>NC_141873.1:390320057-390623087 GCF_056163025.1 Triticum urartu | reverse complement strand
CCGGTGGGGGTGGCGGTGGCCCTGATCATTGGGCGCGCCACTCGTCACCTCGCGCGCGCACGCTCGACATGCTCAGCAGCTGAGGGAGGGGACAAACATCTCGCATCTCCTGCGACGGTGGCAGGGGCGACCACCTCACGGCACGACACGTAGCAGCACAGCACGTATGGTGCGTACGAGTATTGTTTTCATTTCTGCACTGCCCACTCCCACCAGCACCTGGGGAGCTTTATACTGCTCGAAAAAACTAATGCTGCTGCTCCTGCCTTGGCGCCTTGGCGGTCGATCAAGCGGCTTGACCGTTCCACCGAGTTTGAAGATCGAAACAAAGGAGATCGATCGATCGCCCTCACGTACCCTACAGATGTACGTGGAAACGGAGACATAGGCCAGGCATCAAGCCCCACCGCACCTGAAAATTGAAAAAGAAGCAGAAACAGAGAGCCAGAGACGCACAAGCCTGAGTAGAATTCAAACAAGGTTGATGCACTGGATGGATACGGCGCACGCAGCCAAGACCGATGAAGCAGACCGACCGGCGTCCAGCTTACCGGGTGACGGGTCTCCTGTCGTCAAGCTCCTCCAAGCGCAGCCGTCGCATACATCTATCCCTTCGTGTTAATTAGCGGGAACGCCGGCATCGTCGGTAGCTGATACGCCGGGAAAACAGGGGGTTCCTCTTGGAAGCATCGCATCGCCTCACAGAACGTTGCTGCAAGTTCAAACAAGTCTTCGTGCAATTGACTAAACGTTGCCAACAACCGTAGGTACGTCCAGAAGCCAATGCCGCCGTAGCAATCCATGGTTGGCTTGGTTCCTCTGAAGGCATGTCGTGAGACCCTCCGAGGTCCCGGATAGCTCAGCTGCCGGGAACAAATGGCTAGAGAACAGCGACGGCGGCACTAGTATATTGCAGCAGTGGTAGTAGAAATATTCAGTCCCAGGTAGTGGAGGGAGACTTGTTAGAGACAGACAGGAGTAGCAGAGAAAGCCAGGGGCCTGTTCGCCAGCCAGCCTCGTGTCCCCCTTGTTCTTTCTGCCACGGCCATGGCGGCTCCACGCCCCCCTCCTCGTGCTCCGTGCGTGCCTCCTCTGCTATAAGTAGGCGACCGTCGCCTCCTGCTGCCTGCAACCAACCACTGAGAAGAGCCAAGGGGGATAGTGCACTGGTGCCGAGTGCGGAGAGTGATTGTGTGGGACTGATGGCCATGGAGATGGGCTGGAAGGCCGGCAGCGCGTTTCGGTTTGATGTGGTCGAGGAGGAGGATGCGGCGGCGGCGGCGATACCGCCGCCGCAGACGCCGCTCGAGCCCATGGAGTACCTCTCGAGGTCCTGGAGCGTGTCCGCGTCGGAGATATCCAAGATCCTCGTCGGAGGCAAGAAGAGCTCCTTCAACAGGCTGCCGCTGCAGGAGATGGGCATACCGGAGGCCTCCGCCGTGCTCGCCGTCACGGCCATCGTCCCGAGCTATCGACACCACGTAAGCGAGCAGTCCACTACCCACTCACTCCCATCCTTTCTCTGCTCTCTCGTTTCTGAATGTTTCCATATGTTGTCTGGCCATTTTCGAGCAGGCAGATGCAAGGAGGAGCTCCATCAGCGCCACCGGCCACCATCAGTCCATCGGCAAATGGTTCCAGCACAAGGACGCGAGCCGATCGAGGCAGAGCGGCAAGGAGAAGCTGCGCGCCGACAGGGCCCACGTGCACGCCATGGTGTCAGTGGTCCGCGTCGCGGCCGCGGTGGCCGCCGTCGCGGCGGCGTCCACCAGCTCCGACACCCAGGCCTCCAAGATGGCCGCGGCCATGGCGCCGGCCACGGAGCTCCTGGCCTCGCACTGCGTGGAGGCGGCAAGGCTTGCCGGGGCGACACATGAGCAGGTGGCCTCCGCCGTCCAGTCCGCGGTCGGCGTAAGGAGCGCCGGCGATCTGACGACGCTCACAGCCGCAGCGGCAACCGGTAAGGGTTCGACGCGGCGAACGGCCGTGCCGCCATTGCCATCACAATGTGCACTCCCGTTTCCGTATGTTATCTCGTGCAAGAATCAAAGCTGAGTTCGTGTGGAATTCGTGTCAGCGCTGCGAGGAGCTGCGACGATGAAGCAGAGGGTGCAGCGGGAGGCGGCGAGGAGCAACGCGAGCGTTCTTCCTTACGAGAAGGGCCATTCGTGGAGCCCTGATGTCTGGTGCAAGGAGGGTGAGCTGCTGAAACGCACAAGAAAAGGTACAGACTACACAGCCGTGAAATATTCAGAACATTCAGTCATGGATCAACATCTTTATTTTATTTTTCCTGATGCAGGGGATTTACACAGGACAAAAGTATCTGTCTACATCAACAGGAAGTCCCAGGTAGAAAAAAAAACTCTGACTGCACAATATCAAATTATTGTCCATTTGTCCTACCAAAAATAAAATAAAATGTGTGTTCAATTACTGACGGCATAGCCAATGGTAACAGGTCATGCTGAAGCTGAAAAGCAAGCACATTGGAGGTGCACTGTCCAAAAACAACAAGAGTAAGTTCAGCAGCAGCCGAAACAAACATCATATGCTACCATTTCTGCCTCTGTCAGTGTAGTTTGTGAGATTTTAACACTGAGCGTTCCGCCTGTAATTATCGTCTGCAGGCGTGGTTTACGGCGTATACAGTGAGCTTCCGACGTGGGTGATCGAGCCGGGGAAGGCCTTCATGGATGAGAAATGCTGCTTCGGCCTGAGCACGGCGCAAGGGATCGTGGAATTCGAGTGTCAGGACGGCACGAGTAAGCAGAACTGGGTCGGCGATGTGCAAAACCTGCTTCGACAGGTTGCTGCAGATGATCGTGTGGGAGATAAGCTGGAGTCGGTAGTGAAAATGGGTTGATGTGTCAGCCGTTTTCCCGGTGTGAGGTGGTAGTATGTTGTGATATAAGGGGGGTGTTACATATGACATAATGATGTTGATGATACTCTTGTGAGGTAGTTTAGTTTAGCTCTGTATTTGTAATGCATACAAAAGGATGTGATAGAGAGTTAGTAGATTTTACTATGTGTGTTCCTCTATTAAGCTCGCCGTGTTAGTGACAAAATGGCAGATTTCCTGCCTTTGGTGCAAAGAAATGAGAGAAGACTCACTGGTTGCTCCACACTTGTATCCTGTGGGGGCAAAGTTGCAGCTAGTTAGCTTAGTTTTCTCTTCCATGCCAGCATTCTACATGTGCACCAGCAGATGCCATTGATCAGATTAATAAATTCATCACCGGTTGTTTATGGAGAAAGCATGCCAGGGGGGATAAAGGACCATCTCTCATTGCATGAACCAAAGTTTGCAAAGCAAAATCACAAGGTGGACTAGGAGTCTTTTGTGGCAAAACTGGACCTATGAAGGCCTAATTTTTTGGCTTTTCTGAGTTGCTTGCTCAAGAGCAGCCTACGGGAGAATCTAGACACTTGGAGCTACATCTGACAATCAGGAAATTTCTGGCCCATGAAATTACAGGCAAGTCATGGTGACCCAACTAACTGTATGTCCTTTCAATTGGCTATGACAAAGCTGTTGTAAACTGAAACATAAAGTTTTGTTGCTGGTACTGCAACTAACAAGAGAATTACAAAGGGAAAACATGCACCTCCCAAAGAAAGTTACATGACGGTGTGCTATACCGGTAGGGGTGGTCCGTCGGGAGGCAAGCCGGCCGCTGGGCTAGCGGGCCATGAGGATTCTACGGGCCTCCGACCAATGTAGGAAGCCTCCCAAGCAAAGTCTGCTGTCTAGGCGCGCAAGCAAAGGACTCTTCTACCGAAGAGAACCCTAGGTCGGTTTAGTATTCTTGTAATCATAGGCCTCGTCCTCCTTTATAAGGCGAGGCCAGGGGATAGCTGGGGGCATCGACATCATTGTCATCGTCTCAGTGGAAGCAGTAAGAATTTGCGTAACATTTTTTGTCCTACCCTCCCGTGGAAACGGGTCCTAATGGAAACTAAAGGTAATTAAGACGCTCATTTTAATAAAGAACCGGAACAAATCATTAACACATAGTGAATACATAAACTCCTCAAGTTAAAATCATCCCCGTCGATATCCCGAGTCATGGTCACCTTGGGGTTCTAAGATTCAGAATAATAACAGGTGCATACAACTTGCAGGTAAAATCAGGAACGTAAATATATGCATACGAGCAACATGTTCAGATCTGAAATCATGACACTCGGGTCCTAGTGATAAGCATCAAGCATAGCAAAATCATAGCAACATCAATCTCAGAACATAGTGGATACTAGGGATCAAGCCCTAATAAATTGACACGATTACATATGAAATCTCATCCATCTCAATCTACCTCCAGTATGCCTACAAGGGAATTACTCACATATGATTGCGAGCATCATGGAATTGTTGATGGAGAAGGGTTGGCGATGACGACGACTGTTGGGGATCGTAGCAGAAATTTAAAATTTTCTACGCATCACTAAGATTAATCTATGGAGTAATCTAGCAACGAGGGGAAGGAGAGTGCATCTACATACCCTTGTAGATCGCTAAGCGGAAGCGTTGCAAGAACGCGGATGAAGGAGTCGTACTCGCAGCGATTCAGATCGCGGTTGATTCCAATCTAAGCGCCGAACCACGGCGCCTCTGCGTTCAACACACGTGCAGCCCGGTGACGCCTCCCACGCCTTGATCCAGCAAGGGGAGAAGGAGAGGTTGGGAAGACTCCGTCCAGCAGCAGCACGACGGCGTGGTGATGGTGGAGGAGCGCGGAACTGCAGCAGGGCTTCGCCAAGCACTACGAGAGACGAGGAGGGAAAGAGGTAGGGTTGTGCCAAGAGGGAGATCGAATCTGATGGGGAACGTTGCAGAAAACAAAAAATTTCCTACGGTTTCACCAAGATCCATCTAGGAGTTCATCTAGCAACGAGTGATTAGATGCATCTACGTACCTTGTAGATCGCGAGCGGAAGCGTTCAAAGAACGGGGATGAGGGAGTCGTACTCGACGTGATTCGAATCACCGAAGATCCTAGCACCGAACGGACGGCACCTCCGCGTTCAACACACGTACGGAACAGCCACGTCTCCTCCTTCTTGATCCAGCAAGGGGGAAGGAGAGGTTGAGGGAGATGGCTCCAGCAGCAGCACGGCGGCGTGGTGGTGATGGAGCTGCAGTACTCCGGCAGGGCTTCGCCAAGCACTATGGAGGAGGAGGAGGTGTTGGAGAGGGAGAGGGAGGCACCAAAGGCAAAGGTAAGAAGTCCTCCATCTCCCCCACTATATATAGGAGGGACAAGGGGGGGGGGCGCCGGCCCTAGGAGATCTAATCTCCTAGGGGGGTGCGGCCAAGGGGGAGGAATCCCTCCTCCCCAAGGCACCTAGGAGGTGCCTTCCCCTCCTAGGACTCTTCCCTCCTTGAAACCCTAGGCGCATGGGCCTCTTGGGGCTGGTGCCCTTGGCCCATGTAGGCCAAGGCGCACCCCCTACAGCCCATGTGGCCCCCCGGGACAGGTGGCCCCACCCGGTGGACCCCCGGGACCCTTCCGGTGGTCCCGGTACAATGCCGGTGACCCCGAAACTTGTCCCGATGCCCGAAATAGCACCTCCTATATATAATTCTTTACCTCCGGACCATTCCGGAACTCCTCGTGACGTCCGGGATCTCATCCGGGACTCCGAACAATATTCGGGTTACTGCATATACATATCCCTACAACCCTAGCGTCACTGAACCTTAAGTGTGTAGACCCTACGGGTTCGGGAGACATGTAGACATGACCGAGATCGCTCTCCGGTCAATAACCAACAGCGGGATCTGGATACCCATGTTGGCTCCCACATGCTCCTCGATGATCTCATCGGATGAACCACGATGTCAAGGATTCAAGCAACCCCGTATACAATTCCCTTTGTCAATCGGTATGCTACTTGCCCGAGATTCGATTATCGGTATCCCAATACCTCGTTCAATCTCGTTACCGGCAAGTCACTTTACTCGTACCGTAATGCATGATCCCGTGACCATACACTTGGTCACTTTGAGCTCATTATGATGATGCATTACCGAGTGGGCCCAGTGATACCTCTCCGTCATACGGAGTGACAAATCCCAGTCTTGATCCGTGTCAACCCAACAGACACTTTCGGAGATACCCGTAGTATACCTTTATAGTCACCCAGTTACGTTGTGACGTTTGGCACACCCAAAGCACTCCTACGGTATCCGGGAGTTACACGATCTCATGGTCTAAGGAAAGGATACTTGACATTGGAAAACTCTAGCAAACGAACTATACGATCTTGTGCTATGTTTAGGATTGGGTCTTGTCCATCACATCATTCTCCTAATGATGTGATCTCGTTATCAATGACATCCAATGTCCATAGTCAGGAAACCATGACTATCTGTTGATCAACGAGCTAGTCAACTAGAGGCTTACTAGGGACATGTTGGTGTCTATTATTCACACATGTATTACGATTTTCGGATAACACAATTATAGCATGAATAAAGACAATTATCATGAACAAGGAAATATAATAATAATGCTTTTATTATTGCCTCTAGGGCATATTTCCAACAGTCTCCCACTTGCACTAGAGTCAATAATCTAGTTACATTGTGATGAATCGAACACCCATGGAATTCTGGTGTTGATCATGTTTTGCTCTAGGGAGAGGTTTAGTCAACGGATCTGCTACATTCAGGTCCGTGTGTACTTTACAAATATCTATGTCTCCATTTTGAACATTTTCACAAATGGAGTTGAAGCGACGCTTGATGTGCCTTGTCTTCTTGTGAAACCTGGGCTCCTTGGCAAGAGCAATAGCTCCAGTGTTGTCACAGAAGAGCTTGATCGACCCCGACGCATTGGGTATGACTCCTAGGTCGGTGATGAACTCCTTCACCCAAATTGCTTCATGCGCTGCCTTCGAGGCTGCCATGTACTCCGCTTCACATGTAGATCCCGCCACGACGCTCTGCTTGCAACTGCACCAGCTTACTGCCCCACCATTCAAAATATACACGTATCCGGTTTGTGACTTAGAGTCATCCAGATCTGTGTCGAAGCTAGCATCGACGTAACCCTTTACGACGAGCTCTTCGTCACCTCCATAAACGAGAAACATTTCCTTAGTCCTTTTCAGGTACTTCAGGATATTCTTGACCGCTGTCCAGTGTTCCTTGCCGGGATTACTTTGGTACCTTCCTACCAAACTTACGGCAAGGTTTACATCAGGTCTGGTACACAGCATGGCATACATAATAGAACCTATGGCTGAGGCATAGGGGATGACACTCATCTCTTCTATATCTTCTGCCGTGGTCGGACATTGAGCTGAGCTCAATTTCACACCTTGCAACACAGGCAAGAACCCCTTCTTAGACTGATCCATATTGAACTTCTTCAATATCTTATCAAGGTATGTGCTTTGTGAAAGACCTATGAGGCGTCTTGATCTACCTCTGTAGATCTTGATGCCTAATATATAAGCAGCTTCTCCAAGGTCCTTCATTGAAAAACTCTTATTCAATTAGGCCTTTATGCTGTCCAAGAGTTCTATATCATTTCCCATCAAAAGTATGTCATCTACATATAATATGAGAAATGCTACAGAGCTCCCACTCACTTTCTTGTAAACGCAGGCTTCTCCATAAGTCTGCGTAAACCCAAACGCTTTGATCATCTCATCAAAGCGAATGTTCCAACTCCGAGATGCTTGCACCAGCCCATAAATCGAGCGTTGGAGCTTGCACACCTTGTCAGCATTCTTAGGATCGACAAAACCTTCCGGCTGCATCATATACAATTCTTCCTTAAGGAAACCATTAAGGAATGCCGTTTTGACGTCCATTTGCCATATTTCATAATCATAGAATGCGGCAATTGCTAACATGATTCGGACGGACTTCAGCTTCGCTACCGGTGAGAAAGCTCATCGTAGTCAACCCCTTGAACTTGTCGATAACCCTTAGCGACAAGCCGAGCTTTATAGATGGTCACATTACCATCCGCGTCTGTCTTCTTCTTAAAGATCCATTTATTTTCTATGGCTCGCTACTCAACGGGCAAGTCAGTCAAAGTCCATACTTCGTTTTCATACATGGATCCTATCTCGGATTTCATGGCTTCTAGCCATTTGTCGGAATCCGGGCCCGCCATCGCTTCTTCATAGTTCGAAGGTTCACCGTTGTCTAACAACATGATTTCCAAGACAGGGTTGCCGTACCACTCTAGTGCGGAACGTGTCCTTGTGGACCTTCGAATTTCAGTAGGAGCTTGATCAGAAGTATCTTGATCATCATCATTATCTTCCTCTCTAGTTGGTGCAGGTGCCTCAGGAACATTTTCTTGAGTTGCGCCATTTTCCGGTTCAAGAGGTAATACTTCATCAAGTTCTACTTTCCTCCCACTTACTTCTTTCGAGAGAAACTCTTTCTCTAGAAAGGACCCATTCTTGGCAACAAAGATCTTGCCTTCGGATCTGAGGTAGAAGGTATACCCAACAGTTTCTTTTGGGTATCCTATGAAGACGCATTTTTCCAACTTGGGTTCGAGCTTTTCAGGTTGAAGTTTCCTGACATAAGCATCGCATCCCCAAACTTTTAGAAACGACAGCTTAGGTTTCTTCCCAAACCATAATTCAAACGGTGTCATCTCAACGGATTTCGACGGAGCCCTATTTAAAGTGAATGCGGCAGTCTCTAAAGCATAGCCCCAAAAAGATAGCGGTAAATCGGCAAGAGACATCATAGATCGCACCATATCCAATAGAGTGCGATTACGATGTTCGGCCACACCATTACGCTGAGGTGTTCCAGGCGGCGTGAGTTGTGAAACTATTCCACATTTTCTTAAGTGTGTGCCAAACTCGTGACTCAAGTATTCTCCTCCACGATCTGATCGTAGAAACTTGATTTTTCTGTCACATTGATTCTCAACCTCACTCTGAAATTCCTTGAACTTTTCAAAGGTCTCAGACTTGTGTTTCATTAAGTAGACATACCCATATCTACTCAAGTCATCAGTGAGGGTGAGAACATAACGATAGCCACCGCGAGCCTCAACACTCATTGGACCGCACACATCAGTATGTATGATTTCCAATAAGTTGGTTGCTCGCTCCATTGTTCCTGAGAACGGAGTCTTGGTCATTTTACCCATGAGGCATGGTTCGCACGTGTCAAATGATTCGTAATCAAGAGACTCTAAAAGTCCATCAACATGGAGCTTCTTCATGCGTTTGACACCTATGTGACCAAGGCGGCAGTGCCACAAGTATGTGGGACTATCATTATCAACCTTACATCTTTTGGTACTCACACTATGAATATGTGTAGCATTACGCTCGAGATTCATTAAGAATAAACCATTCACCATCGGAGCATGACCATAAAACATATCTCTCATATAAATAGAACAACCATTATTCTCGGATTTAAATGAGTAGCCATCTTGTATTAAACGAGATCCTGACACAATGTTCATGCTCAAACTTGGCACTAAATAACAATTATTGAGGTTCAAAACTAATCCTGTAGGTAAATGTAGAGGTAGCGTGCCGACGGCGATCACATCGACCTTGGAACCATTCCCGACGCGCATCGTCACCTCGTCCTTCGCCAGTCTCCGCTTATTCCGCAGCTCCTGCTTTGAGTTATAAATGTGAGCAACTGCACCGGTATCAAATACCCAGGAGCTACTACGAGTACTGGTAAGGTACACATCAATCACATGTATATCACATATACCTTTTGTTTTGCCGGCCTTCTTGTCCGCTAAGTATTTGGGGCAGTTCCGCTTCCAGTGACCACTTTCCTTGCAATAAAAGCACTCAGTCTCGGGCTTGGGTCCATTCTTAGGCTTCTTCCCGGCAGCTTGCTTACCGGGCGCGGCAACTCCCTTGCCGTCCTTCTTGAAGTTCTTTTTACCCTTGCCCTTCTTGAACTTAGTGGTTTTATTGACCATCAACACTTGATGTTCCTTCTTGACTTCTACCTCTGCTGATTTCAGCATAGCAAATACTTCAGGAATGGTCTTTTCCATCCCCTGCATATTGAAGTTCATCACAAAGCTCTTGTAGCTCGGTGGAAGCGACTGAAGGATTCTGTCAATGACCGCGTCATCCGGGAGATTAACTCCCAGCTGAGTCAAGCGGTTATGTGACCCAGACATAGTGAGTATGTGCTCACTGACAGAACTATTTTCCTCCATCTTACAGCTGAAGAATTTGTCGGAGACTTCATATCTCTCGACCCGGGCATGAGCTTGAAAAACCATTTTCAGCTCTTCGAACATCTCATATGCTCCATGTCTCTCAAAACGCTTTTGGAGCCCCGGCTCTAAGCTGTAAAGCATGCTGCACTGAACGAGGGAGTAGTCATCGGTACGTGCCTGCCAAGCGTTCATAATGTCTTGTTCTGCAGGGAGAACAGGTGCGTCACCCAGCGGTGCTTGTAGGACATAATCTTTCTTGGCAGCTATGAGGATGATCCTCAGGTTCCGGACCCAGTCCGTATAGTTGCTGCCATCGTCTTTCAGCTTGGTTTTCTCTAGGAACGCGTTGAAGTTGAGGACTACGTTGGCCATTTGATCTACAAGACATATTGTAAATATTTTAGACTAAGTTCATGATAATTAAGTTCATCTAATCAAATTATTCAATGAACTCCCACTTAGATAGACATCCCTCCTGTCATCTAAGTATAACATGATCCGAGTTAACTAGGCCGTGTCCGATCATCACGTGAGACGGACTAGTCAACGTCGGTGAACATCTTCATGTTGATCGTATCTTCTATACGACTCATGCTCGACCTTTCGGTCTTCTGTGTTCCGAGGTCATGTCTGTACACATGCTAGGCTCGTCAAGTCAACCTAAGTGTTTTGCATGTGTAAATCTGTCTTACACCCGTTGTATGTGAACGTTAGAATCTATCACACCCGATCATCACGTGGTGCTTCGAAACAACGAACTGTCGCAACAGTGCACAGTTAGGGGGAACACTTTCTTGAAATTATTATGAGGGATCATCTTATTTACTACCGTCGTTCTAAGAAAACAAGATGAAAAACATGATAAACGTCACATGCAATCAAATAATAATAGTGACATGATATGGCCAATATCACATAGCTCCTTTGATCTCCATCTTGGGGCTCCATGATCATCTTGTCACCGGCATGACACCATGATCTCCATCATCATGATCTCCATCATTGTGTCTCCATGAAGTTGCTCGCCAACTATTACTTCTACTACTATGGTTAACGCGTTTAGCAATAAAGTAAAGTAATTTACATGGCGTTTCTCAATGACACGCAGGTCATACAAAAAATAAAGACAACTCCTATGGCTCCTGCCGGTTGTCATACTCATCGACATGCAAGTCGTGATTCCTATTACAATAGCATGAACATCTCATACATCACATATAGATCATTCATCATTCATCACAACTTCGGCCATATCATATCACAAAGCACTTGCTGCAAAAACAAGTTAGACGTCCTCTAATTGTTGTTGCAAGTTTTATGTGGCTGAAGTAGGGTTCTAGCAAGAACGTTTTCTTACCTACGTGAAAGCCACAACGTGATTTGTCAACTTCTATTTACCCTTCATAAGGACCCTTTTCATCGAATCCGCTCCAACTAAAGTGGGAGAGACAGACACCCGCCAGCCACCTTATGCAACTTGTGCATGTCAGTCGGTGGAACCGGTCTCACGTAAGCGTACGTGTAAGGTTGGTCCGGGCTGCTTCATCCCACAATACCGTTGAAGCAAGATAAGACTAGTAGCGGCAAGAAAGTTGACAACATCTACGCCCACAACAAATTGTGTTCTACTCGCGCAAGAAGAACTACGCATAGACCTAGCTCATGATGCCACTGATGGGGAACGTTGCAGAAAACAAAAATTTTCCTACGGTTTCACCAAGATCCATCTAGGAGTTCATCTAGCAACGAGTGATTAGATGCATCTACGTACCTTGTAGATCGCGAGCGGAAGCGTTCAAAGAACGGGGATGAGGGAGTCGTACTCGACGTGATTCGAATCACCAAAGATCCTAGCACCGAACGGACGGCACCTCCGCGTTCAACACACGTACGAAACAGCCACGTCTCCTCCTTCTTGATCTAGCAAGGGGGAAGGAGAGGTTGAGGGAGATGGCTCCAGCAGCAGCACGACGGCGTGGTGGTGATGGAGCTGCAGTACTCCGGCAGGGCTTCGCCAAGCACTATGGAGGAGGAGGAGGTGTTGGAGAGGGAGAGGGAGGCACCAAAGGCAAAGGTAAGAAGTCCTCCATCTCCCCCACTATATATAGGAGGGCCAAGGGGGGCGCCGGCCCTAGGAGATCTAATCTCCTAGGGGGGTGCGGCCAAGGGGGAGGAATCCCTCCTCCCCAAGGCACCTAGGAGGTGCCTTCCCCTCCTAGGACTCTTCCCTCCTTGAAACCCTAGGCGCATGGGCCTCTTGGGGCTGGTGCCCTTGGCCCATGTAGGCCAAGGCGCACCCCCTACAGCCCATGTGGCCCCCCGGGACAGGTGGCCCCACCCGGTGGACCCCCGGGACCCTTCCGGTGGTCCCGGTACAATACTGGTGACCCCGAAACTTGTCCCGATGCCCGAAATAGCACTTCCTATATATAATTCTTTACCTCCGGACCATTCTGGAACTCCTCGTGACGTCCGGGATCTCATCCGGGACTCCGAAAAACATTCGGGTTACTGCATATACATATCCCTACAACCCTAGCGTCACCGAACCTTAAGTGTGTAGACCCTACGGGTTCGGGAGACATGTAGACATGACCGAGATCGCTCTCCGGTCAATAACCAACAGCGGGATCTGGATACCCATGTTGGCTCCCACATGCTCCTCGATGATCTCATTGGATGAACCACGATGTCAAGGATTCAAGCAACCCCGTATACAATTCCCTTTGTCAATCGGTATGCTACTTGCCCGAGATTCGATCGTCGGTATCCCAATACCTCGTTCAATCTCGTTACCGGCAAGTCACTTTACTCGTACCGTAATGCATGATCCCGTGACCAGACACTTGGTCACTTTGAGCTCATTATGATGATGCATTACCGAGTGGGCCCAGTGATACCTCTCCGTCATACGGAGTGACAAATCCCAGTCTTGATCCATGTCAACCCAACAGACACTTTAGGAGATACCCGTAGTATACCTTTATAGTCACCCAGTTACGTTGTGATGTTTGGCACACCCAAAGCACTCCTACGGTATCCGGGAGTTACACGATCTCATGGTCTAAGGAAAGGATACTTGACATTGGAAAACTCTAGCAAACGAACTATACGATCTTGTGCTATGTTTAGGATTGGGTCTTGTCCATCACATCATTCTCCTAATGATGTGATCTCGTTATCAATGACATCCAATGTCCATAGTCAGGAAACCATGACTATTTGTTGATCAACGAGCTAGTCAACTAGAGGCTTACTAGGGACATGTTGGTGTCTATTATTCACACATGTATTACGATTTCCGGATAACACAATTATAGCATGAATAAAGACAATTATCATGAACAAGGAAATATAATAATAATGCTTTTATTATTGCCTCTAGGGCATATTTCCAACAGAATCGTGTGTCTTGCAGCCTCCAATACCTCAAGTATATATAGGGAAAGGGGAGGGGCTGCGCCCCCATTTAGGGTTCCCTCCCTAGGGGTGGCGGCAGCCCCAAAACCCATCTAGGATGGCGGCCAAGGGGGGAGAGAGGGGGGCGCACCTAGGGTGGGCCTTAAGGCCCATCTGGACCTAGGGTTTGCTCCCTCCCACTCTCCCTTGCGCCTTGGGCCTTGGTGGGGGGGGGGGGTGCACCAGCCCACCTGGGGCTGGTCCCCTCCCACACTTGGCCCACGCAGCCTTCTAGGGCTGGTGGCCCCATCTGGTGGACCCCTGGGACCCTCCCGGTGGTCCCGATACGTTACCGATAGCACCCGAAACCTTTCCGGTGAGCAAAACGAGACTTCCCATATATAAAGCTTTACCTCCGGACCATTCCGGAACTCCTCGTGACATCCAGGATCTCATCCGGGACTCCGAACAACATTCGGTAACCGCGTACATACTTTCCCTATAACCCTAGCGTCATCGAACCTTAAGTGTGTAGACCCTACGGGCTCGGGAGTCATGCAGACATGGCCGAGACAACTCTTCGTTCAATAACCAACAGCGGGATCTGGATACCCATGTTGGTTCCCATATGCTCTACGATGATCTCATCGGATGAACCACGATGTCAAGGATTCAATCAATCCCGTATACAATTCCCTTTGTCTATCGGTACGATACTTGCCCGAGATTCGATCGTCGGTATCCCGATACCTTGTTCAATCTTGTTACCGGCAAGTCTCTTTACTCGTTCCGTAACACATCATCCCGTGATCAACTCCTTGGTCACATTGTGCACATTATGATAATGTCCTACCGAGTGGGCCCAGAGATACCTCTCCGTTACACGGAGTGACAAATCCCAGTCTCGATTCGTGCCAACCCAACAGACACTTTCGGAGATACCTGTAGTGAACCTTTATAGCCACCCAGTTACGTTGTGACGTTTGGCACACCCGAAGCACTCCTACGGTATCCGGGAGTTGCACAATCTCATGGTCCAAGGAAATGATACTTGACATTAGAAAAGCTTTAGCATACAAACTACACGATCTTGTGCTAGGCTTAGGATTGGGTCTTGTCCATCACATCATTCTCCTAATGATGTGATCCCGCTATCAACGACATCCAATGCCCATGGACAGGAAACCGTAACCATATATTGATCAACGAGCTAGTCAACTAGAGGCTTACTAGGGACATGGTGTTGTCTATGTATCCACACATGTATTTGAGTTTCCTATCAATACAATTCTAGCATGGATAATAAACGATTATCATGAACAATAAAATATAATAATAATAACTAATTTATTATTGCCTCTAGGGCATATTTCCAACAGTCTCCCACTTGCAGTAGAGTCAATAATCTAGTTCACATCGCGATGTGATTAACACTCACTGGTCACATCGCCATGTGACCAACATCCAAAGAGTTTACTAGACTCAATAATCTAGTTCACATCACTATGTGATTAACACTCAATGAGTTCTGGGTTTGATCATGTTATGCTTGTGAGAGAGGTTGTAGTCAACGGGTCTTGCCATATTCAGATCCCTATGTATTTCGCAAAACTTTATGTCATATCGTAGATGCTGCTACCACGTTCCACTTGGAGCTATTCCAAATTGTTGCTCCATTATACGTATCCGGTATCTCTACTCAAAGCTATCTGGATAGGTGTTAAGCTTGCATCGACGTAACTCTTTACGTCGAACTCTTTATCACCTCCATAACCGAGAAACATTTCCTTATTCCTCTAAGGACAATTTTGAGCGCTATCTGGTGATCCAGTCCTAGATCACCTTTGTACCCTCTTGCCAGACATGTAGCAAGGTACACATCAGGTGCGGTACTCAGCATGGCATACCGTATAGAGCCTATGACAAAAGCATAGGGGACGACCTTCGTCCTTCCTCTCTCTTCTGTCGTGGTCAAGCTTTGAGTCTTACTCAACTTCACACCTTACAAATCAGGTAAGAACCCCTTCTTTGACTGATCTATTTTGAACTCCTTCAAAAACATGTCAAGGTGTGCGTTCTTTGAAAGTACCATCAGGCGTCTTGATCTATCTCTATAGATCTTGATGCTCAATATGTAAGCAGCTTTATCCAGGTCTTCCTTTGAAAAACACTCTTCAAACAATCGTTTATGCTTTCAGAAATTCTACATTATTTCGGATCAACAATATGTCATCCACATATACTTATCAGAAATGTTGTAGTGCTCCCACCCACTTTCTTGTAAATACAAGTTTCTAGCAAACATTGTATAAACCTAAAAGCTTTGATCACTCCATCAAAGCATATATTCTGACTCCGAGATGCTTGCTCTAGTCCATAGAAGGATCGCTGGAGCCAGCATACCTTTTAGCATCCTTAGGATCGACAAAACTTTGATTGTATCACATACAACTCTTTCTTACGAAAACTGGTAAGAAAACTTGTTTTTTACATCCATCTGTCAGATTTCATAATCGAAAAATACAGCTAATGCTAACATGATTCCGACGGACTTAAGCATCGCTACGGGTGAGAAATTCTCATCGTAGTCAACTCCTTGAACTTGTGAAAAGACTCTTTCCCACAAGTCAAGATTCATAGATGGTAACATTACCGCCCACGTCCGTCTTCTTCTTAAAAATCCATTTATCTCAATGGCTTGACGTGTTGGGGAACGTAGCATAAATTCAAAATTTCCCTACGTGTCACCAAGATCTATCTATGGAGTCATCTAGCAACGAGGGAGGAGTGGATCTACATACCCTTGTAGATCGCGCGCGGAAGCGTTCAAGAGAACGGGGTTGATGGAGTCGTACTCGTCGTGATCCAAATCACCGATGATCCTAGCGCCGAACAGACGGCACCTCCGCATTCAACACACGTACGGAGCAGCGATGTCTCCTCCTTCTTGATCTAGCAAGGGGGGAGGAGAGGTTGATGGAGATCCAACAGCACGACGGCGTGGTGGTGGAAGTAGCGGGATTCCAACAGGGCTTCGCCAAGCGCTGCGGGAGGAGGGAGATGTGTCATGGGAGGGAGAGGGAGGCGCCAGGCCTTAGATTGGATTGCCCTCCCTTTCCCCCACTATATATAGGGCCAAGGGAGAGGGGGAGGGCGCAGCCTTGCCCCTTCCTCCCAGGAAGGGTGCGGCCAAGGGGGGGGGGAGGAGTCCATCCTCCCCAAGGCACCTCGGAGGTGCCTTCCCCCTTTAGGACTCTTCCTTTCCCCTCTTCTCTTGGCGCATGGGCCTCTTGGGGCTGGTGCCCTTGGCCCATATGGGCCAAGGCGCACCCCCTACAGCCCATGTGGTCCCCCGGGGCAGGTGGCCCCACCCGGTGGACCCCCGGGACCCTTCCGGTGGTCCCGGTACAATACCGGTGACCCCGAAACTTGTCCCGATGGCCGAAATAGCACTTCCTATATATAATTCTTTACCTCCGGACCATTCCGGAACTCCTCGTGACGTCCGGGATCTCATCCAGGACTCCGAACAACTTTCGGGTTACCGCATACTAATATCTCTATAACCCTAGCGTCACCGAACCTTAAGTGTGTAGACCCTACGGGTTCGGGAGACATGCAGACATGACCGAGATGACTCTCCGGTCAATAACCAACAGCGGGATCTGGATACCCATGTTGGCTCCCACATGTTCCACGATGATCTCATCGGATGAACCACGATGTCAAGGACTTAATCAATCCCATATACAATTCCCTTTGTCTAGCGGTACGATACTTGCCCGAGATTCGATCGTCGGTATCCCGATACCTTGTTCAACCTCGTTACCGGCAAGTCTCTTTACTCGTTCCGTAACACATCATCCCGTGATAAACTCCTTGATCACATTGTGCACATTATGATGATGTCCTACCGAGTGGGCCCAGAGATACCTCTCCGTTTACACGGAGTGACAAATCCCAGTCTCGATTCGTGCCAACCCAACAGACACTTTCGGAGATACCTGTAGTGTACCTTTATAGCCACCCAGTTACGTTGTGACGTTTGGCACACCCAAAGCATTCCTACGGTATCCGGGAGTTGCACAATCTCATGGTCTAAGGAAATGATACTTGACATTAGAAAAGCTTTAGCATACGAACTACACGATCTAGTGCTATTCTTAGGATTGGGTCTTGTCCATCACATCATTCTCCTAATGATGTGATCCCGTTATCAACGACATCCAATGTCCATGGTCAGGAAACCGTAACCATCTATTGATCAACGAGCTAGTCAACTAGAGGCTTACTAGGGACATGGTGTTGTCTATGTATCCACACATGTATCTGAGTTTCCTATCAATACAATTATAGCATGGATAATAAACGATTATCATGAACAAGGAAATATAATAATAATCAATTTATTATTGCCTCTAGGGCATATTTCCAACAGTCTCCCACTTGCACTAGAGTCAATAATCTAGTTCACATCGCCATGTGATTAACACTCACAGGTCACATCGCCATGTGACCAACATCCAAAGAGTTTACTAGAGTCAATAATCTAGTTCACATCACTATGTGATTAACACTCAATGAGTTCTGGGTTTGATCATGTTGCTTGTGAGAGAGGTTTTAGTCAACGGGTCTGAACCTTTTAGATCCGTGTGTGCTTTACAAATCTCTATGTCATCTCCTAGATGTAGCTACCACGTTCTATTTGGAGCTATTCCAAATAACTGTTCTACTTGGAGCTATTCTAAATTTTTGCTCCATTATACGTATCTGGTATCTCCACTCAGAGCTATCCGGATAGGTGTTAAGCTTGCATCGTCGTAACTCTTTACGTCGAACTCTTTATCACCTCCATAACCGAGAAAATTCCTTAGTCCACTAGTTACTAAGGATAACTTTGACCGCTGTACTGTGATCCATTCCTGGATCACTCTTGTACCCCTTGACTGACTCATGGCAAGGCACACTTCAGGTGCGGTACACAGCATAGCATACTGTAGAGCCTATGTCTTAAGCATAGGGGACGACCTTCGTCCTTTCTCTCTATTCTGCCGTGGTCGAGCTTTAAGTCTTAACTTCATACCTTACAACTCAGGCAAGAACTCCTTCTTTGACTGATCCATCTTGAACACCTTCAAGATCATGTAAAGGAATGCGCTCATTTGAAAGTACCATTAAGCGTTTTGATCTATCCTTATAGATCTCGATGCTCAATGTTCAAGTAGCTTAATCCAGGCTTTCCATTGAAAAACACTTTTCAAATAACCCTATATGGTTTCCAGAAATTCTACGTCATTTCTGATCATCAATATGTCAACAACATATACTCATCAGAAATTCTATAGTGCTCCCACTCACTTCCTTGGAAATACAAGTTTCTCATAAACTTTGTATACACCCAAAATCTTTGATCATCTCATCAAAGCATACATTCCAACTCCGAGATGCTTACTCCAGTCCTCAGAAGGATTGCTGGAGCTTTGCATACTTATTAGCATCTTTCAGGATTGTCAAAACCTTCCGGTTGTATCACATACAACCTTTCCTCAAGAAAATCGTCGAGGAAACAATGTTTTGACATCCTATCTGCAAGATTTCATAAATAATGCAGTAATCGCCAATATAATTCCAACAGACTCTTAGCATCGCTACGAGTGAGAAAGTCTCACCGTAGTCAACTCCTTGAACTTGCCGGGAAACACCTTAACGACAAGTCGAGCTTTCTCAATGGTGACACTTACCATCATTGTCTGTCTTCCTTTTAAAATCCATCTGTACTCAACAGCCTTACGACCATCAAGTAGTTCTTCCAAAGTCTACACTTTGTTTCCATATATGGATCCTCTCTCGGATTATATGGCCTCAAGCCATTTATCGGAATCCGGGCCCACCATCGCTTCTCCATAGCTCGTAGGTTCATTGTTGTCTAGCAACATGACTTCCAAGACAGGATCACGTACCACTCTGAAGTAGTACGCATCCTTGTCATCCTACGAGGTTTGGGAGTGACTTGATCCGAAGTTTCATGATCAATATCATAAGCTTCCACTTCAATTGGTGTAGGTGCCACAGGAACAACTTCCTGTGCCCTGTCACACACTAGTTGAAGAGACGGTTCAATAACCTCATCAAGTCTCCACCATTCTCCCACTCAATTCTTTCGAGAGAAACTTTTCCTCGAGAAAGGGCCCGATTCTTGAAACAATCCTTTATTGCTTTCGAATCTGAGACAGGAGGTATACCCAACTGTTTTTGGGTGTCCTATGAAGATGCATTTATCCGCTTTGGGTTCGAGCTTATTAGCCTGAAAATTTTCACATAAGCATCGCAGCCCCAAACTTTTAAGAAATGACAGCTTAGGTTTCTCTAAACCATAGTTCATACGGTGTCATATCATCGGAATTACGTGGTGCCCTATTTAAAGTGAATGTGGTTGTCTCTAATGCCTAACCCATAAACTATCGTGGTAATTCGATAAGAGACATCATGGTATGCATCATATCCAATAGGGTGCAGTTATGATGTTCGGACACACCATCACACTATGGTGTTCCAGGCTGTATTAGTTGTGAAACAATTTCCACAATGTCTTAATTCTGTGCCAAACTCGTAATTCAGATATTCATCTCTATGATCATATCATAGATATTTTATCCTCTTGTCACGATGATCTTTCAACTTCATCCTGAAATTACTTGAACCTTTCAATAATTCAGACTCGTGATTCATCAAGTAAATATACTCAACATCTACTCAAATCATCTGTGAAGTAAGAACATAACGATATCCACTACATGTCTCAGCACTCATTGGACTGCACACATCAAAATGTATTACTTCCAACAAGTTGCTTTCTAGTTCCATTTTACTGAAAACAAGGCTTTCAGTCATCTTGCCCATGTGGTATGATTTGCATGTCTCAAGTGATTCAAAATCAAGTGAGTCCAAACGCTCCATTTGCATGGAGTTTCTTCATGCATATACACCAATAGACATGGTTCGCATGCCTCAAACTTTTCAAAAACGAGTGAGCCCAAAGATCCATCAACATGGAGCTTCTTCATGCGTTTTATACCGATATGACTTACGTGGCAGTGCCACAAGTAGGTGGTACTATCATTACTATCTTATATCTTTTGGCATGAACATGTGTATCACTATGATCGAGATTCAATGAACCATTCATTTTAGGTGCAAGACCATTGAAGGTATTATTCAAATAAACAGAGTAACCATTATTCTCCTTAAATGAATAACCGTATTGCGATAGACATAATCCAGTCATGTCTATGCTCAACGCAAACACCAATCTCGATGGTAGAGGGAGCGTACGATATTTGATCAACCTTGGAAATACTTCCAACACATATCATCATCTCACCTTTAGCTAGTCTCCGTTTATTCCGTAGCTTTTATTTTGAGTTACTAACACTTAGCAACCAAACCGGTATCTAATACCCTGGTGCTACTAGGAGTACTAGTAAAGTACACATCAACACAATGTATATCCAATATACTTCTATCAACCTTGCCAGCCTTCTCATCTACCAAGTATCTAGGGTAATTCTGCTCCAGTGGTTGTTCCCCTTATTACAAAAGCACTTAGTCTCGGGTTTGGGTTCAACCTTGGGTTTCTTCACTAGAGCAGCAGCTGAATTGCCGTTTCATGAAGTATCCCTTCTTGCCCTTGCCCTTCTTGAAACTAGTGGTTTTACCAACCATCAACAATTGATGCTCCTTCTTGATTTCTACTTTTGTGGTGTCAAACATCGCGAATATCTCAAGGATCATCATATATGTCCCTGATATATTATAGTTCATCACGAAGCTCTAGCAGCTTGGTGGTAATGACTTCGGAGAACCATCACTATTTCATCTGGAAGATCAACTCCCACTCGATTCAAGCGATTGTTGTACTCAGACAATCTGAGCACAAGCTCAACAATTGAGCTTTTCTCCTTAGTTTGTAGGCTAAGAAAATCGTCGGAGGTCTTATACCTCTTGACGTGGGCACGAGCCTGAAATCCCAATTTCAGCCCTCAAAACATCTCATATGTTTTGCGATGTTTCAAAAACGTCTTCGGTGCCTCAACTCTAAACCGTTTAACTGAACTATCACGTAGTTATCAAAACGTGTATGTCAGATGTTCGCAACATCCACAGACGACGTTCGAGGTTCAGCACACTGAGCGGTGCATTAAGGACATAAGCCTTCTATGAAGCAATGAGGACAATCCTCAGTTTACGGACCTAGTCCGCATAATTGCTACTATCAACTTTCAACTAAATTTTCTCTAGGAACATATCTAAACAGTAGAACTGAAGCGCGAGCTACACATAATTTGCGAAGACCTTTTGATTATGTTCAAGATAATTAAGTTCATCTTATGAACTCCCACTCAGATAGACATCCCTCTAGTCATCTAAGTGATTACATGATCCGAGTCAACTAGGCCGTGTCCGATCATCACGTGAGACGGACTAGTCATCATCGGTGAACATCTTCATGTTGATCGTATCTACCATACGACTCATGCTCGACCTTTCGGTCTCTTGTGTTCCGAGGCCATGTCTGTACATGCTAGGCTCGTCAAGTTAACCATAAGTGTTTTGCATGTGTAAAACTGTCTTACACCCGTTGTATGTGAACGTAAGGATCTATCACACCCGATCATCACGTGGTGCTTCGAAACGACGAACTTTAGCAACGGTGCACAGTTAGGGGAGAACACATTCTTGAAATTGTAATGAGGGATCATCTTATTTACTACCGTCGTTCTAAGTAAACAAGATGCAAAAACATGATAAACATCACATGCAATCAAATAGTAGTGACATGATATGGCCAGTATCATATAGCTCCTTTGATCTCCATCTTGGGGCTCCATGATCATCTTGTCACCGGCATGACACCATGATCTCCATCATCGTGTCTTCTTGAAGTTGTCTCGTCATCTATTACTTCTACTACTATGGCTAACGCTTTAGCAATAAAGTAAAGTAATTACATGATGTTTAAGTTGACACGCAGGTCATAAATAAATTAAGACAACTCCTATGGCTCCTGCCGGTTGTCATACTCATCGACATGCAAGTCGTGATTCCTATTACAAGAACATGATCATCTCATACATCACGTATATCATTATCACATCCTTTGGCCATATCACATCACATAGCATACCCTGCAAAAACAAGTTAGACGTCCTCTAATTGTTGTTTGCATGTTTTACGTGGCTGCGATGGGTTTCTAGCAAGAACGTTCCTTACCTACGCAAAAACCACAACGTGATATGCCAATTGCTATTTACCCTTCATAAGGACCCTTTTCATCGAATCCGATCCGACTAAAGTGGGAGAGACAGACACCCGCCAGCCACTTAATGCAACTAGTGCATGTCAGTCGGTGGAACCAGTCTCACGTAAGCATACGTGTAAGGTTGGTCCGGGCCGCTTCATCCCACGATGTCGCCGAATCAAGATAAGACTAGTAACGGCAAGCATATTGAACAAAGTCAATGCCCACAACTACTTTGTGTTCTACTCGTGCATAGAAACTATGCATAGACCTAGCTCATGATGCCACTGTTGGGGAACGTAGCATAAATTCAAAATTTTCCTACGTGTCACCAAGATCTATCTATGGAGTCATCTAGCAATGAGGGAGGAGTGGATCTACATACCCTTGTAGATCACGCGCAGAAGCGTTCAAGAGAACGGGGTTGATGGAGTCGTACTCGTCGTGATCCAAATCACCGATGATCCTAGCGCCGAACGGACGGCACCTCCGCGTTCAACACACGTACGGAGCAGCAACGTCTCCTCCTTCTTGATCCAGCAAGGGGGGAGGAGAGGTTGATGGAGATCCAACAGCACGACGGCGTGGTGGTGGAAGTAGCGGGATTCCAACAGGGCTTCGCCAAGCGCTGCGGGAGGAGGGAGATGTGTCATGGGAGGGAGAGGGAGGCGCCAGGCCTTAGATTGGATTGCCCTCCCTTTCCCCCACTATATATAGGGCCAAGGGAGAGGGGGAGGGCGCAGCCTTGCCCCTTCCTCCAAGGAAGGGTGCGGCCAAGGGGGGGAGGAGTCCATCCTCCCCAAGGCACCTCGGAGGTGCCTTCCCCCTTTAGGACTCTTCCTTTCCCCTCTTCTCTTGGCGCATGGGCCTCTTGGGGCTGGTGCCCTTGGCCCATATGGGCCAAGGCGCACCCCCTACAGCCCATGTGGCCCCCCGGGGCAGGTGGCCCCACCCGGTAGACCCCCGAGACCCTTCCGGTGGTCCCGGTACAATACCGGTGACCCCGAAACTTGTCCCGATGGCCGAAATAGCACTTCCTATATATAATTCTTTACCTCCGGACCATTACGGAACTCCTCGTGCCGTCCGGGATCTCATCCGGGACTCCGAACAACTTCCGGGTTACCGCATACTAATATCTCTATAACCCTAGCGTCACCGAACCTTAAGTGTGTAGACCCTACGGGTTCGGGAGACATGCAGACATGACCGAGATGACTCTCCGTTCAATAACCAACAGCGGGATCTGGATACCCATGTTGGCTCCCACATGTTCCACGATGATCTCATCGGATGAACCACGATGTCAAGGACTTAATCAATCCCGTATACAATTCCCTTTGTCTAGCGGTACGATATTTGCCCGAGATTCGATCGTCGGTATCCCGATACCTTGTTCAACCTCGTTACCGGCAAGTCTCTTTACTCGTTCCGTAACACATCATCCCGTGATCAACTCCTTGATCACATTGTGCACATTATGATGATGTCCTACCGAGTGGGCCCAGAGATACCTCTCCGTTTACACGGAGTGACAAATCCCAGTCTCGATTCGTGCCAACCCAACAGACACTTTCAGAGATACCTGTAGTGTACCTTTATAGCCACCCAGTTACGTTGTGACGTTTGGCACACCCAAAGCATTCCTACGGTATCCGGGAGTTGCACAATCTCATGGTCTAAGGAAATGATACTTGACATTAGAAAAGCTTTAGCATACGAACTACACGATCTAGTGCTATGCTTAGGATTGGGTCTTGTCCATCACATCATTCTCCTAATGATGTGATCCCGTTATCAACGACATCCAATGTCCATGGTCAGGAAACCGTAACCATCTATTGATCAACGAGCTAGTCAACTAGAGGCTTACTAGGGACATGGTGTTGTCTATGTATCCACACATGTATCTGAGTTTCCTATCAATACAATTATAGCATGGATAATAATTATTATCATCAACAAGGAAATATAATAATAATCAATTTATTATTGCCTCTAGGGCATATTTCCAACATGACGATCATCGGGCAAGTCCACCAAAGTCCATACTTTGTTCTGATACATGGATCCTATCTCGGATTTCATGGCTTCTAACCATTTGTCAGAATACGGGCCCACCATCGCTTCTCCATAGCTTGTAGGTTCATTGTTGTCTAACAACATGATATCTAAGACAGGATTACCGTACCACTCAGGAGTAGTACATATCCTTGTCGACCTATGAGGTTCGATAGTAACTTGATCCGAAGCTTCATGATCACTATCATTAACTTCCTATTCAACAGATGTAGGCACCACAGAAAACATATTTCTGTGTTGCATCACTCTCTGGTTGAAGTAAAGGTTAGACAACCTCATCAAGTTCTATCTTCCTCCCACTCAATTCTTTCGAGAGAAACTCCTTCTTGAGAAAGGACCCGTTCTTAGCGACAAACAATTTGCCCTCGGATCTGAGATAGAAGGTGTACCCAACTGTCACCTTTGGGTATCCTATGAAGATGTGTTTGTCCGCCTTGGGTTCGAGCTTCTCCGGCTGAAGCCTTAAGCATCGCAGCCCCAAACATTAAGAAACGACAACTTTGGTTTCTTGCCAAACCAATGTTCATACGGCGTCGTCTCAACGGACTTATATGGTGTCCTATCTAAAGCGAATGCAGCTGTCTCTAATGCATAACCTTAAAATGAAACGGTAGATCGGTAAGAGACATCATAGATCGCACCATATCTCATAAGGTTCGACTACGATGTCTGGACACGCCATAACCCAGTGGTGTTCCAGGTGGCTTCAACTGTGAAACAATTCCACAATGTCTTAAGTGATTGCCAAACTCATAACTCAGAAATTCTCATCGATCAGATCGTAGGAATTTGATCTTCTTGTTATGATGGTTCTTAACTTCACTCTGAAATCGCTTGAACTTTTCAAACGTTTCAGACTTGTGCTTCATTAAGTAAATATAACTATATCTACTCAAATCGTCAGTGAAGATGAGAAAATAGCAATATCCACCGCACGCTTCAATTCTCATTGGATCACACGCATCAGCATGTATGATTTCCAACAAGTCACTTGCCTGTTTCATTGTACCTGAAAACGGGGTCTTAGTCATCCTGCCCATGAGGCATGGCTCGCATGTGTCAAGTGATTCAAAATCAAGTGACTCCAAACATCCATCGACATGGAGTTTCTTCATGCATCTTACGCCAATATGACCTAAGCGGCAGCGCCACGAGAAAGTGGTACTATCATTATTAACTCTACATCTTTTGGCGTGAACATGTGTATTACCACGACCGAGATTCAATGAACCATTCACATAGGGTGCATGACCATGAAAGGTATCATTCATGTAAACAGAATAACCATTATTCTCTAACTTAAATGAATGACCGTATTGCAATGAACATGATCTAATCATATTCATGCTCAACGTAGACACCTGATAACATTTATCTAGGTTCAACACTAATCCCGAAGGCAGATGGAGCGTGCGATGGTGATCTCATCAACTTTGGAAACACTTCCAACACACATCGTCACCTCGCCCTTAGCCAGTCTCCGTTTAGTCCGTAGCTTTTGCTTCAAGTCACCAATAATGGTAACTGAACCAGTATCCAATACCCAGGTGCTACCAGGAGTACTAGTGAGGTACACATTAATAACACGTATATACTTTGTTGAAGTTGCCAGCCTTCTTATCTACCATGCATTTGGGGTAATTCCGCTACCAGTGACTGTTCCCCTTACAATAGAAGCACTTAGTCTCGGGTTTGGGTTCAACCTTGGGTTCCTTCACTGGAGCGGTAACTGGTTTGCCATCCATGAAGTTTCCCTTCTAGCCCTTGCCCTTCTTGAAACCAGTGGTCTTGTTAAACCATCAACACTTGATGCTCCTTCTTTGATTTCTACCTTTTGCGGTCTTAAGCACCGCGAACAGCTCCGGGATCAACTCCATCCCTTGCATGTCATAGTTCATCACGAAGATCTAGTAGCTTAGTGATAGTGGCTAGAGAACTCTATCAATCACTATCTTATCTGGAAGTTTAACTCCCACTTGATTTAAGTGATTGTAGCATCCAAACATTCTGAGCACATGCTCACTAGATGAGCTATTCTCCTCCATCTTGTTGGCAAAAGAACTTGTCAGAGGTCTCACACCTCTCAACACGGGCATGAGCCTGAAATCCCAATTTCAGCTCTTGGAACATCTCATATGTTCTATGGCGTTCAAAACGTCATTGGAATCCCGATTCTAAGCCGTAAAGTATGGTGCACTAAACTATCAAGTAGTCATCAGGATGTGTCTGTCAGGTGTTCACAACATCCACAGACGACGTTGTAGGGGTTTGCACATCGAGCGGTGCATCAAAGACGTAAGCCTTCTGTGTAGCAGTGAGGACACTCCTCGGACTACGGACCTAGTCCGCATCATTGCTTACAATATCTTTCAACTTAATCTTTCTCTAGGAACGTATTGAAACAGGGAGCTACAACGTGAGCTATTTATCTACAACATATTTGCAAAGACAATTTAGACTATGTTCATGATAATTGAGTTCATCTAATCAAATTATTTAATGAACTCCCACTCAGATAGACATCCCTCTATTCATCTAAGTGAAACATGATCCGAATCGACTAGGCCGTGTCCGATCATCACGTGAGACGGACTAGTCATCAACGGTGAACATCTCATGTTGATCGTATCTTCTATACGACTCATGTTCGACCTTTCGGTCTTCCGTGTTCCGAGGCCATGTCTGTACATGCTAGGCTCGTCAAGTCAACCTAAGTGTTTCGCATGTGTCCCGAGGCCATGTCTATACATGCTAGGCTCGTCAACACCCGTTGTATTCGAATGTTAGAATCTATCACACCCGATCATCATGTGGTGCTTCGAAACAACGAACCTTCGCAACGGTGCACAGTTAGGGGGAACACTTTTCTTGAAATTTTAGTGAGGTATCATCTTATTTAAGCTACCGTCGTTCTAAGCAAATAAGATGTAAAACATGATAAACATCACATGCAATCAAATAGTGACATGATATGGCCAATATCATTTTGCTCCTTTTGATCTCCATCTTCTGGGCTCCATGATCATCGTTGTCACCGGCATGACACCATGATCTCCATCATCGTGTCTTCTTGAAGTTGTCTCGTCATCTATTACTTCTACTACTATGGCTAACGCTTTAGCAATAAAGTAAAGTAATTACAAGATGTTTATGTTGACACGCAGGTCATAAATAAATTAAGACAACTCCTATGGCTCCTGCCGGTTGTCATACTCATCGACATGCAAGTCGTGATTCCTATTACAAGAACATGATCAATCTCATACATCACATATATCATTCATCACATCCTTTTGGCCATATCACATCACAAGGCATATGCTGCAAAAACAAGTTAGACGTCCTCTAATTGTTGTTGCAAGTTTTTACGTGGCTGCTATAGGTTTCTAGCAAGAACGTTTCTTACCTACGCGAAAACCACAATGTGATATGCCAATTTCTATTTACCCTTCATAAGGACCCTTTTCATCGAATCCGATCGGACTAAAGTGGGAGCGACAGACACCCGCTAGCCACCTTATGCAACTAGTGCATGTCAGTCGGTGTAACCAGTCTCACGTAAGCGTACGTGTAAGGTCGGTCTGGGCCGCTTCATCTCACAATGCCACCGAATCAAGATAAGACTAGTAACGGCAACTAAATTGACAATATCGACGCCCACAACTGCTTTGTGTTTTACTCGTGCATAGAAACTACGCATAGACCTAGCTCTGATACCACTATTGGGGATCGTAGCAGAAATTTAAAATTTTCTATGCATCACCAAGATCAATCTATGGAGTAATCTAGCAACGAGGGGAAGGAGAGTGCATCTACATACCCTTGTAGATCGCTAAGCGGAAGTGTTGCAAGAACGCGGATGAAGGAGTCGTACTCGCAGCGATTCAGATCGCGGTTGATTCCGATCTAAGCGCCGAACCACGACGCCTCCGCGTTCAACACATGTGCAGCCCGGTGACGTCTCCCACGCCTTGATCCAGCAAGGGGAGAAGGAGAGGTTGGGAAGACTCCGTCCAGCAACAACACGACGGTGTGGTGGTGGTGGAGGAGCACGGAACTCCAGCAGGGCTTCACCAAGCACTACGAGAGACGAGGAGGGAAAGAGGTAGGGCTGCGCCAAGAGGGAGATCGAATCGTGTGTCTTGCAGCCCCCAATACCTCAAGTATATATAGGGGAAGGGGAGGGGCTGCGCCCCCATCTAGGGTTCCCTCCCTAGGGGTGGCGGCAGCCCCAAAACCCATCTAGGGTGGCGGCCAAGGGGGAGAGAGGGGGGTGCACCTAGGGTGGGCCTTATGGCCCATCTGGACCTAGGGTTTGCGCCGTCCCACTCTCCCTTGCGCCTTGGGCCTTGGTGGGGGGGCGCACCAGCCCACCTGGGGCTGGTCCCCTCCCACACTTGGCCCACGCAGCCTTCTAGGGCTGGTGGCCCCACCTGGTGGACCCCCGGGACCCTCCCGATGGTCCCGATACGTTACCAATAGCACCCGAAACCTTTCCGGTGACCAAAACGGGACTTCCCATATATAAATCTTTACCTCCGGACCATTCCGGAACTCCTCGTGACATCCGGGACTCCGGACAACATTCGGTAACCGCGTACATACTTTCCCTATAACCCTAGTGTCATCGAACCTTAAGTGTGTAGACCCTACGGGCTTGGGAGTCATGCAGACATGGCCGAGACAACTCTCCGGTCAATAACCAACAGCGGGATCTAGATACCCATGTTGGTTCCCACATGCTCCATGATGATCTCATCGGATGAACCACGATGTCAAGGATTCAATCAATCCCGTATACAATTCTCTTTGTCTATTGGTACGATACTTGCCCGAGATTCGATCGTCGGTATCCCGGTACCTTATTCAATCTCGTTACCGGCAAGTCTCTTTACTCGTTCCGTAACACATCATCCCGTGATCAACTCCTTGGTCACATTGTGCACATTATGATAATGTCCTACCGAGTGGGCCCAGAGATACCTCTCCGTTACACGGAGTGACAAATCCCAGTCTCGATTCGTGCCAACCCAACAGAAATTTTCGGAGATACCTGTAGTGAACTTTTATAGCCACCCAGTTACGTTGTGACGTTTGGCACACCCAAAGCACTCCTATGGTATCCGGGAGTTGCACAATCTCATGGTCCAAGGAAATGATACTTGACATTAGGAAAGCTTTAGCATACGAACTACACGATCTTGTGCTAGGCTTAGGATTGGATCTTGTCCATCACATCATTCTCCTAATGATGTGATCCCGCTATCAACGACATCCAATGCCCATGGTCAGGAAACCGTAACCATCTATTGATCAACGAGCTAGTCAACTAGAGGCTTACTAGGGACATGATGTTGTCTATGTATCCACACATGTATCTGAGTTTCCTATCAATACAATTCTAGCATGGATAATAAACGATTATCATGAACAATGAAATATAATAATAATAACTAATTTATTATTGCCTCTAGGGCATATTTCCAACAACGACGACAACTCCCTCTCTCTGGAGCTACGAACAAACTCTAGATTAGGGCTCCCGACGAAGAACAGGAGGTGACGGCGGCTCCATATTGTAAAACACAATGAAACTTTCTATCTCATTTTTTTCCTTGAAGGAAGTGAATATATAGCGCTGGAATTAAGTCAGAGAATGTCCAAGGGGCCCACGTGGCCAGGTGGCGCAACCTAGGGGTGGCCACGCCACCAACCCATGTGGCCAGCCCCTGGCCTATCTCTGCTGAATTCTGGTTCTAGCATTTTTCATTTATTTCAAAATAATTCTGCGTAAATTTTCATCAAATTCCTAGAATTTTTTATTTTTGCAAAAAAGAACACCAAGGGAGTTCTGCTGAAAAAAGGTCAGCTCGGATTAGTTTCATTCAAATCATGCAACTTAGGGGGCTAAACAAGAGCAAAAATGTTTGAAAAAGTAGATACGATGAAGACGTATCACCACCACGTGTGCGCGCCGGACGCTCCCTCTGGATTTTGTTTTTTATTTTCTATATGCGTTTTCGGGATTTTGACGGTTTGTTTAGTTTTTTTTCAGGGGGGGGGTTGGTTTTCACCTGGTTTTTCCTAGGTTTTGCGAATCACAAATGTGATTCTTGAAAAAGGAAAAAATATGCTTCCACTAAAAGCACATATTTGCTCTATGCTTCTCAAAAAGAAAAGAAAATATGTGCTTCCACGAAAAGCACGGATTTACTTCTTGTGAAAGGACAGATTTGCTTTTGCGAGAAGCATAGCTATGAAAAAAAACGTGCTTTCATGAGAAGTACAAATTTGCTTCTTGTGGAAGCATAGACTTGCCTCCGTGAAAAGTGTGCTTCTAAAGGAAAATATGTGCTTTCACAAGAAGCAGGTGTTTGCTTCTTGTGGAAGCATAGACTTGCTTCCGTGAGAAGTGTGCTAAGTAAAAATTTTGTGCTTCCACTAGTAGCACGGCTGTGTTTCTCGAAAAGGGGAAAAAGGTGAAACCCCCCTACCGTGCTTTCGGGCTCCAAATTTTTTCTTCATTTTTTTGGTAATTCATTTTTTTGGTGGCCGGTTTATTCGGTTTTTTTTTGTATTCATTTATTTTATTTTTTCTTTGATTTTTTGGATTTTCATGGTAAAGTTCCTCAAAGCCTATTAACATGTGTTCTAGCTTCGAAGTCTTGACCCGATAAATCCAACAGTGAAAATGGTTCAGGATTTGGACTACGGTTCAAGAGATCAAATGTTTCGAATAAAAAAGTCTACGAAAAAAACTCACAGGTTGTGATAAGTGATGCATATGCAATGTGTTACTTGTCAGCCTAGAAAGTCGGGGTGACCTTTGGATGGGGTAACTTGTCAGCCTAGTGATTTCGTTGTTTGTTTTGTTTTGAGAAAGTAAGCTGTTGTTCGCACTTCGCAGTGAAGGGCCGCTTCCAACAAAAGGAAAGGAAGGCCCGAACTGCGGAGATCATCAGACCTGAACAAAGAGTCAAAAGACTGCTGGGCCTTGAACCCATCAAGTTGGGTTGGTGGGCCATACGTTTACCGGTCCATACAAACGCAAATTTTGTGGATTAGAACTCTTTATTTCATTGTCTCAAAAAAAAAACTCTTTATTTCAATCTGTATAGCCCCGCGGGGATAGCGACTGAACAGGACTCCAATTCCTGGTTCTTCCCGAACACGATTAAAATTTGAAGTGTAATACAATAGGCAAGCACGTAGTCCAGTAGGAATTTCGTTTGGCGCATACTAGTATAGCAGATATAAATGCATCTGCACTCTTCGTGGAAGAGGAGTTTCCGAGACACCGCACAACAGATCGAGAAATCCTGAGGCTAAATCACGGTACGTGCGCGGGCGCGCATGGCCATGGCGATGTCAACCGGCGACGGCGTCGTCCACCGCATGCTCAACCTCCACCGATTCGTCAAGAGCAATCTCGTCGCCGGTCTCCTCCGGTTCATCCCGACTGCGCCGACGATGACGGCAGCACCGGCGGTCGAGCCGCCCGCGTGCCTGCTCGGAAACGGCATCAAGACCGTGGTGCTCGAAGTCGACGCGCTGCTCCTCAAGTCTTCACCGCCGTCGGCCGCGACGCTGTTCCCTCCTTTCTTCCTCGTCGCCGTCGAGGCCGGCAGCTTCGCCCGAGGCCTCCTCCTGCTCGCGCTCTACCCGTTCCTGCACATCATGACGCACGCGATGTGTGTAGAGGCCATGGTCATGGTCAGCTTCTGCGGGCTGCGGCGCGACGAGGCGGCGAGGATCGGCAGGGCCGTGCTGCCCAAGTACTTCTCCAAGGAGGCGGCGCGCGTGGAGGCGCTGGGGGAGGCGAGGGAGGCGACGGCGAGTGAGGTGAAGGTGGCGGCGGCGAGCAGGTCGTTCCCGACGGTGATGGTGGAGGCGTTCTTGAAAGATTACGTGGGCTTCGACGCGGTGATCGGTATGGAGGTCAAGGCGGGCCACGGATACTTCGCCGGTGTAATGGACGGCGGGGAGACGTACGCGGAGAGGCTTAGGGCTGCGCTCAAGAGAGCCGAAGAGAACACTTCGTACCACTACCCGAAGCCCATGATCTTCCATGACGGCCGGCTGGCGTTCACGCCGACACCGGCGGCCGCGCTCGCCATGTACGTGTACTTCCCCTTCGCCGTCGTGCTCTCCGTCGTCCGCATCGCCATCTACACCCTCCTCCCGCGGCGCCTGATAGGCCCAGCCGCCGCGCTCGCCGGCGTGCGGGTGCGCGTCACCGGCGCCCCTCCCGCCGCCGCGAACGGCGAGAGCGGCGCCTCGGGCGGCCGGCTCTACGCGTGCAACCACCGCACGCTCCTCGACCCGATTGCCATCTCGAGCGCGCTGGGGAAGCCCGTGTTCGCCGTCACGTACAGCCTGAGCCCGCTGTCGGAGCTGCTCTCGCCGATCCCGCTGCTGCGCCTCACCCGCGGCCGCGACGAGGACCGGCGCCGCATGTCGTCGCTGCTGGAGCGGGGCGACGTGGTGGTGTGCCCCGAGGGGACGACGTGCCGCGAGCCGTACCTGCTCCGGTTCAGCCCGCTGTTCGCCGAGCTCGCCGACGAGGTGAACCCCGTGGCGGTGGACGAGCGCTCCACCATGTTCTACGGCACGTCGACGTCGCCGGGCGCCAAGTGCTTGGACTCGGTCTTTTTCCTGATGAACCCACGGCCGGAGTACTCCGTCCACTTCCTGGAGCCCGTGCGCACAGACAACCCGCGTGGCAGCATCGAGGTCGCGAACCAGGTGCAGGGCGTGCTGGCCGGCGCTCTCGGGTTCACGCCCACGGCCCTGACGAGGAAGGACAAGTACTTGCTGCTCGCTGGTAATGAGGGGGTCGTGTCGACCAAGACGAGCAAAGTCATCTAGAATTGTAGAGATGTTTAGAACATATAGTAGTACATAGTAGAATTTTGTTTTGCGGTACTGTACATCGCACTGCATAACCACATTTTTTGTATGCCGGATTGATGAACTGGGTATGTTTGGAACGCTAAAGTTTCATATATTTCACATGGGATGGGACACATTATTCATCAGCTGCCTGGATTCTCTGGAAAAATATCTAAGCGCTAGTCAAATTTCTCCTTCGTGTAGCTTCTTCCTCTTGCCGCGCTTCGACTCCGGCCGAATTGCCGGTCTCCTTGCTACCCCCACCCTCCCCAAGCTGCCATCTCCACGGAAAAGGCATTTACATCCGTGTTCCGTTCACAGCGTGTATCTCCATCGTCTAAATCTATACATGATGTATGTGAGAAAGCTGAGAAGGGTCCTGCTAGGACCCAGGTTAGTCTTGTCCAGTAGTAGGTGACGCGCTATTGATAGATTCACTTTACCCCTCCGACGGTGGAATTAATTTCTGTGATTATCTCTCTAGCCTATTTTGTTGGAAGTAATTTAAACATCACAAAATTAAAATATCATGTTATTGAAATTGTTCTCAAAGAATGTTCTTTAAATAGTTTTAAATAAAACCAAACTGCATCCCACAAAAAAACATAGAACCAAAATTTATTAAACTGGTTTTTGAACTTTGCCATGACAAATAGAAGTACTTTTGGAAAACTCTGGCATAGCTCGCAATTTTTGAAAAATAGGTAGAGAACATTTTAACCGTATTTTTGGAACTTTATCGCCAAAACTCAAAGAACTTTTCATTTTTATTGGTTTCTTCAAAAATCCTTCTGATTTTCATGGCAAAGTTCAGGCACATTCTTCATAAAGTCCGATAAAGCCTTCATAAAAATTGCACGCGCGTGATTTTTTAGTGAGGCTGTGGGTTAACATGTAATAATCCTACAGTAACTAGTGACATTATCCTGCAACAAAAAGTAACTAGCGACGTTAATTATCCATGCCAGATATAATTATGAGGCTGGCTTGCCACTAAACAGGAGCATGGGAGGGAAAAGTGCATAGAGCATGCGCAGGACCTAGGTAGAGAAACGAATCTACTAGCCTGTGGCTGGTGCATGGCTGACACAATAGTGGGCCTAACTGATTGGACAACATGCTTGATGGCCGGCTCGGATTCACACTGCATACAGAACGTGAACATAAAAAACCGCGTCCCCATCTCCACTGGTCTGCCGCGGCACTTGGCCACCCCTCTAAGTCCATCCTCTTCTCCGGTGCCGGCAACCCCCTCGCCGCCCCCCCGTGTTGGCCCCGGCTTGGCATCATCAATTCACCATGCCCGGCTGCATCACCCCATCTCCGCCTCACCATCTTCTCTTCGCAAAGGGCTTGCAAATAGAAAACACGATTTCATATAAATTTGCAAGAATTACACATAAATGCTAATCTACACTACATCAAAGGAGATTTGCCTAAACCTCTTCATATAGTTGTACCATACACTTAGGCCTCCTTTGATTTGTAAGAATATTATAGGATAGGATTCCTATAGGAAAATTTTCATTGGAGCTCTTTGGTTTGTAAGAACAGATTTCCTAGTAGGATTATCCTTCACATTTCAAAGAAAAAGAAAATTAGCTCAAACCTTATGGAAAATTTCCTATCCTACGAATCGAATAGCACCTCTTTTCCTATAGAAAATGAGATGAATCACATCTCTTTTCTATTCCTATGATATTCCTATCCTTTGAACCAAAGCAGGCCTTAACTTTCATGAACGAGAAGTCGAGAACACAGGCAATGCATAATGTGGATAGAACATAGGACATACCACTCACAAATGTAAATATATCCACACATATATTATATGCCCACGGGCAACATTCTATCATAGGTAGTAATGGTCTCCACATATATATTATATGCCCACGGGCAGCACTCTATCATAGGTAGTAATGGTCTCCACACATATATTACATGCCCACGATGAACATTCTATCATAGGTAGTAATGGTCATAAACTAAAATCTGGATTAGAACAATGTTTCATACGGTACCTGCCAGATGACAGTGATTTATTAACAATATATGGTAGTCTCTAAATTGGCTAGCAGATTCCATGTCAGTTTCAGTTCTCATGCTATCTTTCCTAGAGAGGTATCACCTCCACATCATCATGCTCGGCCTTCGACGCTTCATTCTCGGATGTGGGAGCGTTGTTCTCGACCATGCTCATCTCTTGCAGCGGCGGCGGGTTGACAATGGTCATTGGAACAGCACTGCTTTCTGCGAGGCGGCCTTTCCTTTCACGATGCTCCTGACAGTTTGCGCACCAGGGGAAGCAGCAGTGGACTATGCCAGGAGGGCATGGAGAGTTCTGGTGGAAGCACAACAATATGTGATGGTTAGCGAAAGGCCCGTGATACTGATGCATGAAACTAAAAGCCCAGCCCGCATATCAAATGCTAGACGTGACAACTGATTAGAATTAGTGACCACAAAAAGATACTATACGTGAAAAGGTGGTCAAGGACCCTCCATGCTCACAATGATGAGCAATACAGGGTTGATGAAATGGTCTGATAATTCAATCATATAACCAGCTACCGCCAGTGGACAATGCCAAGCAAAAATTTCATGACAGTGACAGAAGTTCGCTGGACGACATAACTCTCTCGTCCAAACTACAGAACTTTATTTTAGTGAGGACGGATACACATAACTTTAACCATGCAGTTTGCTTCTGGACGCCTGCATACTTGATACAACTATCTCAGATGGAGAATGCAATTCTGTACTTCTTATAGTAGGAATAAATACAACTGTTTGTAGATGTTCTTCTGAATGCGATTTATCATGACACATACAAAGAAAACAGTGGAAGAGAGAAAGAAGTACCTCGAGATGATACCTCCTCTGAAGCTGTAGACGAAAATTACCAGTATATATAGAGCATAACCACCAACCGAACACCAGGCCTTCACCAATCAGGACTGATGTGTCTGGGTCAACACCATGGAATATAGCCGTAAGGATTGCCAATGCAATGCCACCTTCACCACAGACAGCATGGCAAGTGCAGGGTGTTTTCCATGGGATATCTTCTCTAAGAGCCTGAACATTTCGTCCAAACAAAACACAGGGGCAGAATAGACCAGTCCGGCCTAAAACAGTAAGAAGATCAGACACGCAAGTGGTTCAGAAGTATCTCAGAATGTAGCAGTAATATATATGAAAACTGCACGGACTGAAGCATAAAGGTACAAACATCACAAACCCTATGATGACACAATTTGAATAAGAAGGCCCCATGAATGAAAGTCGGTAATAGACTAAGCAATTATGATTAGTAGACACATCCGCAAACTTTATGGTGTTCCTTTTAGTGCTTAGATTAACTCTTCAGTAAACCTGGAGATGGTCCCTCTTGTGATTAGAGATTCAGCTGCTCTGTGTTCAAGTTCAGAAGAACGGCATAAGGAACCTCGGAGCATATTACAAGATCCATCACTACAAGATTTTTTTTTAAAATCCAACCTATGGAAGTCAAGAAAGAAAAAAGAATTAGCTATTCCATTAAGCTTTCAGGTTTCGGCCATGTACGACGCAGTCATTTATGTGCTCAACAGTTTATCGCAATTAACACTTATAGTGGGAAAGTGTACATGTACAAGAACTTTCAAACAGATCAAGAAGAAAGACATCTTTAGATCAAAAGCATTGTAGTAAAAGTAAACGTTACAACTGCTAATTTTTGCTTCTTTGAAACAATGGAAGTTGCAAATTCTTTTCAATATGAGCACATTCTCGCAGCACGTTGATTTTGCAAAGAGCCTAAAAGAGGTAAAATGATAACCGACAGTCAGCTGTAGAAGTGTGTACGGGGCTGTTTGGTTTGTGCCCCAACTTGCCCTGCCAAAATTTTGGCATAGCCAAAGCAAAGGCATGACCAAAATTTTGGTGTGGTAGTGTTGTTTGGATTGTAGCCATAGCACGTACCAATTTTTTGGCAAAATGGTTGGGTCTCAGTTTGGTTTGTAGCCAATTAACATGCCACATATCAGCATCTGAGGTCTTAACTTGAAATTTTTATATAAGGAGCCCATAAATCATGATGATCAAACATTCAGAAAAAAGAACAGTAAAGAAAAGTTCAGAGAAGCAGCATGTACAGGCTTTTGACCGAGTGAAACAGACGTACTAGCCGACTTGATCAATACGATCAGAGGAGGCGTGCGTATACAAGCTAGCTAATTAATTTTCCGGCTCACGTAAGACCGAAGCATAATACGCGGGAATGCTAGCAGGCTGGCAGACAATATTCTGGTGGACGAATTCACCCCACGGCTTGCCCGCGTACTGGCGAGAACTGCATGGGCAAACGCCGGCTGGGTTGGGCAAGTCAAATATTTGGTGTCCAACCAAACAACAGCCAAAACTCATGGGCACGCCAATGTTTTGGCAAGGCCAGCTTTGGCTCAAAACCAAACACACCCTACATTTTGAAGAACTTTTCCAATACGGAAAAAAGAAGGGTCGTCTTTAACAATAAGAACATGATAATCGAAGTCAGACGTTACGACTGCTACTCTTTATTTCTTTCAGACAATGACCAGTGCTTAATCCCTTCCCACATGAGCACATCATCACAGGCTAATTTTACAAAGATAATAGAAGACCAAAAAGATAACAGAACTTCAAATTTGCAAACCATAAAGGCTTGCAATATGATACAAAAAAGTGTATGTGAACAATTAATATTTCAAAATAAAGTACTCCTAAGCAAGCTATAAAAAAATGAAGTACTCAATTTGGACTGTTCAGTCATGAACCTCTACCCCTCTAGTCTAGGTAAAATACTCCTAAATGTAGGGCAGACATGCTTCGGATCGACTCCACATTATAAATTTGAGTTACATGTGTAGTATAAGACATAAATCAACATCGGGTTGGCTCCAGTTTACAACTGAGTTATATGTGCAATGTAAAATATCAACCATGCCTTTCTCATAGACATGAGAAAGAATTAATTGACTATATGTTTAGTCTACCATGGTTTGTTCCTCGATTAAGTTCACGGTTGTTAATGAAAAAATGACAGAGAGGAAGAAAATTCAGATTTGCAAAGCATCTCTGTTTGAAAACTGTCTCAACTGGTACCACGTAAAAAGGAGGCAACACCAAATTTATGACAGGCAACTGCTCACTAAACTAATGTGGAAATATTTCACAATGATCTATAAGCATATAAATATTGTTATAATTTGTAATTGAAATTTCGAAAGAAACATCTTTAGTGCTGAAAAATAGTCTGTAACAAACACATGTAAAAAATGGAAAACAATAAAAGCCTAAATGAAAAAAAGGAGGATAGGAGGTGTATGGGCCATCCTTGTGCAGATGTTTCTCTTTTCTTTACTAGAGAGAGATTCACTTGACGTACGGGCTTCATAATAAAAACCTGTGTGCGCTTAATACGCGGGACCGCTAAAGGATTTAAAACTAAAGCACCTAACCTCTGTCGGTGACACTTCGGTAACACTTCAATGCCATGGAAACAAACATCTAGTTGCTGAGTTGTGCAATGTGTGTAATAGCCACAAACCCTGAGCTCAACCACAGCAACACAACCCCATCCTGTGCAGATCCACATGAAAATTCCTGCCAACTCTGGCATATCAGCACATCAAAACTACCACGAATTTTGAAGGTGTAACCCGTCTAGAGCGGGAGGAAGTAGCAGAACTAGATCGGCTAGGCAGTTGAAGGGGGGGGGGCAAATGCAAAGGCGAGAAGGAAATTCCACGCCACTTACAACTCTCGGGGTCTTCGGCGCACCCGAAGATGGCGGTTGTCCACGGCTCGTCGGCGGGCGACCGGTGGCTCTCAGGCAGCACCTGCCGCATTCGAAGCACTTCCTCTGCTCCAGCTATACAGCCACACGGCGCAGCGCCCAGAATCAGATCGGACCATCCCGATTCCCCGAACAAACAATTGCGGCAGCAGAAATTGGAAGAAAACGAGGATCGCGCGAGGAATGGTGAGACCGACCTGCGGGACGGCGACGGGCAGGTTGAGCTCGCCAGGGCGGATGTCCTCCACGCTGGGGCCGGAGGCGGAAGCGTCCTGGTCCTTCTTCAGCCTCACGTACTGCAACGGGTGGCTGCGGCTCGCCTCCGCCATTGCCGTCCTCTCCTCGCTTCGCCCCCGAGGGTTTTTGGGCTGCCGACGAAGGGGAGGGCTGCGCGGTGGGGAGTGTGGGGACGGGTGCGAGTGGTGGAGTGAGATCTGGCTCCCGACGCGTCCGACGGTCCACGGTCAGGTCAGGTCAATGACGGTTCAGCCGGGGGGTCCACGGTCACGTTTGCCTTTTTGTTATTGAAATATGTATGTGGCAACCGTGTGGCAGATTGCTAAAACTATCAAACGACCCAAGCAATGTCTGATCTTCATCGCGTGGCTATTCCTCCCCTTCGCTCGTCTTCATCCCCGCACCACCACATGAATCTCCCTTGCCATGGATTTGGCCCGCAAGGCACGCCGGCCTGAAGAGATGCGCTCACAAGCCCGGCCGCCCGGCCGCAGCGGGGAGATGGAGGACGCCTGCGCCGTGGTTCCGCGCTTCGCTGACATCTATATGCGCCTCCTCGCCATGCGCCGCGACCTCAATGGGCTGGGTCTCAACGCCGACGCGCTCCGCCTCTCGTCGCACCTCTTTGATGGCCACGGCGACGCCTAGGTACGCCCAGGACTAGAACTCCCTCCCATCTCCTCGGATTCATCACCAACGGCAGCCTAGGACTGGAAGCTCCCTGTTGTGCTTGTTTTGCTCCCTAGGACGGCGAGATGGCTTGATTTGTTGTTGATTCTGGATTGGGTTTGCATGTGATGCGGGGCACAGCAGAGCACGTAGTGACATAGCAGAAGTACGGCGGCGAGCCGGCTTGATTTTTTACACTGACGCTCCTATTTGATCATCGTCCTTGCTGCTCTTATTCTGCAATGAGGCGGCTTCAAATCCATATACATTTGTTGCTCCTGTTTTTTCACCAACGCCTCTTGTGGCTGCTACTGCTGCTCACCTCCCTGCTGCAACCCCTTGTAAAATCCAGTGTTGTCTGAAGCTTGGGTGAATAGACTAATCATTCCAATCAGATTCAGTTATTTGCACGCCCGATGGATTGCAAAAGGCTCCAACAAATCACTATACAAAGGCCTGAAACACTAGCATTAAGATTCAGGGAGTTTGAGTTGGGATCCCTGACCTACACAATCTCCTCTCCTGTACTTATATAGTAGAAAATGAACATCACACCTCTGTAAATTTTTGCACTAAGTTTGGGTTTACCACTGTATCAGTGCTCATCGACCTGAATCGGGCCTAGACGGCATAAATCGAGCACACTTGTGGTCCTAACAACCCACAAGTAGACCGACAACTCAAACGATTTTTTATTGGAAGCAACATGTAAACAATATTGGTAATGATTGGTTGTACCGGACGATATTCCGACCTAAAAAACCCCATTGAAACGTTGAAAATAGTTCAGGTTTCATGTCCGGTAACATCTGCATAAACAACATGGTAATTTTACATACTACAGGTGCGGTAACTTATGCAGTCCAGGCCAGATAATTTTTTGTACCTAGGAACAAAATTCTTGAAATATACCTGGTAACTTTTATGTGTATAGCATGCTAATTTACGCACCATAGACCTAATAACTTATCTGCAACACCGTGCTAATTTCTACCGAGGAATTTTATTCGAAGAACAATAGCTCGGTAATTTCTATGTAAATAGTATGACAATTTAAGCGATGCATATCTGATAACTTACGTATGAACACCGTGGTAACATTGACCTGTGGGGAAAATGATATTGAAAACATACCCCCTATAATTTTGGCGTAAAGATCATGATAATTTATGCACCGCATACTCAAAGACATACGTATAAACTATGTAATAAGTTTGAACCCGAGGCCAAAAATTGTTGCAAAGACATATCCCGAGTAGCTTATGTGTAAATAGTATGGTACTATATACATGCAACATACTTAATAACTTAGGTACAAATACCATGGTAATCTTTTGCCGCAGTAAAAAGGCTGTTAAAAATGTACCCCCTCTAACTTATGTGTAAATACCTTGGTAACATACACGCCACATATCTGATAACTTACTTAAAAACACCATGGTAACTTTTCACCCTTGAGGAAAAAAATTGTTGAAAACATCGATGATAACTTTTCTTTGCAAATAACATGATAATATATACACACCGATGACGTGATAATTTCATTAGCCTAGGCGTGGTAGCTTTTGACTCTCAAGAAAAGTCATTAGAACATACCAACATGAGATTGAGTTTTGAAGGTCTTAATCGCGATGGATTTTTTATGTGAAATTAGATTTTTGAATTGGACCGACTGTTTGAGTTACAAAACATTTTTAATTTTCAAATATACCCCTGGTAACTTATATGAAAATAACACGGTGATATACGAACGTCATACCGGATAAATTACGTACACCATGATAACTTTAACCAAGGAGGGAAACAAGTTAAAAAATATAGCCCTCTAATTTATGTGAAATATCATGGTAATATACGAACTGCATATCCAATAACTTACGTGCAAACATTGTGGTAACTTTTGACCAAGGGGGGAGTTGTTGAAAATTATAACCCCGATAACTTATATGGACATAGCACGATAGCTTGCATACCACATGGGTGGTAACATATGTAGCAGAGGCATGATAACTTTTGACCTGAAAAATGTCATCGGAACATACCAATATGGGATCTAGTTTTGAAGATCTCGTCGAGACGAATCTTTTATGTGATAACAGTTTTTGCATCGGACCGACGGTTTGGGCTACAAAACATTTTGAATTTCGGAATAAGGAGATTTTAGCATGACATCAATTTTTTTCCACTAGTGCATGTATGTAATTAGAGAAAGAAATAAACATGAAAGAAGCGAGTGATTAGCATGCATGCATGCAATTAGAAGGGAAAAAAGAGGTGTGTGACAGTTTTGCTATCTGCCACACATGTGCCAAATAGTGCGGTCCTTTTGTTATAGGACACTTTTTTTCTTTTTTGTGAGAATGGGCACATTTTTCTAATATTGAACACAGAACTTTTCCAGTCTTTATATCTTGTCGTGCACACACTTTATTTCATAATTTGTGCCAAACAACAAAAAACATTGATTCCTCAAAATCCCCATCAATTCCTCCTGGATTTGATCAGAAACCTATTGGAGGCTTTACATCTACCATGTCCCGCCATCAAGCGGCATATAAATGCGAAGGGAACCCGTAGCCTGACCTGTGGGGAGCGGGTGGAGCGATGGTGGCTGTATAGGGCTCGCATAGAGTTCCCTTGGTTTTTTTTTAAAGCGAGTTCTCTCGATTTTGAGGAGAAGTTAGGGTTCCGCGAATGGTGGGCCAGGATATACATGAAGAAGAGAGACTACCTGAGTAGGAGTATAGGATAGGATGTAGTCTCTTCTCTTCTTACCTCCTTCAAAGCGGTTGTTAGTGTAGTGATATACATGTTGTTCTTAGGTAATGTAAAATGTACGGTGATTAAGTAAATAACAGTCATAATAGCTTGAACCAGCGTCGTGGATCTTGTCTCCCTCGGTGCATCCTCACCTTTGATAACTGAATTGGTATGTGTTAGACTTGTGGTCGACAGCTTCGGAGATATCTTTACTTGCATGATCCAAGCCTCGTAGTGGGGATCCTAGATAGACATTGTGGTATTGTGGTTAGGTCTTTTAGAGTTAAGAGTTTCCCTCCCCGGTGGTAGCATTGTGGTGATGATGGCAATGTTATGTGGATCAAGAATAAGATTCTCCGACTCTCGATCCACCTTGTCAACGACGGTCTCCTCGATGGCATAGAGGAGGGTGTGAGTCGTCTGGTCGCTGCTCTTTCTAGAGTGGCTGATTTGATTGTGTCCCCGTGTTATGCATGTGGTATTCAAAAGCGTCCTCCAACAGACTGGACAATGTCGCTTCATGTCATAGTCCTCTGGCTCCTTCTCCAAACGGCGATGTTCGAACAACTTTGACATCATCAGGGAGCTTATAAGGTAAGGCCTCCCCGACCATGTCTAGCCGGAGTTGGGTTGTCATCCAGTCCTCTTCGTTGCGTCTTCTTCGTCATGGTGATATGTTTCTGATACGTCTTCATTGTATCTATAATTTTTGATTGCTTCATGCCAATATTATACAATTGTTATAAACTTTTGGCAACATTTTATATGATTTATTTGGACTAACATATTGATCCAGTGCCCAATGTCAGTTCCTATTTGTTGCATGTTTTTTGTTTCGCAAAAAATCCATATCAACCGAAGTCCAAACGCGATAAAAATTTATGAAGAATTATTTTGGAATACATGTGATTTTGGGGAGGTGAAATCAAAGCAAACGGGGGCCCACAGCCCCCAAGACCCACCAGGGCGCGCCGGGCACCCCTTGACACGCCCAGGTGTCTTATGCCCTCCTCGAAACACGGCTGGGGCCCTTCTTCTGTCGCAATAAAGATAATTTATGGGGAAAAATTGTGCAAAAATTCCAGCGCAATCGGAGTTACGACTCTCCAGGAATTAAAGAAACGGTGAAGGGCCAGATCTAAAACGTGAAACAGAAGAGAACTGAGAGGAAGATCCAATCTCGGGGGGGGGGGGGGGGGGGGAGGGGGGGCTCCCGCCCCTCCACCGCCATGGAGACCATGGACCAAAGGGGGAACTCTCCTCCCATATAGGGGGGAGGCCAAGGAAGAAGAAGAAGGAGGGAGGCTCTCTCCCCCTCTCTCCCGGTGGCGTCGAAACGCCGCCGGGGCAAGGATCATGACGGCGATCTACATCAACAATATTACTACCGTCAACACCAACTTTCTCCCCCTCTATGCAGCGGTGCAACGCCCCTTCTCCCTGATGTAATCTCTACTTAAACATGGTTCTCAACTCCATATATTATTTTCCAATGATCTATGATTATCCTATGATGTTTGAGTAGATATGGTTTGTCCTGTGGGTTAATTGTGATCTTGTTTGGTATGATTGTATATTTTATTTATGGTGTTGTCCTATGGTGCCCTTCGTGTCGCGCAAACGGAGGGGCCCCCGCTGTAGGGTGTTGCAATATGTTCATGATTTGCTTATTGTCGGTGTTGCGGGGGTGACAACAGCCTAAACGTGGATAAGTGGGTTATGGCGTATGGGAGTAAAGAGGACTTGATACTTAATGCTATGGTTGGGTTTCACGACCTTAATGATCTTTAGTAGTTGCGGATGCTTGCTAGGGGTCCAATCATAAGTGCATATGATCCAAGTAGAGAAAGTATGTTAGCTCATGCCTCTCCCTTATGTAAAATTACACAAATGATTATCGGTACTTGTTATCGATTACCTAGGGACAAATGACTTTCTTGTTAACAAAAGATATCCATTTTTATTACCTTGCAATTTATTCATAGTTTTATTCTCGCAAAGTACTCGTAGTTTTATTCTTGCAAAATAGTTTCATACTTATTTTTGGTAAAGCAAATGTCAAGTGTGCGTAGAGTTGTATCGGTGGTCGATAGAACTTGAGGGAATATTTGCTCTATCTTTAGCTCCTCGTTCGGTTCGACACACTTATTTATCGAAGAAGGCTACAAAAGATCCCCTATACTTGTGGGTTATCAGTTTCCCAGATCGATATCAACGACGTCTTCTGGCTCCAACCGATAACTTCCTGCATGTTGCGTCAACAATGTTTATCTGGCTCTAATGTTGTTGCATAGGTTGCACTCCCAGTGGTGCACAATGAGTGAAGCTCGATGCCGCCCCTAAACATCTCAAACAACATGGGTGGATTAACGAGCGACTCGGCTCTTTAAGCTCATGCCCGTTAAGCTCGTTAATATTAACGAGCAGAAAACTTTGCTCTGTTCGAAGCTCGTTAAGCTCGCGAGCGCTTGTTAACAGATTCTGATGTGTTTACGGTCTATAGGTTGAGTGTTTAGATGTGTTTTTAAGAAGGAAGGTGGTGACTACAAAGGGGAATGCACTAGTTTGTTGCCTCCTATGTAGATTAAACTGAATAGATGGCTGAGGTCCTACAAAACTGTCACGTGAGATGAAAATATGTGTTGTGTTGTTACAAACGAGCTTAACGAGCTACTTGTGAAACTCGTTAGGTCGTTCGTTAAGCTTAACGAGATAAAATCGATGATTGGCTCTGTTCATTAAGAATCGAGCCACGATCTTAACGAGCCAAATTATCGAGCGCTCATTAAGCTCGCGAGCTATGAGCTTGCCCCCCCCCCTAGTTGATTCCGCAAAGACATGTGTGTAATTTTTAATTTCTTTAAGATGGCCTATAAGGGTCGGTTGACTTTAATATATGATTTCCTTTGTCTTTTTTGAAGAAAACAAGTTTGTGAGTCTCTTCGGCAATGCATTCTTTCCTTGTGAAGAAATTTTGACATAAACATTTTGTTTAAATGTGACGAGATTTAAAGTGCCATTTGTGGATCTTCGGAAGAAAAGGAAGAGTATTTGCATAGAAGATCAAGTGAAAATTGGCTTTTTAAAGGGGGCAATAACACAAGTTACTTTCATAGGATTGCTCATGGGAAGAAGGACAAACTAATTTTTTTTCTCTAAATAATGGAGGTACTTGTTGGGGAACGTTGCATGAAAAATAAAAAAATTCTACGCACATGCAAGATCTATCCATGGACATGCATAGCTATGGGAGGGGGGAGATCATCTATATACCCTTGTAGATCGCTAAGCGGAAGCGTTTATCAACACGGTTGATGTAGTTGTACACCTTCACAATCTGTCTCGATCAAGTGCTGAACGTACGGCACCTCCACGTTCAACACACGTTTAGCTCAATGACGTTCTCACCTTCTCAATCCAGCAAGAGAGGCGAAGTAGTAGATGAGTTCCGGCAGCACGACAGTGTTGTAACGGTGGTGGTGAAACTATTCCGTAGGGCTTCGCCAAGCACAACGGACATGGACGAGGAGAAACTAGAACTAGAGGGAGAGGGGGTCCCGCACACGGTTGAGGATCGTGGTGGTGTTTCCCCTCTCCCTCCTCACACACACACACACACACACACACATATAGGTGGGGGGGAGGGGAGGCAGCCCTAGGGGTGGCTCACCCACAGGGATCCAGGCTGCAGGCCTGCTTGAGGGCCCAGGAGGCTAGCCAAGTACCTCACGATAGGAAGGAGCCTGGAGAAAGAGATAAGAGTCTCTGGGTCATCTTGGTCTCCAAGTCTATGATGCGGCGGCCTAGATCAAACAGCCCATATAAGGGGAGGCGGGGGCTCTTATTTCCATCTATTCTCAGATATACTCATCTCTCGGTAGAACTACACCAATCCCTTATAATCCCTCACACGAGGTATACCCATAATGAATAACAATGACAAGCATGTTGTAGGGTATTATTCCTCACCAGAGGCCCGAACCTGGGTAAAACCACCGTGTGACCTCTGATTTAAGACTTCTAACCACACGCTAGTAACCCCATAGAGGGTACTGACAGTTTTCCGCATCGTTAGTTGGCGCGTCACGCACCAGAAGCATCGTCTAGTGACAAATCTCAGATCGGATCTTCTCTGGCTCCTTCACCTTCACCACAGACGGGGGAGATATGTTCGACATCAACCCACCGGACCCTGTCCGCACGATCTACGCCGACGCCATGGACTTCATCGTACCAGGTTGATGCAGTCACAGTTCTAAAGGAAATATGCCCTAGATACAATAATAAAGTTATTATTTATTTCCTTATTTCATGATAAATGTTTATTGTTCATGCTAGAATTGTATTAATCGGAAACTTAGTACATGTGTGAATACATAGACAAACAGAATGTCACTAGTATGCCTCTACTTGACTAGCTCGTTGAATCAATGATGGTTATGTTTCCTAACCATAGACATGAGTTGTCATTTGATTAACAGGACCACATCATTAGAGAATGATGTCATTGACTTGACCCATCCGTTAGCTTAGCACGATGATCGTTTAGTTTGTTGCTATTGCTTTCTTCATGACTTATACATGTTCCTATGACTATGAGATTATGCAACTCCCGAGTGCCGGAGGAACACTTTGTGTGCTACCAAACATCACAACGTAATTGGGTGATTATAAAGGTGCTCTACAGGTGTCTCCGATGGTGCTTGTTGAGTTGGCATAGATCGAGATTAGGATTTGTCACTCTGATTGTCGGAGAGGTATCTCTGGGCCCTCTCGGCAATGCACATCACTATAAGCCTTGCAAGCAATGCAACTAATGAGTTAGTTGCGGGATGATGCATTACAGAAACGAGTAGAGAGACTTTCCGGTAACGATATTGAACTAGGTATTGAGATACCGGCGATCGAATCTCGGGCAAGTAACATATCGATGACAAAGGGAACAACGTATGTTGTTATGCAGTTTGACCGATAAATATCTTCGTAGAATATGTAAGAGCCAATATGAACATCTAGGTTCCGCTATTGGTTATTGAACGGAGACGTGTCTCGGTCATGTCTACATAGTTCTCGAACCCGTAGGGTCCGCACGCTTAACGTTCGGTGACGATCGGTATTATGAGTTTAAGTGATTTGATGTACCGAAGGTAGTTCAGAGTCCCGGATGAGATCAGGGACATGATGAGGAGTCTCGAAATGGTCGAGACGTAAAGATCGATATATTGGACGGCTATATTCGGACATCGGAAAGGTTCCGAGTGATTTGGGTATTTTTCGGAGTACCGGGGAGTTACGGGAATACGGGGAAGAAGTATTGGGCCTCATGGGCCAAGTGGTGGAAGAGAGGAGGCAGGGCGCGCGGCCCCCCTAGCCCAAATCGAATTGGACTAGGGAGCCGGCCCCCCTTTCCTCCCTCTCCTTCTTTCTCCCCTTCCCCCTTCCTTTCCTCCTCCTAGTAGGAGTAGGAAAGGGGTGTCCTACTCCTACTAGGAGGAGGACTCCTCCTCCTGGCGCGCCCTACAGGGGCTGGCCGGCCTCCCCCGTTGCTCCTTTATATATGGGGGGAGGGGGGCATCCTAGAACACACAAGTTGATCATTGATCCCTTAGCCGTGTGCGGTGCCCCCCTCCACCATAATCCACCTCGATCATATCATAGCGGTGCTTAGGCAAAGCCCTGCGTCGGTAGCAACATCATCACCGTCATCACGCCGTTGTGCTGACGGAACTCTCCCGTGAAGCTCTGCTAGATCGGAGTTCGTGGGACATCATCGAGCTGAACGTGTGCTGAACTCAGAGGTGTCGTGCGTTCGGTACTTGAATCGGTCGGATCGTGAAGACGTTCGACTACATCAACCGCGTTCTCATAACGCTTCCGCTTATGGTCTATGAGGGTACGTGGACGATACTCTTCCCTCTCGTTACTATGCATCACCATGATCTTGTGTGTGCGTAGGAAAATTTTGAAATTACTACGTTCCCCAACAGTGGCATCCGAGCCAGGTTTATGCGTAGATGTTATATGCACGAGTAGAACACAAGTGAGTTGTGGGCGATACAAGTCATACTACTTACCAGCATGTCATACTTTGGTTCGGCGGTATTGTTGGATGAAGCAGTCCGGACCGACATTACGCGTACGCTTACGCGAGACTGGTTCTACCGACGTGCTTTGCACACAGGTGGCTGGCGGGTGTCAGTTTCTCCAACTTTAGTTGAACCGAGTGTGACTACGACTGGTCCTTGTTGAAGGTTAAAACAACACTAACTTGACGCACTATCGTTGTGGTTTTGATGCGTAGGTAAGAACGGTTCTTGCTCAGCCCATAGCAGCCACTTAAAACTTGCAACAACAAAGTAGAGGACGCCTAACTTGTTTTTGCAGGGCTTGTTGTGATGTGATATGGTCAAGACGTGGTGAGATATAAGTTGTTGTATGAGATGATCATGTTTTGTTGAAGTTATCGGCAACTGGCAGAAGCCTTATGGTTGTCTCTTTATTGCATATGAAGGAAATATGCCCTAGAGGCAATAATAAAGTTATTATTTATTTCCTTATATCATGATAAATGTTTATTATTCATGCTAGAATTGTATTAACCGGAAACATAATACATGTGTGAATACATAGACAAACAGAGTGTCACTAGTATGCCTCTACTTGACTAGCTCGTTAATCGAAGATGGTTATGTTTCCTAACCATAAACAAAAGAGTTGTTATTTGATTAACGGGATCACATCATTGGGAGAATGATGTGATTGACATGACCCATTCCATTAGCTTAGCACCCGATCGTTTAGTATGTTGCTATTGCTTTCTTCATGACTTATACATGTTCCTATGACTATGAGATTATGCAACTCCCGTTTGCCGGAGGAACACTTTGGGTGCTACCAAATGTCACAACATAACTGGGTGATTATAAAGGAGCATTACAGGTGTCTCCAAAGGTACATGTTGGGTTGGCGTATTTCAAGATTAGGATTTGTCACTCCGATTGTCGGAGAGGTATCTCTGGGCCCTCTCGGTAATGCACATCACTTAAGCCTTGCAAGCATTGCAACTAAATGAGTTAGTTGCGAGATGATGTATTACGAAACGAGTAAAGAGACTTGCCGGTAATGAGATTGAACTAGGTATTGGAATACCGACGATCGAATCTCGGGCAAGTAACATACCGATGACAAAGGGAACAACGTATGTTGTTATGCGGTCTGACCGATAAAGATCTTCATAGAATATGTAGGAGCCAATATGGGCATCCAGGTCCCGCTATTGGTTATTGACCGGAGACGTGTCTCGGTCATGTCTACATTGTTCTCGAACCCGTAGGGTCCGCACGCTTAAAGTTACGATGACAGTTGTTATGAGTTTTATGCATTTTGATGTACCGAATGTTGTTCGGAGTCCGAGATGAGATCACGGACATGACGAGGAACTCCGGAATGGTCCGGAGATAAAGTTTGATATATATGATAATAGTGTTTGGTCACCGGAAGGGTTCCGGAAATCACCGGAAGGGGTTCCGGATGTTTCCCGAAATGTTTGGGTACGAGAACACTTTATTTGGGCCAAAGGGGAAAAGCCCACAAGGGTTTTGGAAATCGCAAAAGGAAGTTTTGCGGAGTGCAGGGGCCAGACGCCAGGGTCCCTGGCGTCTGGGTCCAGACGCCGGGATCCCTGGCGTCTGGCCCTGGAGTCCGAGAAGGACTCTTGCCTATCGGGTGAAACCGACTTTGTGAAGGCTTTAACTCCAAGTTTCGACCCCAGGGCTCAAGATATAAATAGAGGGGCAGGGCTAGCACCAAAGACAGATCAAGAAACACAAGTTGATCCACGTGATCTATTCCTTAGCCGTGTGCGGTGCCCCAGCCACCATATTCCTCGATAATACTGTAGCAGAGTTTAGGCGAAGCCCTGCTGCTGTAGTGCATCAAGATCGTCACCACGCCGTCGTGCTGACGAAACTCTTCCCCGACACTTTGCTGGATCGGAGTCCGGGGATCGTCATCGAGCTGAACGTGTGCTCGAACTCGGAGGTGCCGTAGTTTTGGTGCTTGATCGGTCGGATCGTGAAGACGTACGACTACTTCCTCTACGTTGTGTCAACGCTTCCGAAGTCGGTCTGCGTGGGTACGTAGACAACACTCTCCCCTCTCGTTGCTATGCATCACATGATCTTGCGTGAGCGTAGGAATTTTTTTGAAATTACTACGAAACCCAACAGTGGTATCAGAGCCTAGGTTATTTATGTTGATGTTATATGCACGAGTAGAACACAAGTGAGTTGTGGGCGATATAAGTCATACTGCCTACCAGCATGTCATACTTTGGTTCGGCGGCATTGTTGGACGAGCCGACCCGGACCAACATTACGTGTACGCTTACGCGAGACCGGTTCCCCCGACGTGCTTTGCACACAGGTGGCTTGCGGGCGACTGTCTCTCCAACTTTAGTTGAACCAAGTATAGCTACGCCCGGTCCTTGCGAAGGTTAAAACGGAGTCTATTTGACAAACTATCGTTGTGGTTTTGATGCGTAGGTGAGATTGGTTCTTGCTTAAGCGCGTAGCAGCCACGTAAAACTTGCAACAACAAAGTAGAGGACGTCTAACTTGTTTTTGCAGGGCATGTTGTGATGTGATATGGTCAAGACATGATGCTCAATTTTATTGTATGAGATGATCATGTTTTGTAACCGAGTTATCGGCAACTGGCAGGAGCCTTATGGTTGTCGCTTTATTGTATGCAATGAAATCGCGATGTAATGCTTTACTTTATCACTAAGCGGTAGCGATAGTCGTAGAAGCACAAACTTAGCGAGACGACAACGATGCTACGATGGAGATCAAGGTGTCACGCCGGTGACGATGGTGATCACAACGGTGCTTCGGAGATGGAGATCACAAGCACAAGATGATGATGGCCATATCATATCACTTATATTGATTGCATGTGATGTTTATCCTTTTATGCATCTTATCTTGCTTTGATTGACGGTAGCATTATAAGATGATCTCTCACTAAATTATCAAGAAGTGTTCTCCCTGAGTATGCACCGTTGCGAAAGTTCTTCGTGCTGAGACACCACGTGATGATCGGGTGTGATAGGTTCTACGTTCAAATACAACGGGTGCAAAACAGTTGCACACGCGGAATACTCAGGTTGTACTTGACGAGCCAAGCATATACAGATATGGCCTCGGAACACAGAGACCGAAAGGTCGAGCGTGAATCATATAGTAGATATGATCAACATAGTGATGTTCACCAATGAAACTACTCCATCTCACGTGATGATCGGACATGGTTTAGTTGATTTGGATCACGTGATCACTTAGAGGATTAGACGGATGTCTATCTAAGTGGGAGTTCTTAAGTAATATGATTAATTGAACTTTAATTTATCATGAACTTAGTCCTGGTAGTATTAGCATATCTATGTTGTAGATCAATAGCTCGCGTTGTTGCTTTCATATGTTTATTTTGATATGTTCCTAGAGAAAAATTGTGTTGAAAGATGTTAGTAGCAATGATGCGGATTGGATCCGTGATCTGAGGTTTATCCTCATTGCTGCACAGAAGAATTATGTCCTTGATGCACCGCTAGGTGACAGACATATTGCAGGAGCAGATGCAGACGTTACGAACGTTTGGCTAGCTCAATATGATGACTACTTGATAGTTTAGTGCACCATGCTTAACGGCTTAGAATCGGGACTTCAAAGACGTTTTGAACGTCATGGACCATATGAGATGTTCCAGGAGTTGAAGTTAATATTTCAAGCAAATACCCGAGTTGAGAGATATGAAGTCTCTAACAAGTTCTATAGCTAAAAGATGGAGGAGAATCGCTCAACTAGTGAGCATGTGCCCAGATTGTCTGAGTACTACAATCGCTTGAATCAAGTGGGAGTTAATCTTCCAGATAAGATAGTGATTGACAGAATTCTCTAGTCACCATCACCAAGTTAGTAGAACTTCGTGATGAACTATAATATGCAAGGGATGACAAAAATAATTCCCAAGCTCTTCGTGATGCTGAAATCGACGAAGGTAGAAATCAAGAAAAACATCAAGTGTTGATGGTTAACAAGACCACTAGTTTCAAGAAAAGGGCAAAGGGAAGAAGGGGAACTTCAAGAAGAACGGCAAGCAAGTTGTTGCTCAAGTGAAGAAGCCCAAGTATGGTCCTAAGCCTGAGACTAAGTGCTTCTACTGTAAAGGGACTGGTCACTAGAAGCGGAACTACCCCAAGTGATTGGCGGATAAGAAGGATGGCAAAGTGAACATAAGTATATTTGATATACATCTTATTGATGTGTACTTTACTAGTGTTTATAGCAACCCCTCAGTATTTGATACTAGTTCAGTTGCTAAGATTAGTAACTCGAAACGGGAGTTGCAGAATAAACAGAGACTAGTTAAGGGTGAAGTGACGATGTGTGTTGGAAGTGGTTCCAAGATTGATATGATCATCATCGCACACTCCCTATAATTTCGGGATTAGTGTTGAACCTAAATAAGTGTTATTTGGTGTTTGCGTTCAGCATGAATATGATTTGATCATGTTTATTGTAACACGGTTATTCATTTAAGTAAGAGAATAAATTGTTGTTCTGTTTACATGAATAAAACCTTATATGGTTACACACCCAATGAAAATAGTTCGTTGGATCTCGATCGTAGTGATACACATAATCATAATATTGAAACCAAAAGATAGAAAGTTAATAATGATAGTGCAGCTTATTTGTGGCACTGCCGTTTAGGTCATATTGGTGTAAAGCGCATGAAGAAACTCCATGCTGATGGGATTTTGGAATCACTTGATTATGAATCACTTGATGCTTGCGAACCATGCCTCATGGGCAAGATGACTAAGACTCCGTTCTCCGGAGCGAGCAACTGACTTATTAGAAATAATACATACTGATGTATGCGGTCCGATGAGTGTTAAGGTTCACGGCAAGTATTGTTATTTTCTGAACTTCACAGATGATTTGAGCAGATATGGGTATATCTACTTGATGAAACATAAGTCTGAAACATTTGAAAAGTTCAAAGAATTTCAGAGTGAAGTAGAAAATCATCGTGACAAGAAAATAAAAAGTTTCTACGATATGATCGCAGAGGTAAAATATTTGAGTTACGAGTTTGGCCTTCAATTAAAACAATGTGAAATAGTTTCACTACTCACGCCACCTGGAACACCATAGTGTAATGGTGTGTCCGAACGTCATAACCGTACTTTATTAGATATAGTGCGATCTATGATGTCTCTTACCGATCTACCACTATCGTTTTGGGATTATGCATTAGAGACAGCTGCATTCACGTTAAATAGGGCACCATCTAAATCCGTTGAGACAACACCATATGAACTATGGTTTGGCAAGAAACCTAAGCTGTCGTTTCTTAAAGTTTGAGGTTGCAATGCTTATGTGAAAAAGTTTCAACCTGATAAGCTCAAACTCAAATCGGAGAAGTGCGTCTTCATAGGATACCCAAAGGAAACTGTTGGGTACACCTTCTATCACAGATCCGAAGGCAAATTCGTTGCCAAGAATGGATCCTTTCCAGAGAAGGAGTTTCTCTCGAAAGAAGTGAGTGGGAGGAAAGTAGAAAACTTGATAAGGTAATTGTACCTTCTCCCTTATTGGAAAGTAGTTCATCACAAAAATCTGTTCTTGTGACTACTACACCAATTAGTGAGGAAGCTAATGATGATGATCATGTAACTTCAGATCAAGTTACTACCGAATCTCGTAGGTAAACCAGAGTGAGATCCGCACTAGAGTGGTACGGTAATCCTGTTCTGGAGGTCATGTGACTTGACTATGACGAACCTACGAACTATGAGGAAGCAATGATGAGCCCAGATTCCGCGAAATGGTTTGAGGCCATGAAGTCTGAGATATGATCCATGTATGAGAACAAAGTTTGGACTTTGGTTGACTTTCCCGATGATCGGCAAGCAATTGAGAATAAATGGATCTTCAAGAAGAAGACGGACGCTGATAGTAGTGTTACTATCTACAAAGCTAGAATTGTCGCAAAAGGTTTTTTCGACAAGTTCAAGGTGTTGATTACGATGAGAGCTTCTCACTCGTATCTATGCTTGAGTCTGTCCGAATCATGTTAGTAATTGCCGCATTTTATGAAATCTGGCAAAAGGATAAACAAAACTGCATTCCTTAATGGATTTATTAAAGAAGAATTGTATACGATGCAACCAGAAGGTTTTGTCAATCCGAAAGATGCTAACAAAATGTGCAAGCTCCAGCAATCCATCTATGAACTGGTGCAAGCATCTCGGAGTTGGAATATACGCTTTGATGAGTTGAAGCCTGTATACAGACTTGCGGTGAAGCCTGTATTTACAAGAAAGTGAGAGGGAGCACTACAGCATTTCTGATAAGTATATGTGAATGACATATTGTTGATCAGAAATAATGTAGAATTATTCTATAAAGCATAAAGGAGTGTTTGAAAGGAGTTTTTTCAAAGAAAGACTTCGGTAAAGCTGCTTACATATTGAGCTTCAAGATCTATAGAGATAGATCAAGACGCTTGATAAATTTTTCAATGAGTACATACCTTGACAAGATTTTGAAGTAGTTCAAAATGGAACAGTCAAAGAAAAAGTTTCTTGCCTATGTTACAAGGTGTGAAGTTGAGTAAAACTCAAAGCCCGACCACGGCAGAAGATAGAAAGAGAATGAAAGTCATTCCCTATGCCTCAGTCATAGGTTCTATAAAGTATATCATGCTGTGTACCCGATCTATTGTATACCCTACACCGTGTTAAGCAAAGGAGTACAATAGTGATCTAAGAGTACATCACTGGACAGCGGTCAAAATTACCCTTAGTGGAATAAGGAATATTTCTCAATTATGGAGGTGAATCTAAGAAAGGGTTTGTCGTAAAGGGTTACGTCGATGCAAGTTTTGACACTAAGCTAGATGAATCTAAGTCTCAATCTAGATACATATTGAAAGTGGGAGCAATTAGCTAGAGTAGCTCCGTGCAGAGCATTGTTGACAAAGAAATTCGCAAAATACTTATGGATCTGAATATAACAGACCCGGTGACTAAAATTATCTCACAAGAAAAACATGATCACACCTTAGTACTCTTTGGGTGTTAATCACATAGCGATGTGAACTAGATTACTGACTCTAGCAAACCCTTTGGGTGTCGATCACATATCGATGTGAACTATGGGTGTTAATCACATGGTGTTACGAACTATTGCTGTTAAATCACATAGCGATGTGAACTAGATTATTGACTCTAGTGCAAGTGGGAGACTGAAGGAAATATGCCCTAGAGGTAATAATAAAGTTATTATTTATTTCCTTATATCATGATAAATGTTTATTATTCATGCTAGAATTGTATTAACCGGAAACATAATACATGTGTGAATACATAGACAAACAGAGTGTCACTAGTATGCCTCTACTTGACTAGCTCATTAATCGAAGATGGTTATGTTTCCTAACCATAAACAAAAGAGTTGTTATTTGATTAACGGGATCACATCATTGGGAGAATGATGTGATTGACATGACCCATTCCATTAGCTTAGCACCCGATCGTTTAGTATGTTGCTATTGCTTTCTTCATGACTTATACATGTTCCTATGACTATGAGATTATGCAACTCCCGTTTGCCGGAGGAACACTTTGGGTGCTACCAAACGTCACAATGTAACTGGGTGATTATAAAGGAGCATTACAGGTGTCTCCAAAGGTACATGTTAGGTTGGCGTATTTCAAGATTAGGATTTGTCACTCCGATTGTCAGAGAGGTATCTCTGGGCCCTCTCGGTAATGCACATCACTTAAGCCTTGCAAGCATTGCAACTAAATGAGTTTGTTGCGAGATGATGTATTACGGAACGAGTAAAGAGACTTGCCGGTAACGAGATTGAACTAGGTATTGGAATACCGACGATCGAATCTCGGGCAAGTAACATACCGATGACAAATGGAACAACGTATGTTGTTATGCGGTCTGACCGATAAAGATCTTCGTAGAATATGTAGGAGCCAATATGGGCATCCAGGTCCCGCTATTGGTTATTGACCGGAGACGTGTCTCGGTCATGTCTACATTGTTCTCGAACCCGTAGGGTCCACACGCTTAAAGTTACGATGACAGTTGTTATGAGTTTTATGCATTTTGATGTACCGAATGTTGTTCGGAGTCCGAGATGAGATCACGGACATGACGAGGAACTCCGGAATGGTCCAGAGATAAAGTTTGATATATATGATAATAGTGTTTGGTCACCGGAAGGGTTCCGGAAATCACCGGAAGGGGTTCCGGATGTTTCCCGAAATGTTTGGGTACGAGAACACTTTATTTGGGCCAAAGGGGAAAAGCCCACAAGGTTTTTGGAAAGTGCAAAAGGAAGTTTTGCGGAGTGCAGGGGCCAGACGCCAGGGTCCCTGGCGTCTGGGTCCAGACGCCGGGATCCCTGGCGTCTGGCCCTGGAGTCCGAGAAGGACTCTTGCCTATCGGGTGAAACCGACTTTGTGAAGGCTTTAACTCCAAGTTTCGACCCCAGGGCTCAAGATATAAATAGAGGGGCAGGGCTAGCACCAAAGACAGATCAAGAAACACAAGTTGATCCACGTGATCTATTCCTTAGCCGTGTGCGGTGCCCCAGCCACCATATTCCTCGATAATACTGTAGCAGAGTTTAGGCGAAGCCCTGCTGCTGTAGTGCATCAAGATCGTCACCACGCTGTCGTGCTGACGAAACTCTTCCCCGACACTTTGCTGGATCGGAGTCCGGGGATCGTCATCGAGCTGAACGTGTGCTCGAACTCGGAGGTGCCGTAGTTCCGGTGCTTGATCGGTCGGATCGTGAAGACGTACGACTACTTCCTCTACGTTGTGTCAACGCTTCCGCAGTCGGTCTGCGTGGGTATGTAGACAACACTCTCCCCTCTCGTTGCTATGCATCACATGATCTTGCGTGAGCGTAGGAATTTTTTTGAAATTACTACGAAACCCAACAACATAAGATGCAAGCGCCAAACAATTGCTTTACTTTATCGTTATGCGATAGCAATAGTTGCAAGAGCAATAGTTGGCAAGACGACCACGTGACGACACGTTGATAGAGATCAAGATAATGGAGATCATGGTGTCATGTCGGTGACGATAGAGATCATGACGGTACCTTGGAGATGGAGATCAAAGGCACAAGATGATGATGGCCTAGCATATACAGATATGGCCTTAGAACACTGAGACCGAAAGGTCGAGCGTGAATCATATAGTAGATATGATCAACGTAGTGATGTTCACCATTAAAAACTACTCCATTTCACGTGATGATCGGTTATGGTTTAGTTGATTTGGATCACGTGATCACTTAGATGATTAGAGGGATGTCTATCTAAGTGTAAGTTCTTAAGTAATATGATTAATTGAACCTTAATTTATCATGAACTTAGTCTTGATAGTATTTGCATAACTATGTTGTAGATCAATAGCTCGCAATGTAGCTCCCCATTTATTTTGATTTGTTCCTAGAGAAAAACTAAGTTGAAAGATGTTAGTAGCAATGATGCAGATTGGATCCGTGATCTGAGGATTATCCTCATTGCTACACAGAAGAATTATGTCCTTGATGCACCACTAGGTGACAGACCGATTGCAGGAGCAGATACAGACGTTATGAACGTTTGGCGAGCTCGATATGATGACTACTTGATAGTTAGGTGAACCATGCTTTACGGCTTAGAATCGGGGCTTCAAAGACATTTTGAATGCCATGGAGCATATGAGATGTTTCAAGAGTTGAAATTAGCATTTTAGACTCATGCCCATGTCGAAAGGTATGAGACCTTTGACAAGCACTTTGCCTACAAGATGGAGGAGAATAGCTCAGCTAGTGAGCATGTGCTCAGAATGTCTAAGTACTACAATCACTTGAAACAAGTGGGAGTTAATCTTCCAGATAAGATAGTGATTGACAGAGTTCTCTAGTTACTATCACCAAGTTACTGAAACTTCATGATGAACTATAATATGCAAGGAATAACGAAAACGATTCCCAAGCTCTTCGTGATGCTGAAATCAAGGAAGGTAGAAATCAAGAAAAGCATAAATTGTTGATGGTTGACAAGACCACTAGTTTCAAGAAAAGGGCAAAGGGAAGAAGGAGAACTTCAAGAAGAACGACAAGCAAGTTGCTGATCAAGTGAAGAAGCCCAAGTCTAGACCTAAGCCTGAGACTAAGTGCTTCTACTGCAAAGGGACTTGTCACTGGAAGCAGAACTGCCCCAAGTATTTGGTGGATAAGAAGGATGGCAAAGTGAACAAAGGTATATTTGATATACATGTTATTGATGTGTACTTTAGTAGTGTTTATAGCAACCCCTTAGTATTTGATACTAGTTCAGTTGTTGAGATTAGTAACTCAAAATGGGAGTTGCAGAATGAACAGAGACTAGTTAAGGGTGAAGTGACGATGTGTGTTGGAAGTGGTTCCAAGATTGATATGATCATCATCGCACACTCCCTATACTTCCGGGATTAGTGTTGAACCTAAATAAATGTTATTTGGTATTTGCGTTAAGCATGAATATGATTTGATCATGTTTATTGTAATACGGTTATTCATTTAAAGTCAGAGAATAATTGTTGTTCTGTTTACATGAATAAAACCTTCAATGTTCATACACCCAAGGTGAATGGTTTATTGAATCTTGACCGTAGTGATACACATATTCATAATATTGAAGCCAAAAGATGCAAAGTTAGTAATGATAGTGCAACTTATTTGTGGCACTACCGTTTAGGTCATATTGGTGTAAAGCGCATGAAGAAAATCCATGTTGATGGGCTTTTGGAATCACTTGATTATGAATCAGTTGATGTTTGCAAACCATGCCTCATGGACAAGATTACTAAGACTCCGTTCTCCGAAACAATGGAGCGAGCAACAGACTTGTTGGAAATAATACATACTGATGTATGCAGTCCGATGAGTGTTGAGGCTCGCGGCATGTATCGTTATTTTCTGACCTTCACAGATGATTTGAGTAAGATATGGGCATATCTTCTTGATGAAACATAAATCTGAAACATTTGAAAACTTCAAATAATTTCAGAGTGAAGTGGAAACTCATCGTAACAAGAAAATAAAGTTTCTACGATCTGATCATGGAGGAGAATATTCGAGTTACGAGTTTGGTCTTCATTTGAAACAATGCGGAATAGTTTCGCAACTCACGCCACCTGGAACACCACAGTATAATGGTGTGTTCGAACATCGTAACCGTACTTTATTAGATTTGGTGCAATCTATGATGTCTCTTACCGATTTACCACTGTCGTTTTGGGGTTATGCATTAGAGACAACTGCATTCACGTTAAATATGGCACCATCTAAATCCGTTGAGACGACTCCATATGAAGTGTGGTTTGGCAAGAAACCAAAGTTGTCGTTTCTTAAAGTTTGGGGTTGCGATGCTTATGTGAAAAAGTTTCATCCTGATAAGCTCAAACCCAAATTGGAGAAATGTGTATTCATAGGATACCCAAAGGAGAAAGTTGGGTACACCTTCTATCACAGATCCAAAGGCAAGACATTCGTTGCTAAGAATGGATCCTTTCTAGAGAAGGAGTTTCTCTTAAAAGAAGTGAGTGGGAGGAAAGTAGAACTTGATGAGGCAACCGTACCTGATCCCTTATTGGAAAGTAGTTCATCACAGAAATCTGTTCCTGTGACTCCTACACCAATTAGTGAGGAAGCTAATAATGATGATCATGTAACTTCAGATAAAGTTACTACCGAACCTAGTAGGTCAACCAGAATGAGACCCGCACCAGAATGGTATGGTAATCCTGTTCTGAATGTCATGTTACTTGACCATGACGAACCTACAAACTATGAGGAAGCGATGATGAGCCCAGATTCCGCGAAATGGCTTGAGGCCATGAAATCTGAGATGGGATCCATGTATAAGAACAAAGTATGGACTTTGATTGACTTGCCCGATGATCGGTGAGTCATTAAGAATAAATGGATCTTCAAGAGGAAGACAGACGCTGATAGTAGTGTTACTATCTACAAAGTTCGAATTATCGCAAAATGTTTTCGACAATAAGGTGTTGACTATGATGAGCAGAGGCAGAGGCAATGGGGGGGGGGGCGAGCGGGGGCCAGACCCCCCCTATGGTTCGGCCCCCCTCAACGAGTTGCAGCGGGTGAAGGAAATATGCCCTAGAGGCAATAATAAAGTTATTATTTATTTCCTTATTATCATGATAAATGTTTATTATTCATGCTAGAATTGTATTAACCGGAAACATAATACATGTGTGAATACATAGACAAACAAAGTGTCACTAGTATGCCTCTACTTGACTAGCTCGTTAATCAAAGATGGTTATGTTTCCTGACCATGAACAATGAGTTGTTATTTGATTAACGGGATCACATCATTAAGAGAATGATCTGATTGACATGACCCATTCCATTAGCTTAGCACCCGATCGTTTAGTATGTTGCTATTGCTTTATTCATGACTTATACATGTTCCTATAACTATGAGATTATGCAACTCCCGTTTACCGGAGGAACACTTTGGGTACTACCAAACGTCACAAGTAACTGGGTGATTATAAAGGAGTACTACAGGTGTCTCCAAAGGTACATGTTGGGTTGGCGTATTTCGAGATTAGGTTTTGTCACTCCAATTGTCGGAGAGGTATCTCTGGGCCCTCTCGGTAATGCACATCACTTAAGCCTTGCAAGCATTGCAACTAATGAGTTAGTTGCGGGATGATGTATTACAGAACGAGTAAAGAGACTTGCCGGCAACGATATTGAACTAGGTATCGGAATACCGACGATCGAATCTCGGGCAAGTAACATACCGATGACAAAGGGAACGACGTATGTTGTTATGCGGTCTGACCGATAAAGATCTTCGTAGAATATGTAGGAGCCAATATGGGCATCCAGGTCCCGCTATTGGTTATTGACCGAAGACGTGTCTCGGTCATGTCTACATTGTTCTCGAACCCGTAGGGTCCGCACGCTTAAGGTTACGATGACAGTTATATTATGAGTTTATGCATTTTGATGTACCGAAGGTTGTTCGGAGTCCCGGATGTGATCACGAACATGACGAGGAGTCTCGAAATGGTCGAGACATAAAGATTGATATATTGGAAGCCTATGTTTGGATATCGGAAGTGTTCCGGGTGAAATCGGGATTTTACCGGAGTACCGGGAGGTTACCGGAACCCCCCGGGAGCTATATGGGCCATGATGGGCCTTAGTGGAAAAGAGAAGAGGCAGCCCCTCATGGGCCGCGCGCCCCTCCCCTCCCTTGGTCCGAATAGGACAAGGAGAGGGGGCCGGCCCCTCTCTCTCTTTTCCCCCCTCCGCGAATCCTATTCCAACTAGGATTGGGGGGGGGAATCCTACTCTCAGAGGGAGTAGGACTCTCCTGGCGCGCCCTCCTTGGCCGGCCAGCCTCCCCCCTTTTGGTCCTTTATATACTGAGGCAGAGGCACCCTAGAACACACAAGTTGATCCACGTGATCTTTTCCTTAGCCGTGTGCGGCGCCCCCAGCCACCATAGTCCTCGATAATATTGTAGCGGAGTTTAGGCGAAGCCCTGCTGCAGTAGTACATCAAGATCGTCAGCACGCCGTCGTGCTGACGGAACTCTTCCCCGACACTTTGCTGGATCAGAGTCCGGGGATCGTCATCGAGCTGAACGTGTGCTAAAACTCGGAGGTGCCGTAGTTTCGGTGCTTGATCGGTCGGGCCGCGAAGACGTACGACTACATCAACCAAACGCTTCCGTTGTCGATCTACTAGGTATGTAGATCACACTCCCCCCTCTCGTTGCTATGCATCACATGATCTTGCGTGTGCGTAGGAATTTTTTTGAAATTACTACGTTCACCAACAGTGGCATCCGAGCCTAGGTTTTATATGTTGATGTTATATGCACGAGTAGAACACAAGTGAGTTGTGGGCGATATAAGTCATACTGCCTACCAGCATGTCATACTTTGGTTCAGCGGTATTGTTGGATGAAGCGGCCCAGACCGACATGACGCGTACGCTTACGCGAGACCGGTTCTCCCGACGTGCTTTGCACAGAGGTGGCTTGTGGGTGACAGTTTCTCCAACTTTAGTTGAACCAAGTGTGGCTACGCCCGGTCCTTGCGAAGGTTAAAACAGAGTCAAATTGACAAACTATCGTTGTGGTTTTGATGCGTAGGTGAGATTGGTTCTTACTTAAGCCCGTAGCAGCCACGTAAAACTTGCAACAACAAAGTAGAGGACGTCTAACTTGTTTTTGCAGGGCATGTTGTGATGTGATATGGTCAAGACATGATGCTGAATTTTATTGTATGAGATGATCATGTTTTGTAACCGAGTTATCGGCAACCGGCAGGAGCCATATGGTTGTCGCTTTATTGTATGCAATGCAATCGCGATGTAATGCTTTACTTTATCACTAAACGGTAGCGATAGTCGTGGAAGCACAAGCTCGGCGAGACAACAACGATGCTACGATGGAGATCAAGGTGTCACGCCGATGACGATGGTGATCACGACGGTGCTTCGGAGATGGAGATCACAAGCACAAGATGATGATGGCCATATCATATCACTTATATTGATTGCATGTGTTGTTTATATTTTATGCATCTTATCTTGCTTTGATTGATGGTAGCATTATAAGATGATCTCTCACTAAATTATCAAGTGTTCTCCCTGAGTATGCACCGTTGCGAAAGTTCTTCGTGCTGAGACACCACGTGATGATCGGGTGTGATAGGTTCTACGTTCAAATACAACGGGTGCAAAACAGTTGCACACACGGAATACTCAGGTTATACTTGACGAGCCAAGCATATACAGATATGGCCTCGGAACACGGAGACCGAAAGGTCGAGCGTGAATCATATAGTAGATATGATCAACATAGTGATGTTCACCAATGAAACTACTCCATCTCACGTGATGATCGGACATGGTTTAGTTGATTTGGATCACGTGATCACTTAGAGGATTAGAGGGATGTCTATCTAAGTGGGAGTTCTTAAGTAATATGTTTAATTGAACTTTAATTTATCATGAACTTAGTCCTGGTAGTATTAGCATATCTATGTTGTAGATCAATAGCTCGCGTTGTTGCTTTCATATGTTTATTTTGATATGTTCCTAGAGAAAATTTGTGTTGAAAGATGTTAGTAGCAATGATGCGGATTGGATCCGTGATCTGAGGTTTATCCTCATTGCTACACAGAAGAATTATGTCCTTGATGCACCGCTAGGTGACGGACATATTGCAGGAGCAGATGCAGATGTTATGAACGTTTGGCTAGCTCAATATGATGACTACTTGATAGTTTAGTGCACCATGCTTAACGGCTTAGAATCGGGACTTCAAAGACGTTTTGAACGTCATGGACCATATGAGATGTTCCAGGAGTTGAAGTTAATATTTCAAGCAAATACCCGAGTTGAGAGATATGAAGTCTCTAACAAGTTCTATAGCTAAAAGATGGAGGAGAATCGCTCAACTAGTGAGCATGTGCCCAGATTGTCTGAGTACTACAATCACTTGAATCAAATGGGAGTTAATCTTCCAGATAAGATAGTGATTGACAGAATTCTCTAGTCACCATCACCAAGTTAGTAGAACTTCGTGATGAACTATAATATGCAAGGGATGACAAAAATAATTCCCAAGCTCTTCGTGATGCTGAAATCGACGAAGGTAGAAATCAAGAAAAACATCAAGTGTTGATGGTTAACAAGACCACTAGTTTCAAGAAAAGGGCAAAGGGAAGAAGGGGAACTTCAAGAAGAACGGCAAGCAAGTTGTTGCTCAAGTGAAGAAGCCCAAGTATGGTCCTAAGCCTGAGACTAAGTGCTTCTACTGTAAAGGGACTGGTCACTAGAAGCGGAACTACCCCAAGTGATTGGCGGATAAGAAGGATGGCAAAGTGAACATAAGTATATTTGATATACATCTTATTGATGTGTACTTTACTAGTGTTTATAGCAACCCCTCAGTATTTGATACTAGTTCAGTTGCTAAGATTAGTAACTCGAAACGGGAGTTGCAGAATAAACAGAGACTAGTTAAGGGTGAAGTGACGATGTGTGTTGGAAGTGGTTCCAAGATTGATATGATCATCATCGCACACTCCCTATAATTTCGGGATTAGTGTTGAACCTAAATAAGTGTTATTTGGTGTTTGCGTTCAGCATGAATATGATTTGATCATGTTTATTGTAACACGGTTATTCATTTAAGTAAGAGAATAAATTGTTGTTCTGTTTACATGAATAAAACCTTATATGGTTACACACCCAATGAAAATAGTTCGTTGGATCTCGATCGTAGTGATACACATAATCATAATATTGAAATCAAAAGATGCAAAGTTAATAATGATAGTGCAACTTATTTGTGGCACTGCTGTTTAGGTCATATTGGTGTAAAGCGCATGAAGAAACTCCATGCTGATGGGCTTTTGGAATCACTTGATTATGAATCAGTTGATGCTTGCGAACCATGCCTCATGGGCAAGATGACTAAGACTCCATTCTTCGGAACAATGTCGTGAGCAACAGATTTGTTGGAAACCATACATACTGATGTATGTGGTCCGATGAATATTGAGGCTCGCGACAGGTATCATTATTTTCTGATCTTCACAGATGATTTGAGCAGATATGAGTATATCTACTTGATGAAACATAAGTCTGAAACATTTGAAAAGTTCAAAGAATTTCAGAGTGAAGTGAAAAATCATCGTAATAAGAAAATAAAGTTTCTACGATCTGATAGTAGAGAAGAGTATTTGAGTTACGAGTTTGGCCTTCAGTTAAAAACAATGTGAAATAGTTTCACTACTCACGCCACCTGGAACACCACAATGTAATGGTGTGTCCGAACGTCATAACCGTACTTTATTAGATATGGTGCGATCTATGATGTCTCTTACCGATCTACCACTATCGTTTTGGGGTTATGCATTAGAGACAGCTGCATTCACGTTAAATAGGGCACCATCTAAATCCGTTGAGACGACACCGTATGAACTATGGTTTGGCAAGAAACCTAAGCTGTTGTTTCTTAAAGTTTGAGGTTGCAATGCTTATGTGAAAAAGTTTCAACCTGATAAGCTTAAACCCAAATTGGAGAAATGTGTCTTCATAGGATATCCAAAGGAAACTATTGGATACACCTTATATCACAGATCCGAAGGCAAGACTTTTGTTGCTAAATTCGGAAACTTTCTAGAGAAGGAGTTTCTCTCGAAAGAAGTGAGTGGGAGGAAAGTAGAAAACTTGATAAGGTAATTGTACCTTCTCCCTTATTGGAAAGTAGTTCATCACAGAAATCTGTTCTTGTGACTACTACACCAATTAGTGAGGAAGATAATGATGATGATCATGTAACTTCAGATCAAGTTACTACCGAATCTCGTAGGTAAACCAGAGTAAGATCCGCACCAGAGTGGTACGGTAATCCTGTTCTAGAAGTCATGTTACTAGACCATGACGAACTTGCAAACTATGAGGAAGCGATGATGAGCCCAGATTCCGCGAAATGGTTTGAGGCCATGAAATCTGAGATATGATCCATGTATGAGAACAAAGTATGGACTTTGATGGATTTGCCCGATGATCGGCAAGCCATAAAAATAAATGGATCTTCAAGAGGAAGACGGACGCTGATAGTAGTGTTATTATCTACAAAGCTAGAATTGTCGCAAAAGGTTTTTCGACAAGTTCAAGGTGTTGACTACGATGAGAGATTCTCACTCGTATCGATGCTTAAGTCTGTCCGAATCATGTTAGCAATTGCCGCATTTTATGAAATCTGGCAAATGGATAAACAAAACTGAATTCCTTAATGGATTTATTGAAGAAGAGTTGTATACGATGCAACTAGAAGGTTTTGTCAAATCCGAAAGGTACTAACAAAATGTGCAAGCTCCAGCGATCCGTCTGTGAACTGGTGCAAGCATCTCGGAGTTGGAATATACGCTTTGATGAGTTGATCAAAGCATATAGTTTTATACAGACTTGTGGTGAAGCCTGTATTTGCAAGAAAGTGAGTGGGAGCACTACGGCATTTCTGATAAGTATATGTGAATGACATATTGTTGATCGGAAATAATGTAGAATTATTCTGTAAAGCATAAAGGAGTGTTTGAAAGGAGTTTTTCAAAAAAAGACTTCGGTGAAGCTGCTTACATATTGAGCTTCAAGATCTATAGAGATAGATCAAGATGCTTGATAAGTTTTTCAAATGAGTACATACCTTGACAAGATTTTGAAGTAATTCAAAATGGAGCAGTCAAAGAAAGAGTTCTTGCCTGTATTACAAGGTGTGAAGTTGAGTAAGACTCAAAGCCCGACCACGGCAGAAGATAGAAAGAGAATGAAAGTCATTCCCTATGCCTTGGCCATAGGTTCTATAAAGTATATCATGCCATGTACCAGATCTATTGTATACCCTGCACTGAGTTGGCAAGGGAGTACAATAGTGATCTAGGAGTAGATCACTGGACAGCGGTCAGAATTATCCTTAGTGAAATAAGGATATGTTTCTCGATTATGGACGTGACAAAAAGGGTTCGTCGTAAAGGGTTACGTCAATGCAAGTTTTGACACTAAGCTAGATGAATATAAGTCTCAATCTAGATACATATTGAAAGTGGGAGCAATTAGCTAGAGTAGCTCCGTGCAGAGCATTGTTGACATAAATATTTGCAAAATACTTACGGATCTGAATATAACAGACCCGGTGACTAAAATTATCTCACAAGCAAAACATGATCACACCTTAGTACTCTTTGGGTGTTAATCACATAGCGATGTGAACTAGATTACTGACTCTAGTAAACCCTTTGGGTGTTGGTCACAAATCGATATGGACTATGGGTGTTAATCACATGGTGATGTGAACTATTGCTGTTAAATCACATGGCGATGTGAACTAGATTATTGACTCTAGTGCAAGTGGGAGACTGAAGGAAATATGACCTAGAGGCAAAAATAAAGTTATTATTTATTTCCTTATCATCATGATAAATGTTTATTATTCATGCTAGAATTGTATTAACCGGAAACATAATACATGTGTGAATACATAGACAAACAAAGTGTCACTAGTATGCCTCTACTTGACTAGCTCGTTAATCAAAGATGGTTATGTTTCCTGACCATGAACAATGAGTTGTTATTTGATTAACGGGATCACATAATTAAGAGAACGATCTGATTGACATGACCCATTCCATTAGCTTAGCACCCGATCGTTTAGTATGTTGCTATTGCTTTCTTCATGACTTATACATGTTCCTATAACTATGAGATTATGCAACCCCCGTTTACCGGAGGAACACTTTGGGTACTACCAAACGTCACAACGTAACTGGGTGATTATAAAGGAGTACTACAGGTGTCTCCAAAGGTACATGTTGGGTTGGCGTATTTCGAGATTAGGTTTTGTCACTCCGATTGTCGGAGAGGTATCTCTGGGCCCTCTCGGTAATGCACATCACTTAAGCCTTGCAAGCATTGCAACTAATGAGTTAGTTGCGGGATGATGTATTACAGAATGAGTAAGGAGACTTGCCGGCAACGATATTGAACTAGGTATTGGAATACCGACGATCGAATCTCGGGCAAGTAACATACCGATGACAAAGGGAACGACGTATGTTGTTATGCGGTCTGACCGATAAAGATCTTCGTAGAATATGTAGGAGCCAATATAGGCATCCAGGTCCCGCTATTGGTTATTGACCGGAGACGTGTCTCGGTCATGTCTACATTGTTCTCGAACCCGTAGGGTCCGCACGCTTAAGGTTACGATGACAGTTATATTATGAGTTTATGCATTTTGATGTACCGAAGGTTGTTCGGAGTCCCGGATGTGATCACGGACATGACGAGGAGTCTTAAAATGGTCGAGACATAAAGATTGATATATTGGAAGCCTATGTTTGGATATCAGAAGTGTTCCGGGTGAAATCGGGATTTTACCGGAGTACGGGAGGTTACTGGATCCCCCCGGGAGCTATATGGGCCATGATGGGCCTTAGTGGAAAAGAGAAGAGGCAGCCCCTCATGGGCAGCGCGCCCCTCCCCTCCCTTGGTCCGAATAGGACAAGGAGAGGGGGCCGGCCCCTCTCTCTCTTTTCCCCCCTCCGCGAATCCTATTCCAACTAGGATTGGGGGGGGGGGGAATCCTACTCCCAGAGGGAGTAGGACTCTCCTGGCGCGCCCTCCTTGGCCGGCCAGCCTCCCCCCTTTTGGTCCTTTATATACTGAGGCAGAGGCACCCTAGAACACACAAGTTGATCCACGTGATCTTTTCCTTAGCCGTGTGCGGCGCCCCCAGCCACCATAGTCCTCGATAATATTGTAGCGGAGTTTAGGCGAAGCCCTGCTGCAGTAGTACATCAAGATCGTCACCACGCCGTCGTGCTGACGGAACTCTTCCCCGACACTTTGCTGGATCGGAGTCCGGGGATCGTCATCGAGCTGAACGTGTGCTAAAACTCGGAGGTGCCGTAGTTTCGGTGCTTGATCGGTCGGGCCGCGAAGACGTACGACTACATCAACCAAACGCTTCCGTTGTCGATCTACTAGGTATGTAGATCACACTCCCCCCTCTCGTTGCTATGCATCACATGATCTTGCGTGTGCGTAGGAATTTTTTTAAAATTACTACGTTCCCCAACAGCGGGGACTAGCCTATTCACTGGTACTAGTATTAGACTTAATAATTATCCGGCCATTAGCAAGGATATGGGCTAAGCTCCTACTGTCAAGCCCGAAACGATTTTGCAAGAAAGCAACATGGGCCAAGGCTGCACGTACGCATCCACCGTCGTATGGACATCACGTACTCTTCAATCGATCGACGCACACGCACCCACTCACGCGCTGAGGCGACTTCCTTCATAGACTCTATCGTCCGCGCCGACGTTGCGCGCATCGTGCTAGGGCTTCATTGTCGTCGGGCCGCCAGGCGTCGCGGCGTCGCCGATTGGTAATTAGCGAAGCTGCCATTTGCCGGGCATCAAATATGAGTAAGATTCTACTACAAGTCTACGGACTATGATCTGTCGGCCGGCTGCGAAACAGACTACCAGCTGCGGAGGTATTGTCAGATTGACTACACACCTTGACACCAATTAATCAACTATTTTGTACTTAGTAGTAGTACATTTTGTAACCTGCCAGATCAACTACATGTTACATATTGCCTTTTTTTGCGGGTTAGGTTACATATTTGCTTTGTTCTAATATGGGAATTGCATAGGTCACGAAGACGAAGAAACCATGGACAAGTAATTTGTTCAAGCCAATCGCTACAAACTATAACTCCACAGTTGAAGATGCAAATCCAACCGGGGAGATAGATCTCACAGAGCAACCTACTACACATAATGTCCACAATCTTAGTTCAGTTGACATGTGAACATCTCAGCATAATGTCCCGGCCCAATCCCAGATCTCAAGGTATCACTATCGACAACTAGACTAGTAGCTACAGATTTTATTAAAATGCTTGCAAATTGTTGACTAGAGAAAAATAAATTAACCGATCAATGGGAAATACTCCCTCCGTAAACTAATATAAGAGCATTTAGATCACTATTTTAATTATCTAAACACTCTTATATTAGTTTACAGAGGGAGTATAATTTATTTATTTGTCATCAGGACCGCTTCATCATATTTGTTTTATCTTTCAACTTATTGTATGTTGCTTAGTAAAACAATAAAACCAAGTTGGTTTACTGAAAATGAAACCATATATCAATTTTATCATCTTTGAATAATGAAGATGAAGACTAGATAATTAAGTAGTTTGATTGGTCTGCTAGCAATTCATAATTCTACACATAAATTTAGAAAAGTAGTTTTGTATTGCTACTATATGTAAGACTTAATTATATATCTTGATAAAAATCATATATGATGAACTACATCATTATGTTCTTCGCCCCCCTATGCTCAAATCCTAGCTCCGCCCCTGACGATGAGATTTTCTCACTCGTATCGATGCTTAAAAGTCTGTCCAAATCATGTTAGCAGTTGCCGCATTTTATGAAATCTGGCAAATGGATGTCAAAACTGTATTCCTTAATGAATTTCTTAAAAGAAGAGTTGTATATGATGCAACCAGAAGGTTTTGTCAATCCTAAAGGTACTACCAAAGTGAGGAAGCTCTAGCGATCCATCTATGGACTGGTGCAAGCATCTCGGAGTTGGAATATATGCTTTGATAAAGTGATCAAAGCATATGGTTTTATACAGACTTGTGGTGAAGCCTATATTTACAAAAAGTGAGTGGGAGCACTACAGCATTTCTGATAAGTATATGTGAATAACATATTGTTAATCAGAAATAATGTAGAATTTTTTGGAAAGCATAAAGGAGTGTTTGAAAAGAGTTTTTCAAAGAAAGACCTCGATGAAGCTGCTTACACATTGAGCACCAAGATCTATAGAGATAGATCAAGACGCTTGATAAGTTTTTTCAATGAGTACATACCTTGACAAGATTTTGAAGTAGTTCAAAATGGAACAGTCAAAGAAGGAGTTCTTGCCTGTGTTGCAAAGTTGAAGTTGAGTAAAGACTCAAAACACGACCACAACAGAAAATAGAAAGAGAATGAAAAGTCATTCCCTATGCCTCAGTCATAGGTTCTATAAAGTATGCTATGTTGTTTACCAGTCCTATTGTATACCTTAGCATCTTTCTGGCAAGAGAGTACAATAGCGATCTAGGAGTAGATCACTGGACAACGGTCAAAATTATCCTTAGAGGACTAAAGAAATATTTCTCGGTTATGGAGGTGATAAAATAGTTCATCGTAAAGAGTTACGTCGATGCAAGCTTTTTACATCGATCTGGATACATATTGAAAGTGTGAGCAATTAGCTAGAGTAGCTCCATGCAGAGCATTGAAGACATACAAATTTGTGAAATACATACGGATCTGAATGTTGCATACCCATAGACTAAACTTCTCTCACAAGCAAAATATGATCACTCTTTGGGTGTTAATCACATAGCGATGTGAACTAGATTATTGACTCTAGGAAACCCTTTGGGTATTAATCACATGGAGATGTGAACTAATCACATAAAGACGTGGACTAGATTATTGACTCTAGTGCAAGTGGGAGACTGAAGGAAATATGCCCTAGAGACAATAATAAAGTTATTATTTATTAACTTATTTCATGATAAATGTTTATTGTTCATGCTAGAATTGTATTAATCGGAAACTTAGTACATGTGTGAATACATAGACAAACAGAATGTCACTAGTATGCCTCTACTTGACTAGCTCGTTGAATCAATGATGGTTATGTTTCCTAACCATAGACATGAGTTGTCATTTGATTAACGGGACCACATCATTAGAGAATGATGTCATTGACTTGACCCATCCGTTAGCTTGGCACGATGATCGTTTAGTTTTTTGCTATTGCTTTCTTCATGACTTATACATGTTCCTATGACTATGAGATTATGCAACTCCCGAGTGCCGGAGGAACACTTTGTGTGCTACCAAACGTCACAACGTAACTGGGTGATTATAAAGGTGCTCTACAGGTGTCCCCGATGGTGCTTGTTGAGTTGGCATAGATCGAGATTAGGATTTGTCACTCCGATTGTTGGAGAGGTATCTCTGGGCCCTCTCGGCAATGCACATCACTATAAGCCTTGCAAGCAATGCAACTAATGAGTTAGTTGCGGGATGATGCATTACGGAAACGAGTAGAGAGACTTGCCGGTAACGATATTGAACTAGGTATTGAGATACCGGTGATCGAATCTCGGGCAAGTAACATATCGATGACAAAGGGAACAACGTATGTTGTTATGCGGTTTGACCGATAAATATCTTCGTAGAATATGTAAGAGCCAATATGAACATCCAGGTTCCGCTATTGGTTATTGAACGGAGATGTGTCTCGGTCATGTCTACATAGTTCTCGAACCCGTAGGGTCCGCACGCTTAACGTTCGGTGACGATCGGTATTATGAGTTTAAGTGATTTGATGTACTGAAGGTAGTTCGGAGTCCCGGATGAGATAGGGGACATGACGAGGAGTCTCGAAATGGTCGAGACGTAAAGATCGATATATTGGACGACTATATTCGGATATCGGAAAGGTTCCGAGTAATTCGGATATTTTTCGGAGTACCAGGGAGTTACGAGAATACGGGGAAGAAGTATTGGGCCTCATGGGCCAAGTGGTGGAAGAGAGGAGGCAGGGTGCGCGGCCCCCCTAGCCCAAACCGAATTGGACTAGGGGGCCGACCCCCCTTTCCTCCTTTCCTCCCTCTCCTTCCTTCTCCCCTTCCCCCTTCCTTTCCTCCTCCTAGTAGGAGTAGGAAAGGGGTGTCCTACTCCTACTAGGAGGAGGACTCCTCCTCCTGGCGCGCCCTATAGGGGCCGGTCGGCCTCCCCCTTGCTCCTTTATATATGGGGGCAGGGGGGCACCCTAGAACACACAAGTTGATCATTGATCCCTTAGCCGTATGCGGTGCCCCCCTCCATCATAATCCATCTCGATCATATTGTAGCGGTGCTTAGGCGAAGCTCTGCATCGGTAGCAACATCATCACCATCATCACATCGTCGTGCTGACGGAACTCTCCCGTGAAGCTCTGCTGGATCGGAATTCGTGGGACGTCATCGAGCTGAACGTGTGCTGAACTCGGAGGTGCCGTGCGTTCGGTACTTGGATCGGTCGGATCGTGAAGACGTTCGACTACATCAACCGTGTTCTCATAACGCTTCCGCTTACGGTCTACGAGGGTACGTGGACGATACTCTTTCCTCTCGTTGCTATGCATCACCATGATGATCTTGCGTGTGCATAGGATTTTTTTTGAAATTACTACTTTTCCCAACAAGTTCCTGTAATCTTGATGGGCAGATGGGATAACCCATTTTCTGTACCAGGTTGGATTTGTGCATCATGCCTTTTGTTGTTATGTGTGGTAGTTTCGCTTTAGTTCCTCGTAGTTTGTAATACAATGTGATTTCTATTAATAGAAATCAGAGAGGGAGCTCTTTTTATAAATTAAAAAGTTGTCACGCTTCACATGGAAAAAAATCTAAGGGCCGGTCCATTTTCTTATTCCTAGCTTCTTCCTCCTGCTGCCTTCAACGCCAACCGAATTGCCGGTCTCCTTGCTGCCCCACACCCTCTCCAAGCCGCCACCTCTACTGCTCCGCCGCAGCTCCTGGCCATCCCTCTAAGTTAGGCCCGGTTCGGAATCCCACCTGCTCCGCGAAATAGAAGGAGTTGTGGAGCCAGGAAACCGGCGCTCCACGTTTTTTCACTATAACTCCACCCGCTCCCGGAGTGAAGCTGTGGAGCGGAGGTAATCCAAACAGGGCGTTAATCATCCTCTCTGTCATAGACAACCCCCCATGACCCTGCCTGGCTGCATCACCCATCTCCGCATCACCATCTTGTCTTCCCAAAAAACTTGTAAATAGCAAACACAATTTCATATAAAATTTGCAAGAATTTCACGTAAATGCTCATGTACACAACATCAGAGGAGATTCAGACGTTCCTAAACCACTTCATACAATTGTACCGTATACTTAGGCCTCCTTTGATTTGTAGGAATTTTGTAGGATAGGATTGCTATAGGAATTTTTTTGATAGAGTTTGTAGGACCGGATTTCCTATGTAGGACTGGTCTCTATATATCCTACACATTTCAAAGAAAAAGAACACTAGCACAAACCTAATGGAAAAATCTCATTCTATGAATCAAATGGCATCTCTTTTCATATAGGACCTGACATGTATGCCACCTCATTTCATATGACTTTCCTATTCCTATCCTTTAGACCAGAGAAGACCTTCCATGAACGAGAACACAGGCAATGCATAACGTCGATAGGACATACCGCTCACAAATGTAAATATATCCACACATATATTATATGCCCGCAGGCAACATTCTATCATAGGTAGTAATGGTCTCCACACATATATATCACATGCCCACGGGCAACATTCTATCACAGGTAGTAATGGTCATAAACTAAAATCTGGATCAGACCAATGTTTCATACAGTACCTGCCAGATGACAGTCATTTAACAATATACTGTATATATAGTGGCCTCTAAAAGGGCGAGCAGACTCCATGTCAGTTTCAGTTCTCATGCTGCCTTTGACCCTTCATTCTCGGATGTGGGAGCGTTGTTCTCAGCCATGCTCATCTCTTGCAACGGCGGTGGGTTGACAACGGTCATTGGAACAACACTGTTTTCTGCAAGTCGGCCTTTCCTTTCACGATGCTCCTGACAATTCGCGCAGTAGTGGAAGCAGCAGTGGACTATGCAAGGATCGCATGGAGAGTTCTGGTGGAAGCAGAACAATATGTGGTGGTTAGCAAAAGGCCCGTAATACTGATGCACAAAAGTAGAAACCCAGCCCACTTATCAAATGCTAGACTTGACAACTAGTTAGAATTAGTGACCACAAAAAGATACTATACGTGAAAAGGTGGCCAAGCAAGAACTGATAAAATGATCTGATAATTCAATGATATAACCAGCTACCGCCAGTGGACAATGCCAAGCAAGAATGTCATGAGAGTGACCACATAACTTTAAAAATGCAAAGCTAAGGTTTACTTCTGGACTCCTGAATACCTGCTACAACTATCTCACATGGAGAATGCAATTGTGTAGTTCTTATAGTAGAAATAAATACAACTGTTTGTAGATGTTCTTATGAATGCGATTAATCATGACACATACAAAGAAACTGTGGAAGAGAGAAAGAAGTACCTCAAGATGATACTTCTTCTAAAGCTTTTCACGAATAATACCAGTATATTGAGAGCATATCCACCAACTGCAGACCAGGCCTTCACCAATCAGGATCGATGTGTCTGGGTCAACACCATGGAATATAGCCGTGAGAATTGCCAATGCAATGCCACCTTCAACGCAGACAGCATGGCAAGTGTAGGGTCTTGTCCATGGGATATCTTCTCTAAGGGCCTGAACATTTCGTCCAAACAACACACAGGGGCAGAATAGTCCAGTCCAGCCTAAAACATTAAGAAGATCAGGCACATAAGAGGTTCAGAAGTATCTCGGAATATAGCAGTAGTACATATGAAAACTGTGCGGACTGAAGCATAAAGGTGCACACATCACAAACCCTATGATGACACAATTTGAAGGGCATAAAGAAGCATAAAGGAATTAGCCATTAGCTATAGCCTACAGAGCAATGCTATTCATTTAAGCTTTCGGGTTCCGGCCATGTATGCCGCAGTCATTTATGTGCTCAACAATTTATCACAATTAACACTTATACTGGGAAAGTGTACCTGTAGAAGAATTTTCAAACAGATCAAGAAGAAAGACATCTCTAGATCGAAAGCATCATAATAAAAGTAAACGTTGCAACTAGTTTTTGCTTCTTTGAAACAATTTAGAATCCAAAACAATAATTAATTCTTTTCAATATGAGCTCATTATAACAGCGTGTTGATTTTGCAGAGAGCCCAAAAGAGCTAAAACCATAACTGACAGTTAGATGGAGAAGTGTGTACATCTTGAAGAACTTCCCAAATACAGAAAAAAGAAGGGTCAACTTTAACATTGAGAACATGATAATCAGAACCAAACGTTATGACTACTACTCCCTCCGTCCCATAATATAAGACATAGGCAGTACTCTTTATTTCTTTCAGACAGTGACCAGTGCCTAATCCTTCCCACATGAGCACTTCATCACAGGGCTAACTTTGCAAATATAATAGAAGACTGAAAAATAATAGTACTACAAATTTGTGTACCATAAAGGCTTGCAATATGAAAAAAAATGTATGTGAACAATTAATATTTCAAAATAAAACGTATAAAGATATGGTTTTTCATATACATCTGCTAAGAATATGGGAAAATGACGACCCAGGGAAACTATAAAACAAAATTAACAAGTACTCAATTTGGACTTCTAGGTAAAATAGCTCCTAAATGGAGGTCAGATACGCATCAGATTGGTCCACATTACAAATTTGAGTTACATGTGTAGTATAAGACATATATCAGCATCGGATTGGCACCAGTTTACAACTGAGTTTATATGTGCAGTGTAAAATATAAATCATGCCTTTCTCATAGACATTAGAAAAACACTGTATGTTTAGTCTACCATGGTTTGTTCGTTGATTAAGTTCACCGTGTTAATGGAAAAATGATAGAGAGGAAGGAAATTAAGATTTGCAGGGCATCTTTGTTTGAAAAGTGTCTAAACCGGTAAAACGTAAAAAGGAGGTAACACAAAATTTCTGGCTGGAAACCACTCACTAAACTAATGTGGAAATATTTCACACTGCTATATAAGTATCAATACTGTCGTAGTTTGCAATTAAAATTTCCAAAGAAACATCTTTCATGCTTAAAAACAGTCTCTAACAAACACATGCAAAAAATGGGAAACAATATAAGCCTAAATGAAAAAAAATGAGGATGGGAGGTGTATGGGCCATCCTTGTCCAGCACACATGTTGTTCCTCTTTTCTTACTAGAGATTCACTTGATGTACCTGCAAGGGATTTCACAATAAAAACCTGCGTGTGCTCCATACGCAGGACCGCTAAAGGATTTAAAACTGAAACACCTTGCCTCTATGGTAACACGTCAGTAACACTTCAATGCCATGGAAACAAACATCCAGTTGCTGAGTTGTGCAATGTGTGTGATAGCCACAAACCCTGAGCTGAACCACAGCAACACAATCCCATCCTGTGCAGATCCGCATGAAAGTTCCTGCCAACTCTGGCATTTCCAGGGGTATCAGGCTATCAGCATATCAAAACTATCACGATTTTTGAATGTGCGATCAGTCTAGGGTAGGAAGTAGCAAAATTAGATCGGCTAGGTAGTTGAAGGGGCAGACCAAATGCAAGGGCGAGAAGGAAATTCCACGTCACTTACAGCTCTCGGGGTCCTTAGCGCAACCGAAGATGCCGGTTGTCCACGGCTCGTCGGTCGGCGCCTGGTGGCCCTCAGGCAGCACCTGCCCACACTGGATGCACTTCATCCGCTCCAGCTATATAGTCACACCGCCCAGAATCAGATCGAACAAACAATCGCAGCAGTAGCAACTGGAAGAAAACGAGGATCGCGCGAGGAATGGCGAGACCGACCTGCGGGACGGCGATGGGCAGGTTGAGCTCGCCAGGGCAGATGTCCTCCACGCCGGGGCCGCAGGCGGAAGCGTCCTGGTCCTTGGTCAGCTTCACGTACTGCGACGGGTGGCTGCGCCGCGCCTCCGCCATTGCCGTCCTCTCCTCGCTTCACTCCCGAGGGTTTTTGGGCTGCCGACGAAGGGGAGGGCTGCCCGGTGGGGAGTGGGGACGGGTGCGAGTGGTGGAGTGAGATCTGGCTCCCGACGGTCCACGGTCAGGTCAATGACTGTTCAGCCGAAGGGCATCACGCAAACGTGGCAAAATTTCATGTTTTGACTATTTTACCGAAGAAAATTGAGATTTGACCCTAGTTTAATTTTTTTAGATCTGACCTTTTCCTACCGTCAGGGCCACGGCGGTAACCTTGAACACCCTACCGCCCGCAGCCCTATACGCCCCCCTACCATCACTGTCCCTGGCGGTACGCTGTATAACCCTACAGTTGGGGATCCTGGCGGTAGGGTGCGAGCAGTTATACGGGCCGACGCCCCCGCCCCAGCCCCATCTCCCCCATTCCCCTCTCCTCCTAGTCACCAAGAACAGAGGAAGTTCCTCTCTCACCCTCTCTACTCCTCCCCTTGGATCTTCACCGTTTCTACACCGCTTTTGCGGATCGAGATGGCTCCGAAGAAAGAAAAGTAAGCTCCTCCGATCCCTTCAATTACTTTTAGTTAAATAGCTTTCGATTCGACGCATTATTTGCTTCAAATCACCCCTATTTTTGAACTAAGATTGAATTTTTTACCTAGTATTATTTTAGGTTTCTTTTAGATGTTCTCTAATCACTAGTGGTGTTGAATATGAACCACTCACTAGTTCGAATGATAGTGTGAAGATGAACCCTAGTTCATAATTTTTTGTTTAAAAAATGATGATATGATATGATGCATGTTGGAGGATTTTTTTTTGATATATGATGTATGTGGATGTTATATGATGCAAGTAGTGGATGTTGTTAGAGAAAAAATTGTGAACCCTCAAGATGAACCCTAGTTCATAATTGTTTTTTGTTAAACAAAATTATGATTTGATGCTTTGTTGAATGTTGTTGAATGAAAGACGTTGGTTGTATATGATTCATTCGCATTGATGAATGTTGGTTGAATAAGTGATAAATGATGAAAATGATATGATTCATTTCAGTTAATATGGTTCATTTATACTTGGACTTGATATGTCTCATGTTTGTTCAAAATGATGAAAATGATATGATTCATGTCGGTTGAATATGATTCATTTATTTTTGGAGTTGATATGTTTCATGTTTGTTCAAAATGATACAAGTTGGTTGAAAATGACATCATTTCCAATTGTTATAGGCGGCCCCCTTGCGCCAGAAATCGACGTGAAGTACACCATGCTTGATCATGCTTTCGACAACGGTCACCGCGCCCGTTTTATGGAGAATGGAGTGGTAATGACTAACATAAATTTGTTGTATTGTTTATTATGAAAGAATAAGTCACTAACAATTCCGTTTACATTTTGAAAAATACTCCCCCCATTGCGGATGAGGGGCCACACGAAGGCCGTGCAGATGCAGTACGACGAGCGCTACACTCCGTACTTTAGGAGAGCACGGATGTTGGGTTTCGTTCTTCAGTTCAAAAGACACCCGCCGACGCTCTGTGATGCCCGGATAATTAGGCTACAATAATCCCATGTTAATTGTGCCAAGTCATCGCAATCACTGTTGCTAATCTTGCTTTGATTCAAACACAATTCATTTTCAAATTTAAATTATAAGTGAATTAATAAAATTCTCAAACATGAAAACTAAAGTGCTCGAAACGTGAAAAATAATTCATAGTCAATATTGGTGGAGAAGCCAACATTTTACAAAGTGTTTAAATGTCCTAAAATAAGTTAAACAACGTCAAAACAATTAATTAAATGTTTTTAAGAATTGTAAAAACGTAAACTATTTTGATCGTGTACCAAACACTTTGTGGCAGTAGAGTAAACTAAAGCATTAATTTAGGGACAATGCTTATGTTTTTATAAAACTAAAATAAAATAAGAATAGATAACAAATAAGTTAGCAAAAGAAAAAGAAAACAAAAAAGTAAAATAAAAAGAAGCCTTCCCCCTCCCGGTGGGCCTTTGCCTAGATGGCCAAGTGGCCCAGCCAAACAGCCCAGCCGGCCATCCCATGGCCTATATGGCCCCAACCCACCTAACCCTAGATCGACCCACTCTCTCTCTCTCTCTCTATATCCCTCACCGTTCCCCTCGTCTTCCTCCCAGTGCCCGCCACACGCAACACACGCACACCTGCACGCACGCATCGTGCCAGGGAGTGGGGCGCCTCTATTCGATCCCCTCCTCCCGCACGCACGCGCCCGATGCAAGCCGCCGCTCCGCTAAGGCTGCCATCAGTCGGCGCCGGCACCGCCCCTCCTGGACTCCTCCGGGCCCCTCCTCTCTCTCGCGCGGCGCCTACCTGAAGCCGCAGCCTCGTCTCGTCGCCGACCCGACGCCGTCACCCGTCGTCGCCACCACCACGTCGTCGGACCACCTTGTCGGAGCGCCTCCGTCGCTCGTCCCCGACCTCCTCCCCACCGGACCACGTCGAGCCTCGCTGCCACGCTCCTCTCCAAACGCTAGTGAGGGCATCGCCCTCCTCCTTCCCTGCCTCCGCTCCGTGCCGGCCGCGTCGTCCCCCTGCAGCTCTCGGCGCGCGCCCGAGGGCCTCCCTTGCTCGCCCGCCGCACCGCACGCGCGCCCTCCAACCCGCTCCGGCCGTGCCCTGGCCACGCTTGTGCGCGCCCCGCGCCGGCGCGTACCCTCCTGGCCTCACCGTGCGAGCACGCACCGCGCCGCCCGCGCCACGCTGCGCCCTGCTGCCGCTCGCCGCAGCCGCCTTGCTCCGTCGCCTGCACGCCGCCCGGCTCCTCGCGCCGTCGCCCTATTCCGCTCTGCAGCCCCTGCCCGCCGTTACCTCGCTACATGCCGCCGCTCCCGGCCATGCCTCGCCTCGCAGCGCCTTATTGGGCGGGCTGGTGCCCGTCCCAGCTCCGCCCGTTCGCCCGCTAGTGCCCGCATGCCTGCGTGCCCGTTAGCCCCTCTGGGCCACTTGCTAACGTGCCCCACACACCAGAACGATTTAAAAAGTATAATAAAAAATATTAAATCAAATAAATTAGTAATTAATTAATTAATGAGTTAGTTAAGTTAATTAATCCTATTTAACTAAACTAATTAAAATTGTTTAGTTAATCTTACTCAATGACAGTGCGACCCACACATCAGTTTGACTAAGTCAACTGTCTGGTTGACTGATGACATCACCCTGACATCATAAATACATTTTATAATTAAATTAATTCTGGTAATTCTAAAAATGAATTAAATCTTTAAAATTGAATATGAAATAATTCGTAACTCGGATGAAGAAACTTTGTACATGAGAGTTGCTTAGAACGATGAGACGAGTTCAAATTCGCAGTCCATTCGTCCATCACACGTCCCTAGCATAGCGAACATGCAATAATCCACCTCTATTTCATCTGCCCGAAAATGCCAAACACTAGGAACACTTCCCCGGATGTTTCCCCCCTTCACCGGTAGCACCTAGTACTCCGTTAGGTCACCCCTAGCATCACATATTGCTATGTTATGCTTTGTGATGCTTTGATTGCTCTGTTATTTATTGTGTTCCCCCTCCGTTACTTATTTCCGGTAGACCCCGAGAACGCTGCCAATATGTAACACCCACGATGCGGCTATATCTCCCACGTGTCGGAGCACGACTTAGAGGCATAACCGCATAGTAGACATGTCGCAAGAGGGGTAATCTTTACACATCCCATGTACTGAATAAGAAAGGGATAAAGAGCTGGCTTACAATCGCCACTTCACACAATACATAAATATAGCATTACATCATTCAGAATACAATCAAGGTCCGACTACGGAACCAAAATAAAGACAACCCCAAATGCATAGATCCTCGATTGCCCCAACTGGGCTCCACTACTGATCGTCCGGAAAGGAAACATAGTAACGTCCAGAATCCTCGTCGAACTCCCACTTGAGTTCGGTCGCGTCCCCTGCACTGGCATCATCGGCACCTGCATCTGGTTTTGGAAGTAATCTGTGAGTCACGGGGACTCAGCAATCTCACACCCTCGCGATCAAGACTATTTAAGCTTAAGGGGTAGAAAAAGGGGTAGTGAGGTGGAGCTGCAGAAAGCACTAGCATATGTGGTGGCTAACTTATGCAAATGAGAGCGAGAAGAGAAGCAAAGCACAGCCGTGAACTAGAAGTGATCAAGAAGTGGTCCTGAAACTACTTACGTTCAAGCATAATACGAGACCGTGTTCTCTTCCCGGACTCCGCCGAAAAGAGACCATCACGGCTACACACGCGGTTGATTCCTTTTAATTAAGTTAAGTTTCAGGTTCTCTACAACCGGACATTAACAAATTCCCATCTGCCCATAACCGCAGGCACAACTTTCAAAAGTTCAAGACCCTGCAGGGGTGTCCCAACTTAGCCCATCACAGGCTCTCACGGTCAACGAAGGATATTCCTTCTCCCAGGAAGACCCGATCAGACTCGAAATCCCGGTTACAAGACATTTCGACAATGGTAAAACAAGACCAGCAAAGCCGCCCGATGTGCCGACAAATCCCGATAGGAGCTGCACATATCTCGTTCTCAGGGCAAAGTTCTCCGAGTTGACGTAAGCTTGATCCTCGTAAGCGTACTCAACGGGTTCCTAGATCACGAACTCATCTCCCGGCTCTACCCAAGGCAAGAACACAAGCAAAGGAAACCACAATCAACCACGGTGCAATGCGCAAGCAACATGATGCAAAACATGGCATGATATGCGGGATGTGATATGCAATGCATATGCGTGCTTCAGAAGGAAAAGATTGAACCAGGCATCAACTTGGCAAACCAAGTGCGGCGCTGGAAAGATGAGTTGATTTCGATCTAAATCGATATAAAGATCACCGGAATCGGATGCACGGTTTGCAAATGGCAAGAAAAACAAGGATGGCACAATTCTGCGATTAACAGCACGATGTCATCTAGAATGCAACAAGAAACTAAGCTATTGCACCCCAACATAACAACAAAGCACATGGCAGTGATCTACTCAAGATGCTTGACAAAAGATGAACACTGTGCTACAGCTAAATCACAAAAGATCAGGTTCAAACAAGCATGGCAAAAGTGAAAAAGATATCAGCTTCACAGACTTAGTGAAAATACTAACATGTCAGGAATTAACATCAGGAAGCAATGTTTAGAGCAAGATAACAACATGCTACAGGATCATAAAATAGCAATACAAAGCATGGAATGAATCTACTCAAAGCATATAACAAAAGTCCCTTACTGACCATAAGCCAAAAAGGATCAGAAGATAAGATGACACCCATGTAAACATAGCAAGTTTCGTTAACAGATTCAGACTTAGCAGAAAACTAGACATGGCAAAAACAGAATTATGAAGGCATGTTTGCGATCTTGATTCACTCATCACAAGGCATCACATGACAAAATAAGCATACTACCAGCAAGAAGACATGATCATGAAGCTAACCAAAGCAAGAACAAACTCATAGCATGCATGGATAAACTACAACCTTGGCAAAATTGATTAACACGTAAACAATCTGCCAGGAACATTTTATAGAAAAAGTAGAGCAAGATTGAGTCATGCTAGGGCACTCCATAAATGCAACCAAGGGCATGGATGGATAGGGCACAACCATATGTCCAAATTATCCTTACTGAACATACCCAAAAGAAGCATGGATCTCTCTGTAGCAACATGAACACATGGCATAAAAATAACGGCAGAGAAATGACAGTGAAATTCTAAGTCTCTGAAATCAGCAATATTACGAGAGCTACTTTGCATGCTTCTGCTAGTCACCACATTGATCACCAAAATACATGACATACACCCCTGTAAAGATGGCATGGCATATCCCAAAACACATGTAGAGCTCATGCCCATACGCAGCACACAATAATCATGACAAAAATGATAAAAGCTCAAGATCTGTTAAGAATCAGCACCTAACATTTTATAGCACTCTTTCATCAACAATTTTGGCATCAAGATGGACTCGAACAAGCATGGTGCAATGGAACAAAATGAAGATCACATCCTAATGAACATTTTAATATATTGCACACGCAAAACGGAGCTATGGATGAGAAGTTATGATGCAATGAAAAGGGGCTCAGAATGTAAAATAAAAGGACTTAGAGGAAATTTGAAGTCAACCCTAGGTTTGGATCTGGATCTGGGACTCGGGCACGGTCTTCGAGGTTCGTCGGCGTTGGATCTCGCGGTGGCCGGAGTTGATGAAGGTTGCCGGAGGCTCGCCGGAGAGGGAGGGGACGCGCCGGAGCACCACCGGAGCGGACGGGGCGATCGCCGGGCGACGGGCGCGCGGGGCGGCGCGCCAGTCGGCGAGGTGGCGGGCGACGGAGCCGGCGGAGGTCGGGCCGGGCGGTGGAGGCGCGGTTGCGCGGGCGGTGGCGCGGGGCGCGCGGGAATGGCTAAGGCGACGGAGCCGGAGACATGGCGGGCGCTGATTGGTCGGAGTGAGGTGTCCGGTGGACGCGTCTGGCTGGAGCGGACGTGTCCGGCGGCGCGGAGGAGCGGGGCTAGGGTTTTGGACTGCGAATTTCAGAGGGGAGCACCTATTTATAGATTCTGGGAGCTAGGAGAGTCCAAATGAGGTGCGGTTTTCGGCCACGCGATCGTGATCGAACGACCGGGAGGATGGAGGGGGTTTGGATGGGTTATGGGCCACTTTGGAGGGGTGTTGGGCTGCAACACACACGAGGCCTTTACGGTCCCCGGTTAACCATTGGGGTATCAAACGGACTCCAAATGGCACGAAACTTGACAGGCGGTCTACCGGTGGGGTACCAAGGCCGCTTGGCAAATCTCGGTCCATTTTGAGAACGTTTAACACCCGCTCACAAAAAGAGACAAAAGGGGGTGCCGGAGGACGTAGGAGTGTCAGAATGCAAAACGGACAACGGGTAAAATGCTCGGATGCATGAGACAAACACGTATGCCAATGCGATGCACATGATGACATGATATGAAATGCATGACATGGACAAAATGCAAAACAAAGACAAAAACCCAACCACGAATAACATAACTTAGTGCCGAAAATGGCAAGAGTTGGAATACAAATATGGCAAGTTACATCGGGGGTGTTACACGATACCCCTGTGATCGACTACATCGACGAGGACCCCTCCTTCTTGCCAAAGCTTCTAGGCAAGCCCCCCCTGATCAACCCGATATCACCTATTCCTTCTCTCCACTACTTGCATTAGAGTAGTGTAGCATGTTACTACTTTCGGTTAATCCTATTCTGCTGCATAGCCTGTCTTTGCTACTAATGTTGTTACCTTTACCTGCAATCGTAAATGCTTAGTATAGGATGCTAGTTTATCATCAGTGGCCCTACATTCTTGTCCATCTGCCATGCTATACTATCGGGCGGCGATCACTCGGGAGATGATCACGCGTATATACTTATATACATAATATATGATACATGTGGTGACTAAAGTCGGGTCGGCTCGTAGAGTACCCATGAGTGATTCACGGATTGGGGGCTGAAAGGACATTTTTCTTGACGGCCCTCTGGGTGGATCTTTGTGGCAGAGCGACAGGGCAGGTTGAGACCACCTAGGTGAGAGGTGGGCTTGGCCCCTGGTCAACGTCTGTGGTTACATCAATTAACAGGCTTAACGAGATCTTGGTATTTGATCTGAGTCTGGCTACGAGCCTATACGCACTAACCAACTACGCGGGAACAGTTATGGGCACTCGACGTTGTGGTATCAGCTGAAGCCTTCTTGACGTCAGCGACTGAGCGGCACGCGCCGGGTTGGACTGGAACGCCTGCTCTTGTATAAGGGAGGTTAGGTCTGCTCACCGATCGCGTACGCAACATGCAGGTGTGCAACAGGCGATGGGCCTAGACCCCTGCGCGCATAGGATTTAGACCGGCTGCTGACCTCTCTGTTGAGCCTAGGAAGGGCTGCGACGTGTTGATCCTCCGAGGTCGGACATGACCCAGGAAAGTGTGCCCGACCAGAGGGATCGAGCGTGTTGGGTAATGTGGTGCACCCCTGCAGGGAAGTTTATCTATTCGAATAGTCATGTCCCTCGGTAAAAGGATGACCCGGAGTTGTACTTCAACCTTGTGACAACTAGAACCGGATACTTAATAAAACACACCCTTTTAAGTGCCATATACAACCCGGTGACTACTCTCTCATAGGGCGACGAGGAGAGGATCGCTGGGTAGGATTATACCATACGATGATACTTGGTGAACTTACCATCTACTCTCTTCTATATGCTTCAACATGGAGGCTGCCAGAAGCGTAGTCTTCGATAGGACTAGCTATCCCCCTCTTATTCTGGCATTCTGCAGTTCATTCCACAGATACTACCCATTTCATTGATCAAATGCATATGTAGTGTAGATCCTTGCTTGCGAGTACTTTGGATGAGTACTCACGGTTACTTTGTGTAGGATCGAAAGTATGTCTAGAGGGGGGGGGGTGACTAGACTACTTGACCAAATAAAAATCTAGCTTTTCCCAATTTTAGTTCTAGGAAGATTTTAGCAACTTAGCACAAGTCAAGCAATCAACCTACACATGCAATTCTAAGAGTATAGCAGCGGAAAGTAAAACAATTGCATACGAAGGTAAAGGGAGGAGTTTGGAGTGTGCAAACGCAATTGGAGACACGGAGATTTTTTGGCGTGGTTCCGATAGGTGGTGCTATCGTACATCCATGTTAATGGAGACTACAACCCATGAAGGGTAATGGTTGCGCGAGTCCACGGAGGGCTCCACCCACAAAGGGTCCATGAAGAAGCAACCTTGTCTATCCCACCATGGTCGTCGCCCACGAAGGACTTGCCTCACTCGGGTAGATCTTCATGAAGTAGGCGATCTCCTTGCCCTTACAAACTCCTTGGTTCAACTCCACAATCTTGACGGAGGCTCCCAAGTGACACCTAACCAATCTAGGAGACACCACTCTCCAAGAGGTAACAAATGGTGTGTTGATGACGAACTCCTTGCTCTTGTGCTTCAAATGATAGTCTCCACAACACTCAACTCTCTCTCACAGGATTTGGATTTGGTGGAAAGATGCTTTGATTGGAAAGCAACTTGGGGAAGGCTAGAGATCAAGATTTATGTGGTTGGAGTGAAATATCTTGACCTCAACACAAGTGCAGGTGGTTCTGTCTCAAAAAATGTATGTTGGAAGTGTAGGCATGTTCTGATGGCTCTCTCCATGAATGAAGAGTGGATGGAGGGGTATAAATAGCCTCCACACAAAATCTAACCTTACACACAAATCACCAAACTCGGTGGGTGTAACACCCCGGATGTAATTTTCCTAATTTGTACTCCAACTCTTGCCGTTTCCGGCGTTAAGTTATTTTATTTTCTCGGGTTCAGGTCTTTGTCTCCGTGTGTTGTTACCGTATGCAGGAATTCCTCCGCACCGGTCAGTTGAATTCGTTATTGATCTTGAGCCCGGCACGGAACCTGTGTGCAAACGCCCTTACAAGCTCGGACCTGAAGAGTTGAAGGAGCTAAAGAAGCAACTCGATATTCAAGAGAAAATGGGTCTCATTCGGCCTAGTTCTTCTCCGTGGGGCTGTGGTGTTCTTTTTGTGAAGAAGAAGGATGGAACGGACCGGCTTTGTGTTGATTACTGTCCATTGAACAAGAAGACCATCAAGAACAAATACCCACTTCCCAACATCAACGAGCTGTTCGAACAACTCAAAGGTGCCCAAGTATTCTCCAAGCTTGATCTCCGTATGGGTTATCATCAGATTCGAATCCGTGAGCAAGATATTCCCAAGACGGCTTTCAGGACAAGCTTTGGTTCATATGAATACACTGTCATGTCTTTTGGCCTCGTCAACGCTCCTCCGACGTTCTCTCGTATGATGAACTTCATCTTCAACGCCTACACCAATGACTTCGTTTTGGTCTATCTCGACGACATTCTGGTTTTCTCCAAGAACAAGGAAGATCATGCCAAGCACTTGCGTTTGGTACTCGATAAGCTCAGGGAACATCAGTTCTACGCCAAGTTCTCCAAGTGTGAATTTTGGCTCGATGAGGTTCTTTATCTTGGTCATATCATCTCTGCCAAGGGCATTGCCGTGAATCCCGAGAAGGTGTCTGCAATTGTGAATTGGGAACCTCCTCAGAACGTGAAGCAACTCCATAGCTTCCTCGGTCTCGCAAGCTATTGTCGAAGATTCGTTGAAAACTTTTCTAATATCGCGAAGCCTCTCTCAAATCTTCTCCAAAAGCACGTCAAGTACCTTTGGTCTCCGGAGTGTGACATTGCTTTCAACACCTTGAAAGAGAAATTGATCACTACTCCAGTTCTGACTCCGCCTGATGAATCCAAACCGTACGAGGTCTTTTGTGATGCCTCTCTCCAAGGTCTTGGCACAGTATTGATGCAAGAGAAGAAAGTTGTTGCTTATACCTCTCGCCAGTTGAAGCCCAATGAGAAGAACTACCCCACTCATGATCTCGAGTTGGCGGCAGTTGTGCATGCTCTTTTGACTTGGAGACATCTCTTATTGGGAAGAAAAGTGGACATTTTCACTGATCACAAGAGTCTCAAGTACATCTTCACTCAGCCTAATCTCAACCTCAGGCAAACTCGATGGGTGGAAATGATTCAAGAGTATAATCCGAGTTCGAGTATACTCCAGGCAAGGCCAATGTGATTGCTGACGCATTGAGCAGAAAGGCTTATTGCAACAGTCTGATTCTTAAGCCTTATCAACCCGAGCTTTGTGAAGCTTTCCGCAAACTTAATCTGCAAGTTGTTCCTCAAGGTTTCCTCGCCAACCTTCAAGTCTCTCCTACCTTGGAAGACCAGATTCGCCAAGCCCAGCTTCTTGATGCTATGGTGAAAAAGGTGAAGATTGGGATTGCCAAGAGTCAACCCAAGTACAAGTGCTACCGCCTTGATGACAAGGACACTCTCTTCTTCGAGGATCGTATTGTGGTACCCAAAGGTGAACTTCGTAAAGTGATCATGAACGAGGCTCACAATTCTCTCCTCTCCATCCACCCTGGGAGCACGAAGATGTATCAGGACCTCAAGCAGGCTTATTGGTGGACTCGAATGAAGCGCGAGATTGCTCAATTCGTGAACGAATGTGATGTCTGCAGAAGAGTGAGGGCAGAACACCAAAGGCCAGCTGGTCTCCTCCAACCTCTTGCCATTCCAGAATGGAAGTTTGACCACATTGAAATGGACTTCGTGACTGGGTTTCCAAAGTCCAAACGTGGCAATGATGCTATGTTCGTTGTCATCTACAAACTCACCAAAGTGGCTCATTTTCTGCCTATCAAAGAGTCAATCACTGCAGCTCAATTGGCGGAACTCTATACCTCCCGGATTGTATCTCTGCACGGTATTCCACAAGTGATCTCTTCAGACCGTGGCAGCATCTTTACATCCAAGTTTTGGGATTCTTTTCAGAAGGCCATGGGCACCAACATCCGCTTCAGCACAGCTTTCCATCCTCAAACTAGCGGTCAAGTTGAGCGTGTCAAAAAGATTCTTGAAGATATGCTCAGGGCTTGTGTGATCTCCTTCGGCATGAAGTGGGAGGATTGTCTTCCTTATGCTGAATTCTCCTACAACAACAGTTTTCAAGCAAGTTCGGGCAAGGCCCCATTTGAAATTCTGTATGGCAGGAAGTGCCGTACCCCTCTCAACTGGTCTGAAACCGGTGAACGTCAGCTTTTGGGTAATGACTTAATCACAGAGGCAGAGGAAATGTGCAAAGTCATTCGTGATAACCTCAAAGCAGCCCAATCCCGCCAGAAGAGCTACTATGATAGTAAGCACCATGATTTGGCTTTCGAGATCGGAGATCATGTTTACCTCCGCGTCTCTCCTATGAAAGGTACTCGTCGCTTCGGTATCAAAGGGAAGCTTGCCCCCAGATACGTGGGACCTTTCAAGATTGTCAGCAAGAGAGGCGACCTCGCCTATCAACTCGAGCTTCCTTCAAACTTTGCAAATGTTCATGACGTGTTCCATGTCTCTCAGCTTCGAAAGTGCTTCAAGACTCCTGACCGCACCGTCAACTTTGAGGACATTGAGCTCCAAGAAGATCTCTCTTATCATGAGCACCGAGTTGCTATTCTTGAAGAGACTGAACGCAAGACTCGCAATAAGTCAATCAAATTCCTCAAAGTCAAGTGGTCACACCATTCCGACCGTGAAGCTACCTGGGAACGCGAGGATCACCTCCGTTCTGAGTACTCGGCGTTCTTTCAGTCCTAGATCTCGGGACGAGATCCTTTCGTAGTGGTGGAGTTTTGTAACACCCCGGATGTAATTTTCCTAATTTGTACTCCAACTCTTGCCGTTTCCGGCGTTAAGTTATTTTATTTTCTCGGGTTCGGGTCTTTGTCTCCGTGTGTTTTTATCGTTGTCATGCATCTCATATCATGTCATCTTGTGCATTGCATTTGCATACGTGTTTCATCTCATGCATTCGAGCATTTTCCCCGTTGTCCGTTTTGCATTCCGGCGCTTCGTTCTCCTCCGGTGGCCATCTCTACCTTTCTTTCGTGTGTGGGGATTAAAAATTTCCGGATTGGACCGAGACTTGCCAATCGGCCTTGGTTTACTACCGGTAGACCGCCTGTCAAGTTTCGTACCATTTGGACTTCGTTTGATACTCCAACGGTTAACCGAGGGACCGAAAAGGCCTCGTGTGTGTTGCAGCCCAACACCCTTCCAATTTGGCCCAAAACCCACCAAAAACCTCTCCATCATCTAGAGCGTTCGATCACGATCGCGTGGCCGAAAACCGCACCTCATTTGGACACTCCTAGCTCCCTCTACCTCTATTTAAAGACCCCCCAAAAATCTCCTTCTCCTTCCCACCCGAAAACCCTAGATCTCATCATCGCGCGCCGCCGGACAAAAATCCCACCGACGGACACGTCCGGGCCGACCCCGCCGCCGCCACGTGGCATCACGCCATTCGCCCGCGCGCCGTGTCCACATCCCCGCCGGCCCGCTCGGCCCGGCCGGGGCCCCCGGAGCCCGTTCGGCTCGCCCCCGCCGCCTGGGAGCCCCGCGCCCGCGCGCCGTCACCTCCCTCGAAGCCGGCCGCCGCCTGCCCTCCAGCGCTGCCGTACCATCACCGCCCCGCTGCCGCAGTTCGCCGGCGACCGCGGCCACCATCGCCGCCCCGGGCCCGCGCCCCTCGCCGCCCCTCGGGTCCCGCGCCCGGCCGCGCCTCCCCGGCCTCCCTCTCCGGCGAGTACCTCGTCGCCGGATCCCCTCTCCGGCGAGAAGCTCCGGCGAGATCCGCCACCGCCTCGGCTTCCATGCACCGTTGACTTTTATCTCGAGGTGGTTTTTTTCCTCTAACTCCCCGAAATCCCAGTTTCAAGTGCCTATGTTCATCGTGCCGTAACTTTGCATCCGTAGCTCTGATTTGGGCATATAGCATACCAAAATGTTCATCTCAGAGAGTACATCATTTCATTCCATTGCATCATTTTCATTTGAGTTCATATTGATGCCCGAAATGCTGTTAGAAGAGTGCTACTTGAGTTATTTGTCAGATCTGCTACTCCATTTAGCTTTTTGTCATTTTTGCCATGATTAATGTGTGCATGATATGCCCTGATGCTCTACATATGTTTTGTTAAGGGTTTTGCCATCTTTCCAGAGGTGCAACCCATGTATTTTTGTGATGTGTGTGGTGACTAGCACAAGCTTGCAAAGTGGTGCACTTGGTAATTCTGATTTCAGGGACTTGGCAATTCCACTAAGTCCTTGAGCTGTTTATCTCATATGGCCATATGTTCATGTTGTTTCCTATTGATCCGTGCCTCTTTTGAGGATGATCAGTAAGGATGTTTTGTTAATATTGTAATGCTCTATCCATCCATGCCTTTGTTTGCATTTATGGAGCACCCTAGCTTGAGTCAATCGAGCTCTACTTTTGCTACTTTGTGAATCTGGGCAAATTGTCAACTTGTTTGCAATATTGCCGATGATGTTGTAGTTGATCCGTGCATGCTATGCTATTGTTTCTTGCCATGTCTAGCTTGCATTTTGTGTATTCTTGATGGATGTATGCTTAGATTATCATGACTTGCTACGTATTGAGTGCGTCGAGCTCGTAAACATGCCTACTTGATATCTATTTTCAGCATGCTTCAGTTTTCACTAAGTCTGTGATCTGATTATGTTTTGCTATGTACACATGCTTGCAATTGTATTTTCTGATCCCTTTTGGCTCAAGGTCACTAAGGGACTTTTGTTGAGCTCTTTGAGTAGCCCCATGCCATTCTTTACTTTGCCATGTTCAGGTCCTGTATCATGTAGTTTTGATGCTCCAAAGTGTGCTACCTGATCTGAAATTCCAGACAAGTGTTGATTTCACCAAGTCTGAAATCTGTTTGTCATATGCATTTTTGCCATGCTTGTTTGAACCTGTTAATGGATGAATTGGCCGTAGCTCAGTGCTAGACTTTTGTTAGGCATCATGAATTCATCCCTGCCATGTATTTTGTTGTCATGTTTGGGTGCTGTAGCATGTTCTTCTCATTGCATTTAGATGGCTACTTGCTGTAAATCGCAGACCGGTGTCATATTTGAATCGCTTGCCATTTCCAAACCGTAACTCCGATTCCGGCATTCTTTATATTGTATTCAAGCGATTTCATCTCATTTTTCTAGTGGCACACTTGGATTTCCAAGTTGGGGCCAGGTTCTTGCATTTCCTGTCACATCTTGCATACGCATCCCGATCGCATCCCGCATATCATATCATCTTTGCATCATGTTGTTTGAGTTGCACGTGGTTGATTTGTGTCCTTGTTGCTTGTTTGTCTTGTTTGGGTAGAGCCGGGAGACGAGTTCGCTAACGAGGAGCCCGTTGAGTTTGCTTTCGAGGATCCAGTCAACTCTGACAACTGTGCAGGCAAGATGATCATACCCTCGAAATCACTACTATCTTTGCTATGCTAGTTTGCTCGCTCTTTTGCTATGCCAATGCTACGATGTCTACCACTTGCTTTCAAGCATCCCAAATTGCCATGTCAAACCTCTAACCCTCCATGTCCTAGCAAACCGTTGATTGGCTATATTACCGCTTTGCTCAGCCCCTCTTATAGCGTTGCTAGTTGCAGGTGAAGATTGGAGGCCGTTCCTTGTTGGAACATTTATTTACTTGTTGGGATATCATTATATTGCCATGTTATCTTAATGCATCTTTATACTTGGTAAAGGTTGGAAGGCTCGGCCTCTCGCCTAGTGTTTTGTTCCACTCTTGCCGCCCTAGTTTCCGTCATATCGGTGTTATGTTCCCGGATTTTGCGTTCCTTATGCGGTTGGGTTATAATGGGAACCCCTTGATAGTTCGCCTTGATTAAAGCTTTTCCAGCAATGCCCAACCTTGGTTTTACCGTTTGCCACCTAGCCTATTTTTCCCTTGGGTTTCCGGAGCCCGAGGGTCATCTTATTTTAAACCCCCCCGGGCCAGTGCTCCTCTGAGTGTTGGTCCACCTGTCAGCTGCCGGTGGCCACCAGGGGCAACTCTGGGCTGGCCTACCCGTACCTAAGACAATCTGAGTGTGCCCTGAAAATGAGATATGTGCAGCTCCTATCGGGATTTGTCGGCACATTCGGGCGGTGTTGCTGGTCTTGTTTTAACCTGTCGAAGTGTCTTGAAGAACTGAGATACCGAGTCTGATCGGAACGTCTTGGGAGGAGGTCTATTACTTCGTTGACCGTGAGAGATTGTCATGGGCTAAGTTGGGACTCCCCTGCAGGGATTTGAACTTTTGAAAGCCGTGCCCGCGGTTATGGGTAGATGGGAATTTGTTAATGTCCGGTTGTAGATAACTTGAACCTTAACTTAACTAAAATGAATCTACTGAGTGTGTTACCGTGATGGCCTCTTCTCGGCGGAGTCCGGGAAGTGGACACGGTGTTGGAGTAATGTTTGCTCAGGTTGTCCTCTAGTTTCTCGCTCGCGCTTTGCCTCCTGTTCTCGCTCTCTTTTGCGAATAATTTAGCCACCACATTTGCTAGTCGCTTGCTGCAGCTCCACATATATTTGTACCTTGCCTTACCTATAAGCTTAAATAGTCTTGATCGCGAGGGTGCGAGATTGCCGAGTCCCTGTGGCTCACAGATTACTATTACACTAGATGCAGGGCCCGATGATTCCGCTCCAGGAGACGCGTTTGAGCTCAAGTGGGAGTTCGACAAAGACTCTCAACGTTACTATGTTTCCTTTCCTGGTGGTCAGTAGTGGTGCTCAGTTGGGGGTGGTCGGGATCGTGTCGCTTGTTGGGTTATCTTTTATTTTGGCGCCGTAGTCGGGCCATGAGTGTTTGGTTGATGTAATGTTATTTATGTACTTGATTGACGTGGCGAGTGTAAGCCAACTATGTTATCTCCCCTTTTATTATCTATATTACATGGGATATTGTGAAGATTACCTAACTTGCGACATATGCCTTCAATGCGATTATGCCTCTAAGTCGTGCCTCGACACGTGGGAGATATAGTCGCATCGAGGGTGTTACAGTGGGACCGAATCATGAAACTCAGTCAGACTGATTTAGTTCAAATTGTGAACGTTAGGATTTTCGATGGGACCAACATGTCAACTCGGTAGGACCGATTCCATTAGGGTTAGGGCATAAAGTAATCTCGGTGAGACCAATTACACAAACTCGGCGAGACCGATTTTGGTAATGGACTAACAGAGAGTTGGTCAGGCAAACTCGGTGGGACCGATTCGCTTATCTCGGTTGGACCGAAACGTTATGAAAGGGAAACAGAGAGTTTGCATTGCAATCTCGGTGGGACCAATCGCTCATCTCGGTTTGACCGAAGCGTTACGAAGGGAAATAGAGAGATTACAATCCCATCTCGGTGAGACCGAGATCCCTATCGATGAGACCGAAAAGACTAAGGTTTCTGGCAGTGGCTATGTCAACTGAACTCGGTGGCGCCGGATAGAAAGTTTCGGTGGGGCCGAGTTTGACTTTTGGTTTGGGACATATGTGGATGTGAGAAAGTAGTTGAGGGTTTTGGATCATATCACTAAGCTCTTTGAGCAAGCAAGCCATTAGGCAACACCTCATCCCCTCTTTATAGTATTGGCTTTTCCTATAGACTCAGTGTGATCTTGGATCACTTAAAATGAAAAGATGTAGAGTCCCGAGCTTTGAGCTTGAGCCAATTCTTTGTCCTTAGAATTTTGAGGGATCCACTTTTCTCATCCATGCCATGCCAATCACTGAGCTTTCCTGAAATGTTTATCTTTGAAATAGCATTAGCTCAATGAACTATATGTTGTTAGGAATTACCAAAACCACCCAGGGATAGTTGCACTTTCAATCTCCCCCTTTTTCGTAATTGATGACAACATATAGATCAAAGCTTCGACAAATGATAAATAAGATTGAAAAGCATCGTCGCTTTGAGAAGTATGTGATAAGCAAGAGCTCCCCCTAAATTTGTGCATTATTTAAAATTTTCTTTTGAATGCAAATGCACAATCGATTAGGATCATGGGTTACTCTTCCATGTCACATACATCTTGGTGGAGCGCTCAAAATTATAGAGATTAAAAGCATGCACTCATCACCAAGCAAGTGAATGATCATATATGGAATATAATGGATAACATCATTCAACAAAACATTAATGCAGCATATGATCAACCACATGATCATATAAGTATGTCACAAGGACATAAAGTATCTCACACAAGCACTCAATAAAGAAGTTCAACCAAAATAGCATGAGAGATAAAAAGATCAACACTCTCTCTCGAAGCCTATGATCTATATATTTTTCTCCCCCTTTGGCAACAAGTTACCAAAAAGTTCAAAAATGCATAGTGCTACATGACTCTTAGGATTGATATTTGGGAGGTGGTGTAGAGAGAAATCCAAGGACGAAGGCTTCCGATGAGGTAGTTGGAGCTAATGGAGTGGGTGCTGGAGTTGTTGCTGCGGGTGCTGTCACTGAAGCTCGAGTATCTGTGACTGGCACTGCAGCATACCTTGGACCTCGTGGCACTCTCTTGAAAGCATCAGTAGTAGACTTGCCCTTCTTCTCCTCTACTTCCTCCTGTAGCTGCTCAACTGCAGTTTGGATCTCAGTTACCTTGACATACAGATCATAGAACTTCTGCTCAACGATCCTCTCCAGACTCTCCTGATTTTGTGTCAGGGTGGCCAAGCCCTTCTCAATCCTCAGTGTAGCTTGAATCAGATATCCAAGCTGATCTTGCTTGGTCTTCAGAAAAACCTGAGATGCCTCTTCAGCAGTTGGCATCCTTGCAGCTTTCTCTGCCCTTGCCTTCTCTGCCTTCTCATGTGCTTGAGCTGATGATGGTTCATTTTCATTCATGACAACAATGTTGTCTTCAAATTCAGGAAATATGGTTAGATGCTCCTTGTCTAGAAAATAAGTTCCCGTCCCCATCTTAGAGTTGATGAGCTCCTGAATGTGTGGAGCATACCCACAACTTCTCTTCTGATCAACTGCTATCCTCTTGATTGTCTCCACAATCAGACTCATGACTTTGAATTTTTGAGGCACATCAAACAAATGTAGCAAGTTGATGGCATGTCCTCTGATCATCTTGTGATCACCTGACTTGGGTAGCAATGTGTGTCTGAGGATCCAATTGATGGTTGGCAGACCAGATAACAAGAAGTGGACAGATCCAAACCTATGAGTATCCAAAGCATCATCTGGGATCTCTCTGTACCTGTTGGCCATAGAGTTATGGTCTTTCTTCTTTTCAGCATAAACATCCAAGTCATCTTCATGCTCTACAGGGGCATTGATCAGCTTAGCCCATTCATCAACTGTAGACTGGTACCTGGTAACCTCAGACATCCAAACTATCCTTTCATCTAGATAGAAGTGGGCAGTGGAGTAGAACTGCATGATCATCTCATCATTCCACTTGGTGAGCTTCTGGGCAACAAAAGTGTCAACTCCACATCCCTTGAAGCTGTCATATACACCTGGATAGTGATCTTCATTCTCCTAGATGTATTCCCAGTCAACCCATTTCATGTCACACACAATGGGCTTCTTGTCGAGCAGAATTGTCTCATAAAAATCTTGCCGTTCCTTGGTGTGAAACCTGTAATCCACAGCAGTTCTCCTCCTGGCAGCATATGCATCAGACTTTCTCCATAACCTCAATCCTGCATTGTCACATCCCTAGTTCTGGTATGACCTAGACTAGCTAGTCATTTGTGCATCATGTTTAAATTCCATTTAAATTTGAAATGGGGATTTGTGAAACCCTCACAAATCATTTTTGGAAATGACCCAGATAAAAAGTGATCCAAAAAGGACCAAGAAAATGTTCATGTTGCTCTCTGAAAATATTGATCAGAGGTAAAATTCAAACCAATAATTTTGGGAGCCCATAAATATTTATTTTGGCCTTTTGGAATTAATACAATAATTATTTGCCTTGGATATATATATATATATGTGATATATTTTATATATGTCCAAAGATTCTGGTTTTTGCTGAGGGGCTTTGGAATAATCCAACTAGTCCCTACAAGAATTATCAGAAGCAACAAAAATGATTTAGTGTCTAAAACTAAATCAAAACAAATTACAGAAAATGCAAAACAGAAGAAAAAGAGAGGGGAAAACACTTACCTGGCCTCCCTGTAGCCTGGCCCAGCTACTCTCGGCCCAGCCCACCAGCCCAACCGCCAGGAGCTTCTTCAAGCTCCTGCCAGTAGGAGCTGCTGCGTGCCCGCCTCACAGCCGACCGCGGCCACGTCTCCCCGCCACCTCCTGCTTCCTTCCCCGTCCTTGATCGGGCGCCTAGAGACGCCTGAGCCCCCTGGTCCTTCCCCTCTCTCGCAGCTCACTCTCCCTTCCCCTGCTCTCTCTGTAGCATGCCCGAACAGGTCCGTCGCCGCCGTTCGCTGCCAGCGTGACCACCGTGGTCTTCTCGCCCCTTCCCCGTGTCCAAAAGCTCCGTGACGACGCACAACTCCTCCACGCGGAAGATCCCGAACCCAGGAGCACCGTGGTGACGCCTTCGAGCCCGTCTTCCACCTCGGGCGCCGCCGATCACCGCCGGCGATTCGCGATGTCTGGCGCACCCCTGAGCCCGCTGACCTTCTCTTCCGACCCCCAGTGAGCCCCGCCGTCTTTCCCCTCTCTTCTTGCTGCCGAACGCGTCCCCTAACCATGCTCTTCACCGGAGCCGAAAGCTTCCGCCCGCCGGCCATGTCACCGTCGTCGCCGCAGCCGCTCAGGCTCAAAACCGAGCGCGTCACCGTGCTCAGCACAGCTCCACGAGCCCAGAGCAACCAACCGTTGCTCCTGCCGTGCACCATAGCGACGTTTGCATCATCGCCTGAACTCCGGCCACCGCCGCGATCTTGCCTCCGGCGAGCTCGGGCCACCTCAGCCCCTGCTGTTTGCACAAATGTATGTGGGCGAGTCCCAGCTCCACGTAGATGCCCTCCGCCGGCCATTTGGTCGCTGGAGGAGGAATCCCAAGCCCCTCCGCCGTCTCTGGCCTTGCCGGCGACGAGCGCCAGGTCAACTCCGGCGTGGGTTGACCCCCACAGCCTAGTTTGACCTCCCCCTCTCTCTCATTGACTTGCGGGCCCCGCCCGACTAATTACCTTAGTTAGCACTAATTAACTAACTAGTTTAGCTGCTACGGTCACTGACTAGTGGGCCCTGCCCAGTTAGTTAGGACTAACTAACTTAGTTGACTGGGTCACTGACCAGTGGGACCCACTGGTCAGGTTTGACCTGGTCAGCCTCGTTGACTCGCTTACGTCATGCTGACGTAGAGCTGACGCAACAATTGATTTCTGGAATTAATTTAACTCAGGAAATTCCAGAATTTTGCCTAAACTTCAAAAAATCATAATAATTCAACCGTAGCTCAGAGTGAAATAAATTATATATGAAAAATTATCAAAAAAATGCAAGGAATCCATTTATGCCAGTTACATGCATGAAAAACCAACTCATACATGCTGTATAAGTGAAAACATAATATGGGCATTTTAAATGCTTCGTTTTGAATTGCATTTGAATCTTTGATTCAAATGGGCTTCAACCAACTTGGTAGCATCTTGCATTAGCCCAAACACTAGCATTTGCACATGTCATGTTCATGCATCATTTTGTTGCATTTGTTTGTGTGTTGATCGCCGGCACCGTTTCTTTTCGATAGGTTCCACTCCGGAAGGTGTTCCCGAGTACCTATCAGAGGAGCCTACCCCTTCGTCGTTCTATCTGGCAAGGAAACCCCCTTGAGCATTTTGATAAATCCCACTCTCTCGCTCTTGCTCCTTATACTGCATTAGGACAACAACGATTCAACTGCTACTTTTCTGCTGCGGTAGTTGAACCCATTCCTCTGCATGACCTGTCATTGCCACAGTAAATAGTTGAAACCCACTAGCATGAGTAGGAGTTGCTTGAGCCTTGATGTGCCTACTCATCCATGCTTGTTTTCTTTATGCCGGCTATGCTTAGAGTTGTGTCAGGTCCGATTCATCGGAAATGAATCGGTTTGGTGAACATGTCCTACCGGTAAAAGCTGAGTGTGTGAACACGTTTTGGTAAAGGTAGCGATGAGAGGCCATGTAGGAGTACATGGTGGGTTGTCTCATTGGAACCGTCCCTAAGCACTGAGTTCTGTGTATGTTGTCCAAGTCCAGTTCCTACCACACATTGGGTTCTGGTTATCCGGCCCCTCTCGGCTTATTAATCCACTTGATCTCTGTCCAGGAGTTGCAACTAGTTTCTGGCGTTTGTAGGTAGTGCTACTTGTCTACCAGGTGGTGTCCGACGGGACAGGCTTGGGACAGACTAGGCACCGTGGCACGGTGTACCAAGTGGCACCCGGATGGTGGGCTTGGGAACCCTGCACACATCATTTTGGGCCGTGAGTGACACCCCGGCTGGATCTCCTTGCGGATGGAACCTGAATAGGCGATAAACCTGGACGAGAGACTTGTGTGGTTAGTCAGGTCGTGGCCGACACCCTCGCCCGGCTTCCGCATGAAGGTTGCCGAGGTACATGACGTGTACAGGGCTATAAGTGGCGAGAGCGTGTGTGAAGAAGTACACCCCTGCAGGGTCAACATTATCTATTTGAATAGCCGTTTTCCTCGGATATGGAAACTTGGAGGACTTATGTAGTACATAGACAACTTGAAGTGGATACCCTAAAATACGCAAGATAAGCGTGAGTGCTATGGATGGCCTTCTCGTAGGGAGACGGGAACGGATCCATAGTGGAGTATTGATATGGTGAATATGTGGACTAGTGTGTGTCTTCTCACCTCAAAGAAGTTTCTGATACTCGTAGTATAGGTTAGCCACTGAGTCAAAGCTGGCTTGCTGCTGTTAAAACTCCACCACCCCCTTTGTTGATAATGTTGCATATGTAGATAGTTCTGATGTAAGACTTGCTGAGTACCTTCGTACTCACATTTTCTTATTTATGTTTTGCAGTTGGTTACACTAGTGACTTCGACGAGTAGCTTGTATCCTAGCTACGATCTTGTACCCTTGGGAGGGTCGTGTTTAGTCAGGCTTCTTAGTCTTTTACTTTTGTAGTTGTCTGTACTCAGACATGTAATGCTTCCTTTGCTTGTATGCTCTGAATGATGGGTCATGAGACCCCTGTTTGTATTGAATGCTATGTGGCTCTTCTGGGCCTTTATCTATATGAGTTTGAGTTATGTTGTGATGCCATGTTGTACAACACATACTTGCATGTTATGCGTACGTGTAACGTGTATTGCTATGTGTGGGATCCGACAACCTAGTTGTTTATCCCTGGTAGCCTCTCTTATGGGGAAATGTAGTCTTGTGCTTCCATGAGCCATAGTAGTCCGCTACAGCCCGGTTCACCGGAGTCCTGCTAGCCCAGCAGTACTGCTCCAGAACACTTGACTGGCCGGCATGTGATTCACTTCATTCCTGTTTCTGTCCCTTCGGGGAAATGTCACACGGTGACATCCGGAGTCCTGCCTAGCCTGCTACAGCCCGGGTTCCCGGAGTCCTGTTAGCCCAGTGCTACAGCCCGGATTCATACGCTGTTGACCGACATGCTCGAGGTTGATTCATGTATGCCTGTCCCTATAAGTTAGTGCCACTTTGGGTTCACGACTAGTCATGTCGGCCCGGGTTCTCTGTCATATGGATGCTAGCGACACTATCATATACGTGAGCCAAAAGGCGCAAACGGTCCCGGGCCAGGTAAGGTGGCACCCGTGGGAATACCGTGCGTGAGGCCGCAAAGTGATATGAAGTGTTACATGCTAGATCAGTGTGACTTAGGATCGGGGTCCCGACATGCATCCTTCCCGATTTTCATGTTTTCTACCACAGGGTGTGCATCATTATGGTCGGGGATCTTGGGCTTCAGCTTTCTCAACACAACTAAGTCATCATCTTCTTCTTCTTCAGCAGCTTCAGGCACTGGGGCCTTGTTTTTCTCCTCACCAGGAATGTTTCTAGTGCTTCTCTTGGGTTTAGGCTTCTGAGCTGGAGCAGTAGCCTTGGGAGCAGCTTTGGGCTTAGATGGAGTAGCCCCTGATCTGATTGCATCTCCCATGAGCTTTTGAGCATTAGGAGCTGGTGCAGCATCCTCTTCATCTTCTTCTTCTTTTGGATCTCTCATTATGGATGATCTACCAAGCACTCTGGCAGTGGTCTTCTTGACCCTTTCCTTCCTTTTCTTTACTTCTCCAGTAGCCTATTCAGTTGGCTTGGAGGTTTCAGTAGTTGAGGCTCTAACTTTTAAGGTTGGCACCCTCTTGGCAGGGGCCTTCTTATGCAAGCCAGGCTTAGTTGATGCAATTGTGCCATACTCTTTCTTCAGCACCTTTTTCCTTGAAGTGGCCTCATCCTCAACAGCCACATAATCCTCATCCTCTGAATCAGAAGTTTTCTTCTTCCTTGTTCTGGTGGCTGCCTTGGGCAAGTTGCTTGGTATTCTCCTGCTTCACTCATCAGAAGTGCTTGAGGGACTAGTGCCCTCACTCAGTTGAACCTGCTCCTCAGACTTATTCTGGCTGTCACTTTGATCAGACATCTTGTAGGAAAACTGTCAGCAGACCCTGTGAATAGATTATAGATGAGGTAGAGTAGATGAGCACCACAAAGTACAGGAGTTTTGCAAAACAATTGACTCAAAAACTTAGTTTTAGTTCTTCACAGAAAGCATTTTGGATCTACCGATTTGTAAACTCGGTGATACCGAAGCAGCTTTTGGAACCTAAATTAGTGAGCTTGGTCAGACGGAGTCACAGTTCGGTGGGACCGAGACTGCTAGGGTTTCACAGAGAATTGAACTCGGTCACACCGATTTGCAATTTTCCGTCAGACCGAAAACGCATGTGCAATGGCCTAAGCCAAATCGGTGAGACCGATTTCTACAACTCGGTCGGTCCGAGATGAGTTCGGCGGAGACCTAACCCTAAATTTTCAAATCAAATCTAATCTATAGGATGCTTTCGCTGGTCAGGATGATTTCATACGTGGCAAGAATCATGGCAAAGCAATGTGCTACGAATCGGAGTTAAGGAATAGCACAAAGATCAAGTTCACACCCTACTTCAGCGGTGAACTTGCTACAGCGGCAACGGCGGAGCAGATTGCCGTTGACAGTGGCGGAGACTAGCGGTGGGAGGTCGCTGACGGTGAGAGGATGATCCGGAGACCCGAGGAGGTAGAGTACGTTATGCGCGAGTGAAGGGTTTCAGAAAAATTTCCAAAGTTTGACTCGTCAGTATACATAACCTGACCTTGTCGGCGTGACCGAGTGGAACAACTCGGTGGCACCGAGATGCAAAACTTTGAGCAGTTACTGCAACTCGGTGTGACCAAAAGGTTCTAATCGGTTGCACCGAGATTGAAAACCTAGATCAACTAAGTGATCTCGGTAGGACCGAAAAGGATGAATCGGTCAGACCGAAATTCACAAAGAGGTTTTGGAAGTTTAAGTCTACGACGAATCGGGAACTCCGAGTGCTCCTCACACAGAGTGGTTCAAATCTGACTTGATCAAACTTTGTGATGTAGCATGAATAGAGTTTGAGACGAGAAAATCATAGATAGCTAGAGGGAGTTCTTAGGCATTCTTGTCCATCCATTTGGCAAAAAGAGAAAAAGCCAAACAATCAAAGCAACAAATGGATGTCCTCGAATGAGTAAAATATGCAACCAACATGCTCACACAATAAGATGGCAAAAGAAATATGTTATAAAGCATGCACAAACACTCTAGCATCTATCAAGCAATTGGCGATGACTAGGTCATCTATATATGAGTATATTGACTTAGGAGTCAAATGAGAACATTTGATCATAGGTCATACTCATCGTTTGAGCACAAGTGGGGTCGCCACTTTTACATAAAGCATTGTTGTGCTCACACCATTAGAGTTGCTTTAACTCAATTGATTAGAGTAAAGCTCCCCCTAGATGTGATATCCCCCCTAAGAGGGATGAACTAACCTTGGGTTTTGTCGATGATGACTTCATGTAGGTGTTGAAGATGTGGATGCTCAATGTTGATGTAGATATTTCGGAGCAATCCTTTGGAGTGAGTTGCACTTTCAATACCTACATGGGTTAGTACCACAAGGAACAAACAAGGATATCTATAGACATAGAGTGATGTGTACACAAGATGATGTCCATGGAAGCATTAGGTTACCTTGTCCCTTGTCTTACCAACAAGAGGGTTTGTGACTCCTTGAATTAGTGCAAGATATAGAAGTTGTTTGCACTTGTCCTCGCCAAAATGATATGAGTGAAGTATGTTGGCGGAGTCACCCTCAAGAACTCTCTAGTTCTTCTTCTTCTTCGGGATCCACACCATCTTGATGGGAATCCTTGGAGTTGTAGTCGTACTTGAAGTAGAACTTGATGTAGTCTTGGGAACCCACTTGACCAAGGCCTTAGGTGCTTCTTCAAATGCATCAATCTCCTCTTGAAGCTTGTCCTTGCCTTTTAGCTTATGGTCTTGTGGTGGAAGATCATCTTGAGATTGTGTTCCTTTGAAAGAAGTAGGATCATACTTCTCTTGTTGAGGAACAAACTTCGTCTTGGGGTATTGATCTTCTTCCCACTCAACTCCATTGGCATTGAACTTTTGTTCAAAACCAACACCTTGATTCTTCCGGTGTCTTCCTTCCTTGTGTACAATTTCCTCAAATTGCTTACTTCCGGCAAGGCCTTATAAACACCTTTCTCTATAATTCCCTTCAATAAGCTATTTTCTTGCTCAAATGTAACTTGGCTAAGAGAATCATTAGTGGAATCAAGAGAGCTACTAGAAGCAACAACATTGGATTTAGCATGATTGTTGTTACTAGTAGATGAAGAATCTTTCTTGTTCTTGTTACTATATTTAACTTGTGGCATGTAAGTAGACAAGAGTAAACGCTTGGCAATGTAAGAAGAACTTTTCTTGCGAAGATCATCATTGATTGCTTTTAAAAACTCATGTTCTTGCTCAAGGTTGAGCTTTTCAAAGCGTAGCTTATCATGAGTCTTTAAAAGTTCTTGATGATCTTCCAAGGTAGTTTCATGAGCTAACTTAAGAGTGTTTAGTTCTTTAGTTAGACGCTCAATCTCCTTCTTATCATTGTCATTCATTTTATCTTGATTATTATGATTAATAGCAAGCTCATCATAGTTTTCATAACTAGAGTTGTCAACAAGTAAATCATCATCTCCTAGCAAATCATCTTCATCACTATTGAAATCAACATACTCGGGGTGTGTTACCTTTGGACCTTTAGCCATGAAGCATCTCCCAATTCCTTCATTTGGTGAGTCAAATATGTCGTAGGATTTGGTTGTCACAAGTGCTAGTCTGGCAACACCTTCATCTTGAGTATATTCCGAGTCGGAGTGATAACTTCTTTCGGAGTGATTGTCGGAGTCGGAACCGGATAGCCATTCACCAACATGAGCTTGATGTCTCTTTTTGTGTAGCTCCTTGATGACTTGTCCTTCCTTTCCGAGTCCTTGCTTCTCCGAGAGGGTCTTCGTTCATAACGATCATCTCTACTCCTTCTCTCTCTTGATGGTGATTCTTCTCTTCTACTCCTTCTTTTGGGAGAATCTTCTCTTCTTTTGTAGGGATCCGTACACTCATTGGAATAGTGTCCGGGTCTTCCACAATTGTAGCAATTGCGCTCACGACTAGAAGATCTTTTGTCATTGTAGGACCTTGACTTGGAACTTCTTTCCTTGCTTCTACTCTTGTAGAACTTGTTGAAGTTCTTCACCATTAGACTCAATTCTTCATTGAAGGTTTGCTTCTCACTTGATGATGTGGGAGCATCACACGAGGCTTTGTAAGCACCACTTGACTTGTTGTGAAGCTCTTCCTTATCCTTGAGTGACATCTCATGAGCAACAATTCTTCCAATAACTCCCGTTGGCTTGAGATCTTTGTAATTTGGTATCATTTGGATCAATGTGCACACGGTATCATATTCTCCATCCAAGGCTCTTAGGATCTTCTTGATGATGAATCTATCGGTCATCTCTTCACTTCCTAAGCCGACAATCTCATTTGTGATGAGAGCAAGCCTAGAGTACATTTCAGCGACGCCTTCACCATCCTTCATTTTGAACTTGTCAAGCTGACTTTGAAGCACATCCAATTTGGATTCCTTGACAGATTCGGTACCTTCGTGCATATCAATCAAAGTATCCCAAATTTCCTTTCCATTCTCAAGACGACTGATTTTGTTGAATTCTTCGGGGCATAATCCGTTGAAGAGAATATCACAAGCTTGAGCATTGTATTGTAGCATCTTCAACTCTTCCACGGTAGCTTCACGGTTTGGTTCTCTCCCATCGAAGAATTCACCTTGCAAGCCAATACACACAATAGCCCAAACGGCGGGGTTATCTCCAAGAATATGCATTTTCATCTTATGCTTCCAACTAGCAACATTTTTACCATCAAAGTAAGGACCTCTATGGTGGTAATTTCTCTCGCTAGACGCCATACTCTCCTAGGTTGTGAAACCAAGGCTATGACCACCAAAAGCTATGGAAATAAAAGCAAATGGAGACCAAAGCTCTGATACCACTTGTAGGATCGAAAGTATGTCTAGAGGGGGGTGATTAGACTACTTGACCAAATAAAAATCTAGCCTTTTCCCAATTTTAGTTCTAGGCAGAATTTAGCAACTTAGCACAAGTCAAGCAATCAACCTACACATGCAATTCTAAGAGTATAGCAGTGGAAAGTAAAACAATTGCATATGAAGGTAAAGGGAGGAGTTTGGAGTGTGCAAACGCAATTGGAGACACGGAGATTTTTTGGCGTGGTTCCGATAGGTGGTGCTATCGTACATCCACGTTGATGGAGACTTCAACCCACGAAGGGTAATGGTTGCGCGAGTCCACGGAGGGCTCCACCCACGAAGGGTCCACGAAGAAGCAACCTTGTCTATCCCACCATGGCCGTCGCCCATGAAGGACTTGCCTCACTCGGGTAGATCTTCACAAAGTAGGCGATCTCCTTGCCCTTACAAACTCCTTGGTTCAACTCCACAATCTTGACGGAGGCTCCCAAGTGACACCTAACCAATCTAGGAGACACCACTCTCCAAGAGGTAACAAATGGTGTGTTGATGATGAACTCCTTGCTCTTGTGCTTCAAATGATAGTCTTCCCAACACTCAACTCTCTCTCATAGGATTTGGATTTGGTGGAAAGATGATTTGAGTGGAAAGCAACTTGGGGAAGGCTAGAGATCAAGATTTATGTGGTTGGAGTGGAATATCTTGACCTCAACACAAGTGTAGGTGGTTCTCTCTCAGAAAATGTATGTTGGAAGTGTAGGCATGTTCTGATGGCTCTCTCCATGAATGAAGAGTGGGTGTAGGGTATAAATAGCCTCCACACAAAATCTAACCGTTACACACAAATCACCAAACTCGGTGGGACCGAGTCATGAAACTCGGTCAGACCGATTTAGTTCAAAATGTGAATGTTAGGATTTTCGGTGGGACCGACATGTCAACTCGGTTGGACCGATTCCATTAGGGTTAGGGCATAACGTAATCTCGGTGAGACCGTTACACAAACTCGGTGAGACCAATTTTGCTAATGGACTAATAGAGAGTTGGTGAGGCAAACTCGGTGGGACCGATTCGCTCATCACAGTTGGACCGAAACGTTACGAAAGGGAAACAGAGAGTTTGCATTGCAATCTCGGTGGGACCGATCACTCATCTCGCTTTGATCGAAATGTTATGAAGGGAAACAGAGAGATTAGAATTCCATCTCGGTGAGATCGAGATCCCTATCAGTGAGACCGAAAAGACTAGGGTTTCTGGCAGTGGCTATGTCAATTGAACTCGGTGGCGCTGGATAGAAAGTTTCGGTGGGGCCGAGTTTGACTTTTGTTTGGGACATATATGGATGTGAGAAAGTAGTTGAGGGTTTTGGAGCATATCACTAAGCACTTTGAGCAAGCAAGCCATTAGGCAACACCTCATCCCCTCTTAATAGTATTGGCTTTTCCTATAGACTCAATGTGATCTTGGATCACTTAAAATGAAAAGATGTAGAGTCTTGAGCTTTGAGCTTGAGCCAATTTTTTGTCCTTAGAATTTTAGGGATCCACTTTTCTCATCCATGCCATGCCAATCACTGAGCTTTCCTAAAATGTTTATCTTTGAAATAGCATTAGCTCAATGAACTATATGTTGTTAGGAATTACCAAAACCACCCAGGGATAGTTGCACTTTCACTTTGCTCCCCCTTTTCCCCCTTTCTATACCAGGTTGTTGTGACCAGATGTTGGAGCCCAGGAGCCAAACGCCACCTACTCCTACTACACCGGAGGTGCCTACTACTACGTGTAGCCGCCGCCGATGACCAGGAGTAGTTTAGGAGGATCCCAGGTAGGAGGCCTGCGCCTCTTTCGATCTGTATCCCAGTTTGTGCTAGCCATCTTATGGAAACTTGTTTAACTTATGTTTGTACTAAGATATTGTTGCTTCCGCTTACTTGTCTATGATCGAGCACTTATATTCGAGCCCTTGAGCCCCCTTGCTTGTATTATGATGCTTGTATGACTTATTTATTTTTGGGTTGTGTTGTGATATCTTCCCGTGAGTCCCTGATCTTGATCATATATGTTTGCATGTATGATTAGTGTACGATCTTCATCCCAGTTTGTGCTTCCATCTCCCCGGTGGTGAGATGACAGTGACTCTCGAGGACTTCGGCATGATCACGGCCCTGCCAATCCAGGGCCGTGCTCTCACTAGGCGAGTGGAGAGGACCAACTAGCAGGAGAGGTTGATCGCCCTCATTGGCGACTGCCCTCCCATGAAGGGGAACATAACATCTGTTGCGTGACTCAAGTGGCTCCTCGAGAACCGATCTGTATGCCCGCAGGATGTCGATGAGCAGACCGTGGAGCAATACACAGGGCGTATTTGTGATACCTTCTGGCGAGAGGAGAGTGGCTGAGATGAACTCCTAGCATGAAGTCCACATGAAGTGGTATGACGATGGTGTCAAGTACCGTACACGCCTGAGGCCGTAGTGGACAGAAGACGATGTCGCCGAATTGGAGGAGGATGACAGTGAGGACGAAGCGTACTGTGGGCGGCTTAGAGATCTTGAAGGTGATTTCATGGAGTATGCGCCCCTGATGAACAGAGTGGTAAGTGGTGTTCTCATTTAATTTTAGCTATGAGCGGTTGAGTGAAAACTTGGCCTTTAACTCAATGCTTACATGTGCAGGCTTCGAAGCTCAACAGAAGCATTATTGAAGGCTCAAACGCTCTTTTGTATGAGGGATACGATGAAGGTAACATCGAGCTTCCTTAGCCATGTTATACCATCACAGAAGCTTGATGCCGTGAACCCTGGGCACGCTTGAGTTGATCCTTATTATGTTTCCGATTGTCTACTTTTGCAGAAATTGTTGACCCGTTATCGTAAGCTAGTGGGTATGCTTGGGTGCGCTCGCGCGACCAGCGTCCATGATCCTGCTCATGGAGGGTCGATGCGTAGTCTTCGATAGGACTAGCTACCCCCCTCTTATTCTGGCATTCTGCAGTTCAGTCCACTGATACTACCCATTTCATTGATACCAATGCATATGTAGTGTAGATCCTTGCTTGCTAGTACTTTGGATGAGTGCTCATGGTTGCTTTGCTCCCCCTTTTCCCCCTTTCTATACCCGGTTGTTGCGACCAGATGTTAGAGCCCAGGAGCCAGACGCCACCTGCGATGACTCCTACTACACCAGAGGTGCCTACTACTACGTGCAGCCACTGATGACGACTAGGAGTAGTTTTGGAGGATCCCAGGCAGGAGGCATGCGCCTCTTTTGATCTGTATCCCAGTTTGTGCTATTCATGTTATGGCAACTTGTTTAACTTATGCCTGTACTCAGATATTGTTGCTTCCGCTGACTCATCTATGATCGAGCACTTGTATTCGAGCCCTCGAGGCTCCTGGCTTGTATTATGATGCTTGTATGACTTATTTATTTTTAGAATTGTGTTGTGATATCTTCCCGTGAGTCCCTGATCTTGATCGTACACGTTTGCATGTATGATTAGTGTACGATTGAATCGGGGGCGTCACAAGTTCGTATTAGAGCCGACTACCTGTAGGAATCCCCCTTCCAAACTCCTTGGCCGAAGTTGAGTCTAGTCATTGAAAAACTTTTACTAACATGGCAGTGTGGCTTACGGGCCCACATCGCCATTTGGGTGGTATTAGGATCTTTTATTCCTCATCTATACTCTTGGATTCTGATCTCTCTTCTATTCAGGTTAAATGACTTTACTAACTTTGACTCTTGGTTCTCGTAATTACTTCCTCCTTGAGAGCCTATCTCTTTAGATGATTGCTTTGTGCATTGAAGGATTCTGAAGATACTCTACGATGTTCTCCCGAGAACGTGTGCTCATCAGGTTTGCAATTCCCTACCACTGATACATCCCTATGGATAACTACTTACACTTGCCGCCAATACCTTCATTCCCAATTACTCTTGTTAGTACAAGATGCCCTAAACTACTTCCCGCTATTCCGAGAATCCTTTGTGCTTACTTCCTTATAGCTCTTTTCTGCATGATTACCCCTACGGATAATTCCTTACACTTATCGAGGATTAGTTCATTCCTAGTTGTTCATGTGTTTCACAAAATTCTTCGAAATACTATTTGATTTTTCTGAAAAGCCTGAATAGCATATTGCTCTTAAAATTCTTGCTTGCTTGCAATATGATTAATGCCATAAGGCTGGTAATCTAATTGGCATCCTTTGTCATTATCATTTTGAGTCTGTTGATTCAATATGTTGCGAATGCTCGCAATCCTCAATCAGATCCTAGAATTCATCCTTCCGGCTCAGACGTCATTTCAAACATGAGCTGGATCTCGACCAATCAAATTGCCATCAATTATTCCCCTAAGCCTACTCGACTTATCCATCCTTAATCAGAGCCCTTGCTCCCGATCCCTTGATTTGGGAATCTTAATTCCTTTGCCCTTGAACTTTGAATTAGTCAGTTGTTTCTATAATCCAAAGCCTTTGCTTTGTTTCGTCCTCTGATCGTGTGCCGATGCTCACATCAGCCCCGTTATGGACCATCAGATGCTTTGTTGAAATATCATTCGACAGTGTCCTTCGTATACAAAAACCTCAAGAAGTTCTTCTCTCATACATAATGCCATTGGTAAATCCTATTCTTTGATTTGGCCGTGATAATTACTTCCGAAGCTTGTGGTATATGTTTCTAAGATGCCCCGATGGGTTGAACCTAAGCCTTCCTGAATATGTGTGAACTCGAAAGTTTTTCAAGGTTCATAGTCCTCTGGTAATTCACCAAGTAGGTCTTCGCACTCAAATCATTTTTAATAGAGAAGTGAATGAAAGGTTATGCATTGAAGGAGTGGGAGTCGACCTTGAACTTTATGTTCATGCCCATGGACACGATGGAGAACTTATCATGGAAGCTTTTCTTAAATTAATTATTCCCTTGGTATAAATTCATCTTATATCTGGGATTTGGTTGCAATCGTGGTTACAACCCTATTGTTCTCCTTTGATCCAATTTTTTGGACAAGTTAAGGCACTTGCCTTCTGTAGATCAATACGCCTACCCAACGTCTATTTTGATCTGCCTTCAAGTATTACCCCCTGGTATCTCGAGGATATATCTTATGAATTTCTGATGAAGTAGTACCTTCCCTATCATAGTGACTCCACGAGTTCTGGGTTGTCGTCAACTAAGAATGCCGAGTATTGAATCGAATCCGCACTGCAAATCGGTACTTCTAGTACTCTATTCCTAGGAAGTTTAATACTCCATCATGTCATTCCTAGCCTGATCGGCTACATCACTATCGTACAAATTATAACTGTGCTACCTGGTCCTTCTTCCCGGTGCACATCTTTGACAATGAGGTAAGCTTACATCGATTTCCTCGTCTTATCGTTCCACCTTGAACAGTAAGCTTGATCCCGAGTTGGTGTCGTATCCATGGGTCCAATAATCTTTCGCTCCAGCATTGCTTTTGCTTGATGTCATCGCTGTTTAATGGCATCCTCATGAAACCTCTCGATGAATTGTGTCATGATCACCATCAACAATTTAACTCATTCTAAGATATCAATTGAATTCATGATGAGAAATACCATCCTTGCACCTCGATGATTTGTTACCATCGACAACATCCTTACCTTCCTTTCATCACAAACTTCTTCATATTATGGATGCAACTTGCTATCCAACTTGTATTATGATCTACCTTGAAGTATTAATGTCTTTTGTCAAGGATGTTGTGAGAGTTTCACCACCTCTTAAGAATTCTTGATACAGTGATGCTTCTCGCCATCACCATTCTTTTCTTGGTCTGCGTGTTGAGTGAACTCTTTTGTGAGAAGTTAATATCTCTAGCAACCCTATTGCTTCAGAGTTAATGGACAATAATTCCAGTTTAGAGTGTTGGTTACTAAATTGCCATTCTGACGTTGGTTGTGCAACCCAACCCATATTTCGGGTGCACCTTTCAACCAATGTTTAACTATGGATGTTTTCCTCGAACATACATCATTATATTATACCATTTGATCTGACAAATATTATCTCCTTTGTTCGCATAATTGTGGAAATCCATCTTATTGGAATTCTCGATAAATTATCACTAAGTCCATCAGCCAACTCCTCATTCTCTCCTTGGTTTAATGATGAACTCTTGTTTTGGAACTCGCTTCCATAGTTCATTCCCGAGAATCTTAAAATGTCATCTTGTCAATTGGTGTTGCACCTTTTCTTCTCAGACATCCTAAGTCTGAGGTATCCTAACACCAATAAGATCTGAATCCCGGTCAGATATGATGGTTGGAACAGATTTCCAAGAGTTACAACACTGGTCTTTATATGACCCAGTATGGGTAATGTCATGAAATTCCTCTCCACTTACCTAAATGGTTTTCTATTTCCTATTCTGTCATGGATATCATGTTTTGCATGTTCTTGGGAAGGATATACCCCTGAAATATGTGTTTAAACACATTTTCCTTTCCATTGTTTTGTTTAACCTTTCTTGTAATCTGACTTAACTGAATAGTAATTATTCCCTGCTTAGGTAAGCACCTTGTTGTACCACCCTGTCAGTAAGACCCTGTTACTATTGTTGATGGCATTCCGGTAACCACCGATGGACGAAAACTTTGCCACCGATGGTTCTCTTTGTCCCTCGCCCTTGGTACCAGCGTTGTTGCCGACAAAACTGGCAAACTATTCTCTGGCATTGCCTTGCTATCATAACCGTGCAAGATGTCAGCGCCCTTTCTACCTTTAACCCACATGGTGGGCCCATAACCCACAGTCCCACATGATCGAAACTTGACTCTCTTGTACACCCCATGTTTTCAAAGTTATTCCTCATGCTTGACTTCGTATGTAATTCACAAACCACCTTCTGACAGATCATCAATTCTGGTATGAAACACAATACTTATTCCCGTTGCCCTGAACCCCTTTCACACTCTGGTTCAGGCAACGAATGCTTGTCTATGCGCTTGAAACTTCTTATGGTACCTCCTTACTTGTCTCTCGACGTGTTTCATTTGTTCAACTCTAGCGATACTATGTGTTCATTCCTGGAATAACCCCAAATGATTTCCCCTTATACCATTCTATCGTTTTAGAGCAGCCCATTACCTATTTGTAAGTACGACAGAATTTTCCAAAGAAAGGAGGACCACTTCATCATGATGACCTGGCGGAGAGGAATGAAGGCATCAACGTGGATTGACCTCTTCGAGAAGAGCAACCAAAACCGAGAAGACCCGTTAGAATTTCGTAACCGAATCCCTTCCCCCTTACTCCCGCTCCTAAATCTCACGATGAGATTTCTTGTAGCGGAGGAGAATTGTGACGCCCGGATAATTAGGCTACAGTAATCCCATGTTAATGGTGCCAAGTCATCGCAATTACTGTTGCTAATCTTGCTTTGAATCAAACACAATTCATTTTCAAATTTAAATTATAAGTGAATTAATAAAATTCTCAAACATGAAAACTAAAGTGTTCCAAATGTGGCAAACAATTCATAGTCAATATTGGTGGAGGAGCCAACATTTTAGAAAGTGTTTAAAGGTCCTAAAATAAGTAAAACAACGGTAAAACAATTAATTAAATGTTTTTTAAGAATTGTAAAAATGTAAACTATATTGATAGTGTACCAAACACTTTGTGCCAGTTGAGTAAACTAAAGCATTAATTTAGGGACTAGGCTTATGTTTTATAAAACTAAAATAAAATAAGAACAAATAATAAATAAGTTAGCAAAAGAAAAACAAAACAAAACAAAAAACTAAAATAAAGAGAAGCCTTCCCCCTCCCGCTGGGCCTTGGCCTAGATGGCCAAGTGGCCTAGCCAAATAGCTCAACCAGCTACCCCATGGCCTATATGGCCCCAACCCACCTAACCCTAGATCGACCCTCTCTCTCTCTCTCTCTGTCGATCCCCCGCTGTTCCCCTCGTCTCCCTCCCAGCGTCGCCACACGAACACACACACACACACACACACACATCGTTCCAGGGAGAGGGGCGCCCCTGTTCGATCCCCTCCTCCCGCACGCCCGTGCCTGATGCAAGCCACCGCTCCGCTAAGGCTGTCGCCAGCCGGCACCGGTGCCGCCCCTCCCGGACTCCTCCGCGCCCCTTCTCTCTCTCTCTCTCTCTCTCTCTCTCTCTCTCTCTCTCTCTCTCTCGCACGGCGCCCACCTGAAGCCGCGGCCTCGTCTCGTCGCCGACCTGACGCCGTCGCCACCACCACGTCACTGGACCACCTCGTCGGACCACCTCCATCGCTCGTCCCCGACCTCCTCCCCATCGGACCACGTCGAGCCTCGCCGCCCCGCTCCTCTCCAAATGCTAGTGAGGGCATCGCCCTCCCCCTTCCCTGCCTCCTCTCCATGTCGGCCGCGCCGTGCCCCTACAGCTCTTGGCACGTGCCCCAAGCCCTCCCCTACTCGCCCGCGCGCCCTCCGACCCACTCCGGCCGCGCCCTGGCCGCGCTTGCCCGCGCCCCCGCGCCGGCCCGCGCCCTCCTAGCCTCGCATCTGCCTCGCCGCGTGAGCACGCGCCGCGCCGCCCTCGCCACGCTGCGCCCTGCTACCACTCGCCGCATTCGCCTTGCTCCACCACCCGCATGCCGCCCAGATCCCCGCGCTGTCGCCCTGTTCCGCTCCGCAGCCCCCCTGTCTGTCGTTGCCTCGCTACGCGCCACCGCTGCCGGCCATGCCTCGCCTCGTAGCGCCTTATCAGGCGGGCTGGCGCCCATCTCGGCTCCGCCCGTTCACCCGCTAGCGCCCGCATGCCCGCGTGCCCGTTAGCCCCTTTGGGCCACTGACTAACAAGCCCCACACCCTAGAACGATTAAAAAAGTATAACAAAAAATATTTTAAAATAAATAAATTTGTAATTAATTGATTAATTAATGAGTTAATTAAGTTAATTAATCATGTTTAACTAAACTAATTAAAATTGTTTAGTTAATCTTAGTCAATGACAGTGGGACCCACATGTCAGTTTGACTAAGTCAACTATGGGGTTGACTGCTAACATCACCCTGACATCGTGTTGACATCATAAATACATTTTCTAATTAAGTTAATTCTGTTAATTCTAAAAATGAATTAAATCTTTAAAAATTAATATAAAATAATCTGTAACTCGGATGAAGAAACTTTGTACATGAGAGTTGCTTAGAACGATGAGACGAATCCAAATACACAGTCCGTTCGTCCGCCACATGCCCCTAGCATAGCGAACATGCAACAATCCACCTCTGTTTCATCTGCCCCAAAGCGCCAAACACCGGGAACACTTTCCTGGATGTTTCCCCCCTTCGCCGGTAGCACCTAGTACTGCATTAGGTCATCCCTAGCATTGCATATTGCTATGTTATGCTTTGTGATTCTTTGATTGCTGATGACCAACAAGTATAGGGGATCAATTGTAGCTCTTTTCGATAAGTAAGAGTGTCTAACCCAACAAGGAGCAGAAGGAAATGACAAGTGGTTTCCAGCAAGGTAATATCTGCAAGTGCTGAAATTGTAAGTAGTAGAGTAGTTTGATAGCAAGATAATTGGTAACGTGCAAGTAACGATGATAGTAGCAAAAGTGCAACAAGGTAGCCCAATCCTTTTTGAGGCAAAGGACATGCCAAAACGGTTTCTTATGATAAGCAAAGCGTTCTTGAGGGTACACGGGATTTTCATCTAGTCACTTTCACCATGTTGGTTTGATTCGTGTTCGCTACTTTGATAATTTAATATGTGGGTGGACCGGTGCTTAGGTGTTGTTCTTACTTGAACAAACCTCCTACTTATGATTAACCCCCCCGCAAGCATCCACAACTACAAAAAAGTATTAAGAATAAATTCTAACCATAGCATTAAACTTTTGGATCCAATCGGTCCCTTACAGAATAGCACATAAACTGGGGTTTAAGCTTTTGCCACTCTCGCAACCCATCATCTAATTGCTATTCCACAGTGCATTCCCTTAGGCCCAAATATGGTGAAGTGTCATGTAGTCGACATTCACATGACACCACTAAGGGAATCACAACATACATACTATCAAAATATCGAACACATATCAAGTTCACATGATTACTTGTAACATGATTTCTCCCGTGACCTCATGAACAAAAGTAACTACTCACAAATGATAATCATGCTCAAGATCAGAGGGGTATTAAATAGCATATTGGATCTGAACATATAATCTTCCACCAAATAAACCATATAGTAATCAACTACAAGATGTAATCAACACTACTAGTCACCCACAAGCACCAATCTATAGTTTCGGTAACAAGATTGAACACAAGAGATGAACTAGGGTTTGAGATGAGATGGTGTTGTTGAAGATGTTGGTGGAGATTGCCCTCCCCAAGATGGGAGAGTTGTTGGTGATGATGATGACGATGATTTCCCCCTGCGGGAGGGACGTTCCCCCGGCAGAATCGCTCCGCCAGAGGGCAAAAGTGCTCCTGCCCAAGTTCTGCCTCGAGAGGGCGGCGCTCCGTCCAGAAAGTCCTCTCCTTATTTTTTATAGGTCAAAATGACTTATATACTAGAAGATGGGCACCGGAGGTGGGTGAGCTCAACCCACCAGGGCACGCCTAGGTGGGTTGTGCCCACCTGGTGGGCCCCCTCTGGTACTTATTTTCTCCAATATTCTTCAAATATTCCATAAAAAATCTCCGTGAAGTTTCGACTTGTTTGGAGTTGTGCAAAATAGGTAGCTTGACGTAGCTTTTCCAGGTCTAGATTTCTAGCTCCCGGAATTCTCCCTCTTTGCGTATACCTTGCATATTATGAGAGAAAAGGCATTAGAATTACTCCAAAAAGCATTATTATGGATAACAACATCATAAATAATAGTAGGAAAACATGATGCAAAATGGACGTATCAACTCCCCCAAGCTTAGACCTCGCTTGTCCTCAATCGAAAACCAAAATTGAAAAACATGTCCACTTGCTTAGAGAGAGGTGTCGATAAAAACAAAATACGAACATAGAAGCATCATGTTCATTATTATAGCAACAAAAAATTTAAACATAAGACTTTCATCAAAGAACTTTTATCATAGACTTCTCATGAATAAGTGACAATTCATCACACTATTGAAGTATAAAGCAAAAACTCTATTAGAAACTAACAAACTATGTTCTCTGTCAACTTTGCAACTACAATTCATCATCTTTTCAGGAAGGGTCACGTGTCGGAGCCTTTAAGCAAGTCCACATACTCAACCATCATATAGTCTTCCATGATTGCTAACACTCACCGCATACACATGAGCAAAACGTTTCAATCGGACACATAGAAAGATAGGGGCTTATATTTTTGCCTCCCAACGTATTGACCTCAAGGGTGATGTCAACAATAATAACTCATGCTATCTATATTCAACTGGACATATGTGCCTAGATATTTCCTCACCACATGATGCTTGCCAAAGGACAAAATAAAAAGGAATAGAGAGAAAACTTTGACTCTTTGCATAAAAGTAAATACATAAAAGTAAAAGATAGGCCCTTCGTAGAGGGAAGCAGAGGTTGCCATGCGCTTATTTGTTTGTATGTTCAACCCCTTAGTGCAAAAGAACATCATGTTGCATTGCCCCTTGTGATAGCGACCTTTATTATGAAGTCTGTCGCTTTTATTCTTCACCATCACAAGTTCGTGCAACGCTCAATTTTATCTTACAGTAAATGATCTCACACTTTTAGAAGCAATTTTTATTTCCTTTTTGCACTGATGACAACTTACTTGAGGGATCTTGGTCAATCCCTAGGTAGGTATGGTGGACTCTTGAAAATAAGATTTGGGTTTAAGAGTTTTTGGATGCACAAGTAGTATCTCTACTTAGTGCGAAATTTTTGGCTAGCAAAGGTAGGGGGAAAGCACCACATGTTAAAGGATTTGTGACAATATGACTTATATGGGAATATAAACAAACATAAATCATTAAGTTGTCTTCCTTGTCCAACGTCAACAATTTTGGCATATAATATTTTTGATGAGGGCTCACAATCACAAAAGATTTCTAGGATAGTATATTTATATGTGAATCTTCTCTTCTCTTATTAATTCTTTCATGAGTTGCATCATTGACTAATGCTATGTTTGTCAATCTCTAACAAAATTTTGTACTTATACTTTTCCTTATGTGGTGTCATCACCTACCATAAGATTAGCATATGATCTTTTTCATGTATTTCCTTTCTTTTATTTATTTCCTTTCTTTTTAACTACAACATGAAAATAAAGAATGCAAAAAATCAAACTTCTCGCACACGATTACAAGGATAGATCACTAAGCAAACTCTCGAAAAGAAAGGATCAAACTAAACTTTTATTCATCTAAAGCAAAAGATTGAACTAAAATAAGTAAATGCAAAAGGTAGTGGGGATGATACGATACCGGGGCACCTCCCCAAGCTTGGCTTGCTCATACCCGATACTCAATTCTATTTTGGTGATGAAGAAGAAGGTGGTGATGATGATGAAGAAATCCTATCCTTGAGGATCAAGAGATTATACAATCGATGGATGACGCTCCGGAGGTGGATGATGTGCTCTTGATGCAGAATATTTTCACGGGTGAGATACTTATTTTGCACACGAACCGTTTCAATGATGCGAAAGGCTTCAATCTCAGTAGGAGTAAGATGAGCATAGTAAGGTTTCAGGATATCTTCCTCTTCCTCCTCGACTGGCAGTGCTTGCTCGAAGACTGGAGGTTGATCTACGGTAGCCTCCTTGCTCTCGTCTCCCTTGACGACTTCTGCGTGCTCTTCTCTCTTCAACTCGATCTTCATCAACCAAGCATCCTCTTCCATGTTGTTGGAGGAGGAAGAAGACATGATGCCTGGCTCAATAGATCTGACCGAAAATAGCAAGAAAAGAGAATAGAAGATTTCTCCATGATATAGTGGTCAATAGGTCCGGCAGGTATATAAAGATTTTTTTATCTTGGGAAACAAGCAAGCTATAGAAAAACGGAGTCCGGAAGGTACCCCAGGTGGGCACAACCCACCTGGGCACGCTTGGCAAGCCAGGCGCGCCCTGGTGTCTTGTGCCCGCCTGGGTACGCTTCCTGGAAGTTTCTTATTTTCCTATTTTTTAAATATTCCAAAACTAACAAAAAATATTTGAGGATTTTTTGGAGTCCGTTCACGTACCGTATCACGTACCTCCTTATTTTCACGATTCTGGATTGTTCCGAAAGGACTCTTTTATATGTTCTTCCGGTGTCAAAGTTTGGATAATATTACTTTCAACATTAATGGGCGTACCTGAGATATAATGTTTTATTCGTTGCCCATTAACAACCTTCGGGTTAGTACCTTCGACATTATTTATTTTAATGTCTCCAGAACGATAAACCACCTCGATGACATAGGGGCCTTCCCATTTTGAGAGGAGTTTTCCTGCAAAGTGTCTGAAGCGAGAGTTGTACAAAAGAACATATTCTCCTACTTTAAGCTCACTCTTTTGGATTCTCTTATCATGCCATCTTTTGACTTTTTCTTTAAAAAACTTGACATTTTCATAAGCTTGGGTTCTCCATTCATCTAATGAGCTAATATCAAATAACCTCTTTTCACCAGCAAGTTTGAAATCATAGTTGAGTTCTTTGTTTGCCCAATATGCTTTATGTTCTAATTCAAGAGGCAAATGACAATCTTTTCCATAAATCATTTTATAAGGAGACATACCCATGGGATTTTTATATGTTGTTCTATAAGCCCAAAGTGCATCATCTAATTTCTTAGACCAATTCTTTTGGGACCTATTGACAGTCTTTTGCAAGATTTATTTTATTTCTCTATATCTAAGTTCAACTTGACCACTAGATTGAGGATGATAAGGTGATGCGGTTCTATGGTTAACATCATACTTGGCAAGCATTTTGCGGAAAGCACCATGAATAAAGTGTGAACCACCATCAGTCATTAAGTATCTAGGGAGGCCAAACTGTCGTGGAATTGTCACAGCAGATGTCCTAGCAAAAGGACTTAGTCGTAGGGCCATCGCATCTAGGAAGCTTAAAGGGGTTAATCGGGACAAAGGACACGAGAGGTTTTATACTAGTTCGGCCCCTTATGATGAAGGTAAAAGCCTACGTCTAGTTTTGTTGGAATTGCTGTGGTTTCGATCACCAAGAGGCTAATCCACCGGCTTGGTTATCGATCTCTTGTTTCTTGCCCTAAGCCGCCGCCGGGTCGTCCCCTTATATACACGGGTTGACGCCTGGCGGCCTACGGAGTCCTGGCCGGCTCATAAAACGTGTCCGGCTCGGTGACTTATTTTATATGCCTTTCTTTACAAGTCTTTCCATACATACGACGGTTTACAATATTGGGACTTAAGCCGCCTCTGGGCTTAGGCCTTCTATAAGCCTTAATAAACTATCGCCTTGAATGTTACTGGGCTTCCTTTATGACCCGCCATTGGGGCTGACCCAGCCCCTCCTGGGCGGGTCATACCTGGTAGCTATATCCCCAACATTAGGCCCCAGGTTGACTTTGAACTTTGTTCTTTGCCAATCTTCAATACTTAGACAAAATCCATCTTCCTCTCTTCGCAGAAATTTTTGTAACCCGCCATGATGTCATTTCTTGAAAACACGAAAAACTATTATTATGTCATCTCTCAACGGATCTTTATCCTTTAATGCCTTCCGAGAATCAAGGCGTCTGTTTAGTTGGATAATCATTATTCGCGTCTTCCTCGATTTTTGCGCCCGCCTGTTCGCTTATCCCCTTATAAATAGGCACGCCCCGGTCTTTCTCATTCTTCTCTCTTCTTCGTCTTCTACCTCTCGCAACCCCCGCTGCTGCTCGAGCTCCGCCGCCGTCAAAGAGCACCTCACCTCCGTCGACTTTGGCCGCTGCATCAACTGGAATCGGTCCAGAGAACGGCGGCGACTCTCCGCGGAAGATTTGTGGCTGTAAGTGTTTCCCTTCTTGCTCCTCAGATCTACATCAGGGCTTTCTAGGTTTCTGCGTGTTCTTCATAGTTCATCACAGTTTCTTCGTAGTTCTTCCACTGCAGCCTTTCTCGATCCAAAAAGAGATATATACTTGTGCGGTAGTTGTTTTGTGCCTACTCTTGATACTAGTAGATCCCTTTTCCCGGTATAAAGGCCTCATTAGGACTCATGAACTCATATGCGCTAGACTTTTAGGTCTAGAATATTTTCCATTTTGAATAGCCATTTGATCTAGAATAATATCAAGCAATTAGGAAACTTGTTTGTGTCAACACTTAGCCGAATCTGTTTTCTCAAATATCTGTAGTCATGGCAGCTTATTGCGCCAGCTTACTTTTCCTTATATGACATTAGCCCTTACTTAAGCCGCCATTAATCCTTTATACCATCATCACTTAACTTTACCATTATCATTGAATTGAACCGGCATGTCACTTTCTTTTCAGTTCGTCTTTTGAACATCATGCCATCAAAAGCATCGACTGTCTGCAACTGGGTTCCCTCAACAGTAACTGAGGATAATTTGAAGGACTTCTTCACCATAGGATTTTTGCCAGGGAAGAATGTTATGTCTTACCATGCACCTGACTCGGACGAGGAACGGCCCAATCCAAAAGATAGTGAAGTCATTGTCTTTTCTAACCACATGAACCGTGGCTTTTCACCACCCGGCTCAAAGTTCTTCAGAGATGTCCTCCATTTTTTCAAACTCCACCCTCAAGATCTCGGGCTCAATTCCATATCCAATATCTGCAATTTCCAAGTTCTCTGTGAGGTGTAACTTCAAGAAGAACCGACTGTGGAACTCTTTAGAGAGTATTTTTATCTGAAGCGCCAGAACGAGTGTACCAATGGCCCTAGCTTGGAACTTGGAGGCATCTCAGTTCAGCGTCGACAGGGCATCGTCTTCCCCCTAATAGTCTTGCCGAATCAGACTTGGTTCTATTGTCAAGACACTTCACCAGCAAATGAGAAGCCACTGCCGGGTTATCGCGCAGAGCGTCTCGACTCCAAGTTTGCGCTCCCTGACAAACTCACTGCCGCCAAACGCAAGAAGCTTATTCCATCAATTAAAAGGATTAACGCCTTATTGGGGAACGGCTTAACCGGAGTTGACTTGACCCGTTGCTGGGTCTCATGGCGGGTCATCCCTCTAAGCCGCCGATCCAAATTGATGTATGAATATGGTGGAGGCCCAAATGACTCTCTTCGTCACAGCTCCGTTCAATTAACTGAAGAAGATATTGTTTCAATGTCGACCCTTCTGGTGAACGGCAAATATGAAGACTGCAGTAAAGTCGGGTTAAACCCCTTCTGCAAACTTAACCCGGTGCCAGAGGTAAAAAACCTCTGACCTCTTTCTCTTTGTATTTTTCTCAGCCGTTTTAAATACCTGCATGACCTTTTATCCTATTTATTTGTTTACAGGCCAAATCTGATTTCTGGAAAGCCAAGTATGACCACGAAGCCACCAAGAAGGCTAGAGCCGCCGCCATGACCGCCAAGAAGACGACCCGGAGGTCTAAGAAGAAGAAGAAGAGCACCGATGAGGACCTGTTAAAGCTTGACGATGATACTCCTGAGTCGGAGGTAGCCCTTGACTCCCTTGGACAGGTTTATAATAACCTTATTGACACTAATTATTGCAAGGACGACACGGGGGCCAGTCAGGCCAGAGCAGAAGAGGTAATTATTTCCTCCGACTCAGACCATTTGCCGAGACAGAAACTTCGACGGGTAACCCGGAAAGTAAGGTTTTCGCACCCTTTGGCTTATTTGGACCCTCATTTTCTTTTGAAAAAATAGCAACACGAGAGCCGTCGTCAAGCCCGGAATGATGATGAGCCGCCTTCTGTTGTACAACAAACTCCTCAAAAATGCCAAAATGAGGTATCTTTTATATTCCTCTTCGGCTTTCATTAATGAATCTATTCTCTCTTGTTACTGACGTTATTTTCCCTTTGAAGGAGGTTTCTCGCTCTTCTGGCGACTCATCTCAGATGCAATTTCTGGCCTTCAAGACTGCCCCTGGGTAGGAAAAAATCATTTTTCCTCTGTGTCTTTAAAATTGCACCGCTGCACTAATTGTCTTATAAATTCTTTCTTAGTGGCCAAGCCAAATCCAAGAAGGACAAAGTGGTTAAACCGGTGGAATACCTGTCAGTTATTGCACATGAACTGGCTATGCCAACTTCTCCCCTCAAACTGAAGCGCCAGAAGATCCGGCTGTGACGGCTCAATCGGACCCTCCTGAACCGTCAGCTGATGAGACCACTCTCAACCCGGCTATAACTGAACCATCCAATTCAGCTAACCCACCGACAACCTCTAACACCGACGTCTTGGTTACTGGTAGCCGGTTTGTTGAGCTAGGGAACCCCACCATATTAGCTCGACACGCTGCTAAACAAGAAGCCTTAGAGAAGCAGAAGGTGCGGTTTGATGTCTCCTATTACACCCATCTCAATGTCAATGACGTGTTGTCCGGCTATCTCAGTCATGTGCACTCCAGCCGTGACTCTGAAATCGAGATGGTCAAGCAATTGCAGCTGAAGTATGAGGTATGCTCTTCCGACTTACTTATATTCTGCTAGCCCCCAAGTCTTTAGATTATGATAAAACCTGAATGATCTGTAGACTTATGATATAGGCTAAAGCTTTACCTTTAGATTTTTCTGAAGTCCAATAAAGTAGTATAAACTTCACCTGTAGTCCCCAAGGGCCGGTTCACTTGATCATAAATGAGCCGGTACTTAATTTCATAACTGTCTTGTGCCAAACCCAACATATATTGTAATCCGGCTTAATCTTGAGAGACTTTCGGAATATCATGCATTAGCCCCCAAGTGCCAAGTGCTGTTACTTTGTAAGGTACTTGGGACTTGAAATATATTAGAGTCATAAGAAATTGTTTTGGCATACATTAGCCCCCAAGTGTCAAGTGGTTTTGTAGTGCAAAGCACTTGAGACTTGAATCTTGAACTTTTTGTTTAAACCTTGACACCCCCGTGTATGTTTTGTAGAACGCCTTATCTGAATTGGGTTCCCAATTAACTGACGCCAAGACCCGTCTGGCGGATCAAGAGGTAGAAATCAAGTCCGCTGATTCTAAACTTCAATTAAGTCTTGCCGAGACGGAAAAACTGAAAACCATCTTGACTGCCAAAAAGAAATCCTGGGCTGAAGAAAAGACACTGATGACACAACGCGCCGAAAAAGCTGAAGCGACTCTTGAGGAGGTTACCACGGAACTGACCGGTTTAAAGAACCGGGTGTCTCAGATGGTTTCCGCCATCTTTGGTAAGTCATCTGTACTGATCTTTTATACCTTCTTTTGACCCGGAATATGAACCGCCAGCTGACCCCTTGTTTAAAAAATATGTGCAGGCCCGCGAAGCAAGAATCTGAGCCAAGATAATGTGACTAAACTGAAGGCGGTCTATACCTTGGTGGAGCAGCTGTACACTGGCGCTCAACGAGCGCTTGCTGCTATCTCGCCTGCCAATCAAGGACCCAACCGGCTCAGTGATGTCTTGAAAAAAATTGTCAATCTTACCCGCCAGGTTCCAAGAAGTCAAACAATCCTGTGCCAGAGTCAGAGCCTTGACTGCCCTGATTCGCTCCAAAGCCTGGGTGCCAGATCTAGACCCGACGGATGTATCTAGGGGGTACCCTACCGTGAAAGAAGACGGATCTCTGTTTGAGCAGGATGACTTCGTTGCTTGTGTGAGGGGAGTTCGACCTCAGGCTACCATTCTTGGAGATGAAACCAATATTGACAAATACCAGCCGGGTTTTGATTTGGAGAATAAGAAGATGGCAACTCCCTCTTACAAGGTGACATATCTAATCCCGCCGGTTCGTCAACATACATTTGCTCCGGAAGTTGATCCGGCTGGCCTGATTGATGAAGAAGCAGAATTCATTGTCGTGAACGGTTTTAACTGGTCAAAACCCAGCTTCCAATCAATAGAAGGAGGTGAGCCGGTGAGGGAAGAGTGAGAACCATCTTCGTGGGCTCTTTAGAGCCTTGTAATAGATTTAGCTTGAAACAACCGCATACTTTGCATATGCCATCGTGCATAAGATGCCGTGTGTGACTCTTTGCTTCCTGATGTCAATATATGCATCACATTTATGGTTATCTCTGTAATATTTTGGCTCTGTTCCTGTAGAAAAGGAAAAACTGGCTTGGCGGTTTAGCACCCAATGGGTCAGAACACCCGGTATATAACCAATGGTTTATTATAGTAAAAGAAACAGAAACAGATGTGAAAATAAACAAGGTTGAAACAACCTTTGATTAACACAAAAACAACTATTCATAAATGACAGTCATACCTGTATTTTTTACCTCTAGACCATCGGTTTATATGACCCGGGTGATGAGGTTGATGATCCAATCCATTTTTGAGAAGTCAATGCTTCTTCATGCCTGATGATCATCATGCCTGGGCGGCTTATTGTCAAATAGTCAAGCCGGTGAAAAGACCATGCTGATCGTTTAAAATTGAGACGATAAAAGACCAGTAAGGCAAAATAGCAGTTTGCAATATAAATTAACTTTGTAACTGAAAGTTGGGGGTTTCTGATTCGAATACGATCAGTAAACCGGACCAAAGGGGTTAAGCTAAGATTCGAATACGATCACCACTACAAAAAAGACACATCTGTGACATTTTGGGCCGAACGAAAATGTTTTCTGTCATACCTATGACACTTCTATGATGATAGTTGTGACAAAACCCGGTATCATCATAGATGTGGTGGGCTCCTACTTCTATGACAAAAAATCATGACAGAAAATGGGCTTTTCGTCCTGGGCGGGCCAGAGACGCAACTGCATGACATTCTTTGGGCCGTCCATGTCGGAAAAAATCGTGGTAGAAGCGAGGGGGAGGAAAATTTCGGGGAGTTCCCGGTTACAGTGGGAGGTTGGGGGCCGAGCGATGCGCGTTTCTCTTGTACACATACGCGCGTGTGTGGGAGGCGTTGTATCAAACTGAACCCGGGCGAGGCGTTGGGCTCTAACTGAACCCGAGCGATTGCACTGCAGGCTACGCGTTACTTAACCCGAGCGATCGATCGATGGCTGTTAACTGAACCCGATCGAGCGATTCCTTCGCTACTGCTGCTAACTGAAGCCGATCGATGATGCCTCTGGGATGAACAGTGAGCGTTGCGGGGGGTTTGGATGAACAGTGAGCGGTGGCGTTGCCTATGGATGAACAGGACCCCGTGCTGTGGTGGAGGGCTGGATGAACAGTAGATGGTGGAGGGGTGCCCGTGGAGGGGTGGTTGAACAGGACCCCATGGTGTGGAGGGCTGGATGAACAGTAGACGGTGGAGGGGTGCCCGTGGAGGGGTGGTTGAACAGTAGCCGGTGGAGTAGCGCGTGGTGGAGGCTGGATGAACAGGAGCCCGTGGAGGCTGGAGGAGGTCGACGGTAGCCCGTGGAGGCTGGAGGAGGTCGACGGTGGAGATGAACAGTATCCCGTGGAGTCCCGTTTTGTGGTACGCCACACCCCTCCCGATGAACAGGACCCCCGTTTCGACCGTAGCGCTCCAACACAAGTCCGTTTCGTCCATTTTGCGGTATGCCACACCCCTCCCGATCAACAGGACCCCCGTTTCGACCGTAGGAGGTCCGTTTCCTCTGTTTTGCGGTACGTCAGACCCCTCCCGATCAACAAGACCCCGTTCCGAACGTAGGAGGTCCGTTTACTCCGTTGTGCGGTACGCCAGGCCTCGTTTCCATCGCCTATTCCGTCCAAGCCCTCCCGATGAACATGACCACACATTCCGTTCCGACCCAGCCGGTTGGCTCCCACGCGTTTCGTTGCCTCCCGATGAACACGATGCATTCCGTTGCCTCCCCATGAACATGACGCATTCCGTTGCCTCCCCATGAACACAACAACGACGCTGTTTCTCTGTTCCAACCCAGCCATGTACAGGAGCCCTGGCCGTACGTATGTGCGAGTAGGCGTTCGAGATCCCACCCATATGTACACATACGTGGCTGTATTTTCTTTCTTGCACCCTGGCCGCTGTACGTACGTGTACATGCTACGTGCGCGCCTCTACTACGACACGTACGCGCCTCTACTACGACACGTGCGCGCCTCTACATCCACCAGTATATATGTACGTACACATTTGCGACCAGAATGACAACGCTACGTACGCTTCGACCTGGTGGGTCCCGACTGTCAGGCACTTCCTTGCCTGCGAAGATGTAGCTGGTGGGTCCCAGCAGTCAGGGGGGCGAATCATTTTTTTTGCCCGGACGCACTTCCTTGCGTGCGAAGATGTAGCTGGTGGGTCCCAGCAGTCAGGGGAAACGTTTTTTCGCGAAATACAGTGGCCCGTCCGGTGGGTCCTAGCTGTCAGGTGGAGGAATCATTATTTTCCGCGTAATAAGGAGGCACTTCCTTGCTGCGGCCGTGGACCCAGCTGTCAGCCTCTCCACGTACAATCCATGTCCAATGGAAGTCGTTCCTTGACCATGTTGACCACGCCGCGCCGAGAGCACCAGGGCGATGGACGACGGCGAGGCCTAGGAAGGGGACGACGGGGAGCCGGGGAAGACGCGGCAGTGGAAGCCCGCGCAGAGAGGAGTACGAGGGTTCACTGGTTCGGCTGCGGTGTGAGGCTGCCGTCGCCGCAGGGCCTGGCCAGTGGTGGGAATAGTAGGGGGCGGTGAGGCCTCTGCGGCATCACAGCCGGCCACGGGAGGCAGGAGCATGCGGCATGACCGGCATTGCTTTGGGCGGCTGGAGCAAGAAGACCAGAGGTTGAAGAAGCACTATGGCCGTTGGATGGGCATCGTATGGTCACTGGAGCTAGAATCGTTTATATTGACTAAGTTGACAAAGCCCTCCGTCCCCGTCAACTTAGTAGGCCCACAAGTCAGCCTCCCACCAAGGTGGGTCCCAGCTAGCAGGGGGTATTCATTTTTTTGTGCGTAATAAGGAGGCACTTCCGGTGGGTCCGAGCTGACAGTAGGGGGAACATTTTTTTCGCGAAATACGGTGGCCCTCGGGTGGGTCCCAGCAGTCAGGGGCAAACGTTTTTTCGCGAAATACTGGTGGGCGTCTGGTGGGTCCCTGCTGTCAGGTGGAGGAATAATTATTTTCCGCGTAATAAGGAGGCACTTCCTTGCGGCTGCCATGGACCCAGCTGTCAGCCTCTCCACGTATAGTATTCTTCCGATGGAATTCGGTCGTTGACCACATTGACCACGCCGCGCCAAGAGCACCACGGCGGTGGACGACGGCGAGGCCTAGGAAGGGGACGACGCGGGGCCGGGGAAGACGCGGCAGTGGATGCCCACGCGGAGAGGAGTACGAGGGTTCACTGGTTCGGCTGCGCTGCCGTCGCCGCAGAATAACAGGGGGTGTGGGTGAGTGGAGTGGAGGGATGGCCTGGCTAGCGGTGGGAGTAGTATGGGGGCGGTGAGGCCTCCGCGGCAGCACAGCCGGCCACGGGAGGCAGGAGCAGGCGACACGATTGGCGCTGATTTGGGCGGCTGGAGCAAGAAGACCAGAGGTTGAAGAAGCACTACGGCCATTGGATGGACATCGTACGGTCAGTCGAGCTAGAATCGTGCATATTGACTAAGTTGACAAAGCCCTTCGTCCCCGTCAACTTAGTAGGCCCACTATACTGGGTCCCAGCTAGCAAGGGGAGTATTCATTTTTTTGTGCGTAATAAGGAGGCACTTCCTTGTGTGCGAAGATATAGCTGGTGGGTCCAAGCTGTTAGCGACGATAACGTTTTTTCGCGAAATACAGAGGCCCTTTCGGTGGGTCCCAGATGTCAGGTGGAGGAATCATTATTTTGCGCGTAATAAGGGGGCATTTCCTTGCGTGCGGCCGTGGACCCAACTGTCAGCCTCTCCACGTACAGTCCACTTCAGATGCATGTCGGTTGTTGACCATGTTAACCACGCCACGCCGAGAGCACCAGGGCGGTGAACGACGGCGAGGCCTAGGAAGGGAACGACAAGAGGCAGGGAAGACTCGACAGTTGTTTTTGTTTCCCACGCGGAAGGGAGTACAACTGTACGAGGGTTTACTGGTTCGTCTGCCGTCGCTGGAGAATAACAGCAGGTGTGGGTGAGTAGAGGGATGGCTAGGCCAACGATGGGAGTACGATGGGGCAATGAGGCCTGCGCGGCAGCACAGCCGGCCGCGGGGAGGAGGGAGCAGGCAGTCCCGCCGACACTTGTTTGAGCGGCTGGAGTAGGAAGAGAAGAGATTGAAGAAGCACGACGGCCGTTGGATGGACATCCGACAGTATATAGGCCATTTGTGGAAAGCCTCAAATATGTGGAAAACAGCATACAACCCATCTGCCATTATTTCAAATAATTTATAGCCCATTTGCTAATTCTTATGGGTTTTTTTGGAGCCCATATTCTTTTCGTTAGCATTACAACCCATATTGTGGCCACGGTTAAAAAATGATACGAAATTTTGCATATGTCGGTGCGGTCTTAACTGTTTTTAATCCCAAAATTTCGAGTCACATTTAGACTGATTTTAAAAATAAATGTATATCAATATAAAATCCAATAAATTGTCCACGCATAAAAATCAATGCAATTTAAAATTTTGAAATGAAAAAAAAGATATTTGAAACTAATTGCCGGTTTGATGTGTTTTAAAAATGTACAACCCATTTCTCATTACTGATAGGCCATTTTCTTGGCCAGCCAAATGAAGCTCTCCTCGTCTTGAAAGATTTTTGCAGCCCAACATGCCTGATAAAGCGACTTACTTGACAAATCACAAAAAACTGGGCTAGCCATTTTCAGAAAGAAAAAAAAAATACTGGGCTGGTCTGTGGTAAACATAAAAGAAAAGGTTGTCTATACAGGCCAGAGTGAATCGCACAGCCCAGTTGACACCCTGCTTCCGTCTCAAAAACAAATTAGATAAATGCCACTCCAATTATGGTGATTCGTAAAAATGCCACTGCAATTTCAAACTTTGAAAAATGCCACTGCAATTTTTGCAAACTTTGAAAAACGCCACTGCAGTTTGCAAACTTTGAAAAACGCCACTCCAGACTTCGAAAAATGCCACTGGAAATGGCATGAAATGGCATTTTTCAAAGTTTAGAAATTGCAGTGGCATTTCTCGGATACACCAGATTTGGAGTGGCATTTATCAAATTAACCCAAAACAAAAATAACTGGGCGAGCTGCTGGGTCCCTGGTGTCAGTCGCTCGTTGTGCAATTCTCTCGTTTATTGACTATGTTGACAATGGCATGGGACCCAGATGTCAGAAATCCACTAGGAGGAGCCATTTTTTATTAGCTTGAAATAAGGAGGCACTTGCTTGCGTACTGCCATGACCTTGGTGGGTCCCTGCTGTCATCCTTTCCATGTACAATCATCTCCTGATTGTGTACGCGTCAACTTGCTAGGCCCACAAGCCAGCCTCTAAACCCGTGGAGGACAGATACAACCCATTTAAAAAAAATAACAACCCATTCCATACATTCAAACAGAAAGTTCAACATTCAGAGCAAAGTAACAGGTCTGATCCACATATAGACTACTGAACTTCCACGTTGACAACCATCATAGCCAAGTTAACTATCTACTCCCACTAATACTCTAGTAGCGTACAAGTACTAACTTACTCTTAGCTAACTAGATGATGCCGGCCGCCATCTGTGGTACACGCTAAACGCCGACACCGGCGTCGTGCGCCTCGCCTCGGACTTGCCAGAGGTGCGATAGGGCGCGTTGCTCGCACGCATTGGCCCTTTCCATGCCGGCATGGTCCACCGAAGCTTCGGCTTCCAAACGGGAAACCACTTGACGAGCTGGTAGTAAAAATCAGCGTCGCGAACGTGTGCGTGCCCGACAGCCTCCAGGGCTATTTGCCGGGCGCCGGCCTCCACGTAGTCAGCCCAGTTGCGGGTGCTCTGCTCGCGACTCAAAGCGTCGGTGCGCTGCTGCTCCATGTCCCGCTGGCGGCGCAAATCGGCGATATGCTGCTCCTCCGCCAGGCGGTCGCGCTCCAACAACTCCTGCTCCTCCGCCATGCGGTCGCGCTCCAACAACTCCTCGATCTCCGCATTGCCATCTAAAGACATATACAATGCCTCCTCCCTCCGTCTACCTTCCGGTGAAAACCCGAACACTAGTTCTGGCGGTGACCACCTCCGGCGTCGCCTACCACGGACGGGCGAGGGCATGGCGGACGTGGCGAGCGACGTCGGGCCGGTGGGGGCTTATGAGGATATGGCGAGTTGGGTCACGGTGGCACCGGAGAAGGCCGTGAAGCAGTACTTATAGCCGGAGAAGGCCGGAATTCAATGCATAATGGCTCAGCGCGCCAGCTTGCCATGGAAAACTAGATAAACTGAAATTATGACTGTGCCGTCCCGTCCTGTCTGGGTCGCACGCCGGCATGGCGGTCAAACGAGTGCACTCGAATCATCTCCCTCCTTGTCAATAATGATTCCATAGATTTAAAAAGCCCGCAACAATTAAAGCGTATCTTTTTTCGCATCAGTTAGCTGCCTTAATTACGGCCGGCTGCATGCAGGCACTCATAATCGCTCGCAAGCAGTACGTGAAGCTGCATGCAACGAGTCGCAGCCGAGGGCATGCATGCAACCACTTAAATCACCGGAATTAATTAGGCTTAAACTTCTGCATGCCATTAATTATTGCCATGCCTTGGTCTTGCTGCTTTGCTCATGGAATTAATTAGGCTTAAACTTCTTCAGAGGTAGGCATTTTTATCCGTGTAGGATCGATAGTGTAGCTTGTCAGTTTCTTCAGAGATAGGCATTTTTATTCAAAAAACTGCCACTTCGCATCTTGCGTCGCAAATAAAACTGCCAGGAGCGCATTTGTAGGCTAGCTAGTGATCGATCAGTAACTTGTAAACACTGAGCGAACATAAATAAGTAACTGTTAATGCATCTCAATGATTCACAGATCATATACAAATATGTAGCTCCAAAAGCAAAGATCAGCCACTTCGGATCTTGCGTCGCAACTAAAACTAACTAGTACGATTCCCATACGTAAGATCAACATGTTAATGCATCTCAATGATGCACAGATCATATACAAATATGTAGCTCAAAAAGCAAAGATCTAGAAAAAACATCTGTTCTTCCTACTAACATGGATGCTTCTCTTGGCCAACATTCAGTACAGACTGAAAGACAAATTTGTTTGTGAAGTCTACAATTCCTCTTGCAAACGTAAGTGGTTTCACCAATAGCTGGAACCATGAGAATGAACCACACATGATGGAGGAACATCCATTGCAATATGATTTGGTCTTCTCTCGATCACACCGTGAGACTATTTTTGGAATACAAACTTTAACTTAGGCAAAATGATGCCCATTGTATAATCAGACCAATGCAATGAAGCACCTAGTGTTGGTCAATAAATAGTACAATACTACTTTTCTGCAGTCCATGAAGTGACTATCCAATCTTTCAGTGTCTATTTTCAAATGGCACTGCATGCAGTGACTATACTATTCTCTTGTGCAGTTCAACCAAAATTGCGGACACTTTGTTTGTTTGCCAAATAGCAACGGGCATACATCTCTGTCTGCACAAATATCAAGCAGCTAGTAAACATATACCACACCTTGTATTTTCGGTCTAAACATGTCTCTTCCGCTTAGCATCTGTCATGTTCTGCACTGGACAATCTGATACAGTTATGTTTTGCCCTGGACAGTTTCATACTGAATTGATTTGCTGGTTCAGAGCAAAAATATAGCACCTATTCTTCATCAGACCAAGGATATCCATGTTTGCAGTGATGGAAGAGGTGAAATCAATACAACCAAAATTGAGCATCCAATCATTGAATCCTGTCCCGCACCTCCAATGTAGGCCCACCCTACCAATAAATTCACATGCAAACCACTAGTATTACTATTTAATGGAAGTACAAAAAGAGTAGCAAGATAGTAGCAAACCATGTACCTTCGTAATGAACATCTCATAGTGCCACCAATTGGATATAAAGGTTTGGAAAAAAACATGCTCCTAATGTTGAACCAGTTGGACTTTTTGTGCAGTTCCACTAAAATCGAGCATCCCTGTTTGCATAGATATTGAAAGTGTGATTACTCTAAAAGTGGCACTAGTTGAAGCATAGACTCACAAATTTAAGCATTCCAATTTCTTAATGGGAAAAGGTAGCAAGACTATTTCTAACCACCTGTTTGAAGTAATAAATAAAGCAACAGTGACTGATGTCAGGAAGGCATACATAGTTTTTTCTGAAAAACCGAGCCATTGCTGACCTTTCCTCTTCTTTTAAGCAAATTTTGTGCAGTTCTACTAAAATAAAATGCCATCTCCGCCTTGACAATTCAGTGACACTGTACAAAAGGAAATGACTTAACATTACATCATGATGTCAGGTATGTAGTCGACAGGCATTAGAGACAAACATACAGACCTCCTCCGATAACATAATGAACATTAATTTTAACAAAGGTGTGACTAGCTTTACCGGGATAATTTGAGTGAACTCTACACCCTTTGTTTCTTAATATAAGACATTTTCGCGGTTCAATTTAAAGTACCCAAACGTCTAGTATTTAGAAAAACAGGTAGTAGTTTTCTTGAGCACATATCTGGAAAGCTTGCCACACTTTATTTATGTCCATACACTAATGCAACACCATTCGAATACTACAAATATACACTAATCTAGTGGCTAGTGCAACAGTAGAGTAGTTAGTTTATTACAGCGTACAGTACAATGGTTTTACTGAACATATTTCAATAAACTCTAGCACTGGAAGGTTTCTATAAGAATTAACAATACAAAATGTAAAGGTAACAAGTTTCAGCATTGGTATACTAGCTGTGCATGAGCATTAAACCAAATACAAAAGTCTGAAGGTAACTAGCATTATTCACTAATTATAGTATAAAAAAACTTGCAAACCATGTACCTCCAAGGTAAATATCATTTCAAACTCGGGGGGGGGGGACCTTAAAAATTGCTATCCCAATCTTGATAATCGATCAAACATAAAAACTTGATCGAATGAATCAAGAGAACAACCGGAGGAGGAGGTGCCCACTCTTGACCTTTCCTCTTGTCTTCATAATTGTCTTTGCAGTTTAACCAAAATAAAATGACATCAGCGCCTTGGCATTTTGGTGACACTGTACAAAAAAATTAACTTATCTCATGAAAGTGAGGTATGTAATCTATAAGCATTAACAGTGCAAAAATCTGAAGGTAGTAACAAGTTTCATCGTTGGTATACTGGCTGTGCAACAACATTAGAATGCCTTAGCTAAAAAATCTTTAATACATCCACAATCAATAGCTAACCCTGAAATACTCCAGTGACATTAAATGGCATTGCTTAAATTTATCGGTGGCATTAGACTGAGAGTGACATTAGTTAAATGTGGCATCACTTTAGCAGTAGCATTGCTTGACTTGACTGCTGGCGTTATACTAACAGCAAAAAAGTGGCAATAAGAGCATGGGAGCCCCATTCGGACAGTGGGTGCACCAGTACGATGTACCTCCACGGACGCAGAGTGGTGAGGGAGGTATGGTTGCCCAGAGCAACAAATATCCAGGCAGCATATGTGGATTACGTCCCATTTTTGTTCTCTTTAGCCACCTTTTTCCTATGCGAGGACAACAAACTGATCGACCTGGTCATTCTCTATTGCGTTGTCATGCCTTTCTACCCTTCTTCAACCAAGAGACACGAGACTCGTTCCTTAGCTACTGATTTTCCCCTTTTCAACCTAGATGCGGGTTCAATGCCTACTCTCTTGGACAGTACAGTCTCCCTTCCTTTCCTTATTCAACCCAAACATGGATTAGTCTGCATGAAGTAGGGTTTCCTTTAATAGTGCAAATTATGGTTTTCGTCTGCGTGGCCAGCAGAGCAGAGGATAGCAAATTGGGAAGATGGTGGAGTGGAAAAAGATCCACATGCAACGACGTGGCGGATGGGGCAATAGAACAAGGTTATGGTTCGAAAAGAGGTAGCATACCTGAGGGTCGGCGGGAAGTGGCTTCGCTCATGGCCGTCGTCCTCTGCACACACTACGGCAGCGAGCTTGGGGACGGAGGCCATCCCGCCCGGGTGCTAGGTTTGAGAGGACGGCCTTGTCGTCAGTGCGTGACCTCGCTCGCCGACGACGAGTGCGTCAACGCTGCATGTCCTTTTCTTCCCCGGCGGATCTGTGACCACCGGTGAGGAGGGAGAGAGGGGCCGTGTAACGCCCTCGATGCGGCTATATCTCCCACGTGTCGAAGCACGACTTAGAGGCATAATCGCATTGAAAGCAATGTCGCAAGTGAGGTAATCTTCACACAACCCATGTAATACATAAGGGAAAGAGATACATAGTTGGCTTACAATCGCCACTTCACACAATACATGAATAAAGCATTACAACATACAAATACAATCAAGGTCCGACTACGGAACCAAAATAAAAGAAGAACCCCAAATGCGACAAAGGTCCCCGATCGACCCCAACTGGGCTGCACTACTGATCAACTAGAACGAAGCAACACAAATGACAAGATCTTCATCGAGCTCCTCCTGAGCTTGGTTGCGTCATCTGCACGGTCTCATCGGCACCTGCAAGCTGGTTTTGGAAGTATCTATGAGCCACAGGGACTCAGCAATCTCGCACCCTCGCGATCAAGACTATTTAAGCTTATGGGTAAGGTAAAGGTATGAGGTGGAGCTGCAACAAGCGACTAGCATATATGGTGGCTAACATACGCAAATGAGAGCGAGAAGAGAAGGCAAAGCACGGTCGATAAAAGTATGATCAAGAAGTGATCCGAAAACAACCTACGTCAAGCATAACTCCAACAACCGTGTTCACTTCCCGGACTCCGCCGGAAAGAGACCATCACGGTTACACACGCGGTTGATGCATTTTTAATTAAGGTCAACTTCAGGTTTTCTACAACCAAACGTTAACAAATTCCCATCTGCCCATAACCGCGGGCACGGCTTTCGAAAGTTCAAATCCCTGCAGGGGTGTCCCAACTTAGCCCATGACAAGCTCTCACGGTCAACGAAGGAATAGACCTCCTCCCGAGACATTCCGATTAGACTCGGTATCCCGGTTCTTCAAGACATCCTCGACAATGGTAAAACAAGTCCAGCAAAGCGCCTGATGCACCGACATCCTGATGGGAGCTGCACTTATCTCGTTCTCGGGGCAACACCGGATGATACATCCTAAGAGTAAAACCAGCCCTCAAGTTTCCCCGAGGTGGCCCCGCAGTCTACTCAGTTCAGACCAACACTTAGACAAGCACTGGCCCGGGGGGGGGGGGTTAAAATAAGATGACCCTCAAGATGCGCGACTCCCAAGGGAAAAAGGCTAGGTGGAGAATGGTAAAACCAAGGTTGGGCCTTGCTGGAGGAGTTTTATTCAAAGCAAACTGTCAAGGGGTTCCCATTATAACCCAACCGCGTAAGGAACGCAAAATCCGGGTACATAACACCGATATGACGGAAACTAGGGCCGCAAGAGTGGAACAAAACACCAGGCATAAGGCCGAGCCTTCCACCCTTCACCAAGTATATAGATGCATTAATTAAATAAGATATATTGTGATATCCCAACAAGTAAAACAATGTTCCAACAAGGAACGATCTCCATGTTCCAACAAGGAACAAACTTCAATCTTCACCTGCAACTAACAACGCTATAAGAGGGGCTAAGCAAAGCGGTAACATAGCCAATCAACGGTTTGCTAGGACAAGGTGGGTTAGAGGCTTGGTTCAACAATATAGGAGGCATGATAAGCAAGTGGTAGGTATCGCAGCATATGCATAGCAAAAGAGCGAGCATCTAGCAAGCAAAGATAGAAGTGATTTCGAGGGTATGATCATCTTGCCTGAGATCCCGCAAGGAAGAAGAACGAGTCCATGAAGAAGACAAACAGATGTAGTCGAATGGATCCTCACAAACGCGACGTTACTGGAACCAACCCGAAGAAGCAAACACCGGAAAGAAGCACACAACATAGTAAACAACCAACACATGAACATGGTATGATATGCGGGATGCGGTATGCGATGCATATGCATGATTTGCAATGGAATCATGAAACCTGGCCTCAACTTGGAAATCCAAGTGTGCCACTGGAAAGGTGAGAAGAAATCGCTTGAAAACGATATAAAGATCACCGGAATCAGAGTTACGGTTAGGAAATGGCAAGCGATTCAAATATGGCCACGTTCTGCGATTTATAGCAAGTAGCCAACTAAATTCAACAAGATGAACATGCTACAACACTCAAACATGGCAACAAAATACATGGCATTGATCCATTCATGATTCTTAACAAAATATGAACACTGAGCTACGGCCAATTCATCCATTAACAGGTTCAAACAAGCATGGCAAAAATGCATATGGTAAACAGATTTCAGACTTGGTGAAATTAACACTTGTCTGGAATTTCAGATCAGGTAGCACACTTTGGAGCATGAAAACTATATGCTACAGGGCCTGAACATGGCAAAGTAAAGCATGGCATGGAGCTACTCAAAGAGCTTAACAAAAGTCCCTTAGTGACCTTGAGCCAAAAGGGATCAGAAAATACAATTGCAAGCATGCGAACATGGCAAAAACATAATCAGTTCACAGACTTAGTGAAAACTGGAGCATGCTGAAAACAGATATCAAGTAGGCATGTTTACGAGCTCGATGCACTCACTACAGAGCAAGGCATGACAATATAAGCATACAACCATCAAGAATACACAAAATACAAGCTATACATGGCAAGAACAATAACATAGCATGCACGGATCTACTACAACACCCTCGGCAAAATCGCTAACAAGTAGACAATCTGCCCAGATTCACGAAATAGCAAAAGTAGAGCTCGATTGACTCAAGCTATGGTGCTCCATAATTGCAAACAAAGACATGGATGGATAGAGCACTACAATATTAAAAAAACATCCTTACTGATCATCCTCAAAAGAGGCACGGATCACTAGGAAACAACATGAAAATATGGCATAATGAGATAAACAGACCAAGGACTTGGTGGAAATGCTAAGTCCCTGAAATCAGCATTAACAAGTGCACCACTTTGCAAGCTTGTGCTAGTCACCACACACATCACAAAAATACATGGGTTGCACCTCTGGAAAGATGGAAAAACCCTTAACAAAACATATGTAGAGCTCATGGGCATATCATGCACACAAAAATCATGGCAAAAATGACAAATATCTAAATGGAGCAGCAGATCTGACAATTATCTCAAGTAGCACTCTTCTAACAGCATTTCGGGCATCAAGATGAACTCAAATGAAAATGATGCAATGGAATGAAATGATGTACTCTCTGAGACGAACATTTTGATATGCTATATGTTTAAATCGGAGCCACGGATGCAAAGTTATGACATGATAAACATGGGCATATGAATCTGGGAATTTCGGGGACTTAGTAGAAATATAGACCTCTCCAAGAAAGTCAACCCGGGACGGAGACGTGCAGGACGGAGGGATCCGGATCTGGACGGGGCGTTTGGATCGGGGAGTGGTGGATCTGATCCCGATCCATGGGACCTCGCCGGAGACGATGGAGATGGCCGGACTTGGAGGAGATCGCCAGAGTTTGTGCTTGGGGCGGCGCCGGTCGAAGCAAGGCGGAGGAGGCGGTGTAGATGGCCGGATCCGGCGGCCGGCTGCGTGCAAGCACGGTGGCGAGGCGGCGGAGCACGGCTTCTCGCGAGCTGACGAGGAGGCGCGGTTTGCGAGGTCCTCCGAGACGGGGCGAGGCAGGCACGCCGGCGAGTCCGGTGACCGGAGCCAGGGCGGCGCGGCGGCGTTGCCTGGCAGCGGTGGAGGCGGGCGGCCGCGGGCGCTGAAGGACGCGGGCGGGTGGTGGCGAAGGCCGGGCGGCGGCGCATAGATCCGGGCCCGGGCGGGCCTGCCTCGGGTCCGGCGGGCCGCGGGAGGAGGCGCGGTGAGGTGGCGCTGCGCTTGATGAGGTGGCGGCGTCCGATAGGAGGAGAGCGGCGGCGGCCCGACATGGCAGCGCATCATTGGACGGGCGACGTGGCCGGATGGGGTGGACATGTCCGGCCGTCGGGCGGACGTGTCCGGCGGCGCAAGAAGGACGAAGATAGGGTTAGACTACGAGATTTTCGGGGAGAGCCACATATATATAGGTAGAGGGAGCTAGGAGAGTCCAAATGAGGTGCGGTTTTCGGCCACGCGATCGTGATCGAACGACCGAGATGATGGAGAGGGTTTTGGTAGGTTTTGGGCCAAAATGGAAGGGTGTTGGGCTGCAACACACACGAGGTCTTTTCGGTCCCTCGGTTAACCGTTGGAGCATCAAACGAAGTTAAAATGGTACGAAACTTGACAGGCGGTCTACCGGTAGTAAACCAAGGCCGCTTGGCAAGTCTCGGTCCAATCCGGAAAAGTTTAATCCCCACACACGAGAAGAAGGTAGAAATGACCCCCGGAGGAGAACGGAGCGCCGGATTGCAAAACGGACAAACGGGGAAAATGCTCGGATGCATGAGACGAACACGTATGCAAATGAAATGCACGTGATGACATGATATGCAATGCATGACATGCAAGAAATGACAAGGCAACAACAGGAATAACTGGACGACACCTGGCACATCGGTCTCGGGGCGTTACAGGTCGTCTTTTTTAGATCTGGAGACAGGGTGGTAGTGTGAGAAGCAAGTGGGTAGCCCTTAGCAAGAAAGCGCTCAAGCTCTAGCCTATATATCTTTTTTATACTACTAGTACTGGAGGTGGAGTAGTGGTAGAGTAGTTTATATTTTCTCTGCGTACAGTACCAGTTAGTCGTGCTTCAAAACTGATCGGCATGCCATTAAAAAATAAAGGTCGATAACTAATGCGGCACCTCGGGCCAACGCGGCCAGATCACATTTTGCACGAGAAATTACACACCATGTTTCGTTGACATGTGGTCCCGTTCCAACATATCAGCGAGACAATGGCGAGTAGTAGGAGTATTTCCGAACGGACGTGTAGGCCGGGGTGCCTCTTCATGAACCGTGGCAAACTCGCAACCGTACACCGACTCTTCGCCTTTCCCTCTCGATTTGGAACTGCTGTCGCACGCTGTTCCTCTCCCTCCTCCGTTTTCCTTCAGCCCTTCACCCTTTCTTCTGCCATTGTTCGATTTTTCTCCATGGAGGGAATAGGCCGGAAACGACCTCGTTATTCTTGCCCCGATCTGAAAGATGACGTGGTGGAGGAACTCATTGATCGGTGCAACGTCATCACCTCGGCTAGCATGGCAGGTTCGTTCGAGCTCATTCACGACTCAACTAATAACATCATTACAAAGAACCCAAGAGTCAAGGAGCGGTTTGATCTCCCCTATCTTCTTCGCCGTGACCCTGATGACTGGCGCCGGCACGACGGAGGCCTCGTCCTGTGCCAGTTGATGCCGCTTGATAATGATATGTATGATGTTAAGATGCCATCGCTTGAGGGCAAGGCTTGGCGGGTGCAAATGGAGATTGGGTTGTTTACATTGGGTCCAACTATGAGTGGGAACTTGTGAATGTGTACACTCGTGACCGGGTTCCACTTCCAAAAATCTCAGCAGACTGCCCAGCGGTTGAGCACACTGGTATTGTACGCACGTTCAAATACGATCATGGTGACTGTCTTCTATGGAAGATAGCAATTTGTCGAGTTCCCAACCGCTCTTGGAATTACAACAACTATCAAGTTGTTGCTATCTTCGACAAGCTTGTTGCCATCCTTCATGGTTCGACTCGATGGATATTGCTCAAAAATCAGTTTCTGTACACGGATGAGTACTGTGATGCAATTCAATATGAGGGCCTTGTGTTTGCGGCCACCACTCGTGGCACTGTTTTTGCATGGGATCCTCGTAGTTTTGGTACGTTTGTCTTCCACCGTAATTATAATTGTTTCATCCACATGCATGCGGGTTAGCAAGTTTCCCTTTACTAATTAACCTTCTTCTTGTGTTTCCAAGGTCCTGTGAACATCCCACCACCTATACTTGAAAAAATTTATAACCAAGGGGGAGATGACGATGGTGATGATCACGAGCATGAGGACGAGCAGTGCCCATATACTTTGTGGCGCCTGGCAACTAATTCCGATGGATCACCTCTTCTTGTGTGTATACAGCCCACTGATGATGTTACTGCTAAGGAAGCAGGTGTAGTCTCCCATGGTCGCACTCTCCGGACCTATTCCAACACCTGTTGCATGGTATTCGGGATGGATACTAGTGTGCTAGCGCCAACTCCTTCTCCCTGGTATAGAATTGATAGTCTTGGAGAAAACTCGCTCTTCCTTGGACAAAACTATCCGATGATGGTGAAAGGCGATCCAACTGTTGTTGACACAACGTTAACAGTACCATTTATGAGAAGCAACTGTGTCTATACCTCGGACATTTGGGTGGTTCCCTACCCTGGTACTGATATAGTAGGCTGCTTCAGCCTGGATGATCAGTCCTGCGTTGGTTTCCAGATCGACAATCGATGGCCCATCCCAGAGAATCACTTGTGGTTCAAAGCAAGCATTTCCAACACCGAGGAATGGTTGAGTTGAAGTTCATTTCATTGCTTGTTTTTTGTTGTGTGGTGAAAACTTTAGTATTTATAATGTATCCTCGTTGTCGATGTGGGTTGATGACCTGCTGTATGTAATAAAATGACATGCCTGTGATAAACTTACTAAATTTATGAATGGCTTTCGAGTCGCTTCTCTGAGTGAGTGGTGCAACGAGGCAAAATAATATTTTCCGAATACATTATTGTACGTGCATTGCAACATGTTATCGGATGAGGCCAATCAACAATAGTAGTACACTATTTGTACTAGCTTCACATGCTTCGCAGTCGGGCGGGTTTTTTTTACTGTAGCCATATGTTAATGTGTTCGCTGTACGTAACCAGCACCTCGAATCCTCGATACTTGTATTATATAGTAGGAGTAAGTAGTAGGAGTAGTAGGGTGGCATGGGCCAGAACAAGCATTCACGTCCAGGAGTACGACACACGCCACCACCACGACATCCATCTAACACCATATTATTTCTTGGAGTCCGTGCTAGAGCAAAATCTTCAACCTCGTCGTTTCTCTAACTTCAGCCATCGCGCGGCGGGCGAGGTGGGGGTTTGCCGATAGTCGGTTTCCTTAACTACGGTCCCACTTGTAAGGCCAACTCCAACGGACGACCCCAAACGAACCTCCGCTTTGCACGAACTCCAACGATAATTTTGACTAGAAAAGCAAGACCAAAGAAAACAAGAACCACAAGAATACATTTTACTACTCCTGTAAGTTGGATTAGTGCCTTCTCGATGCATTCATTGTTGATCTGCGGAGGCTCGATCTTGCGTGCTTCTTTCTTCTTCGAGTGTAAAGAAGTAGACGTTGCTTCCTCGCATCTAGTCTCTTGTCTAGCCTCTATTCTAGTAGGAGTATCAACAAGTGCACTAATCTCATCTCTAGCCTCTGTGCTAGCTAAAAGTGATAGAACATCTACTAAATTGCACTCTATCAATATATGGATGTACTATTCTTCCCAATACAAAAACTTGCATCCATTCTACTCCCTCCGTTGCACAATACATGCCTTCTATTTGTCAAAATATATATGTATCTAGACATGTTTTAGTATATCGGTACATCCATTTTGGACAAATGGAAGTCAAGTATTTTTGGAACGGAGGGAGTACACAATAAATTTTTTAAGTTAGCACAACTAGTCTAATCCGAGAGCACAACCGAAGATTTGGTCGGGTTCTTCCTCCTATTGCCGACACGTGGGACATCCAGCATCCAGGTCATGTCATGAAAGAAAATAGAGTGGTAGTTGAAGCCACGAGATGTGCATCTTGGGTTAAACTGTAAATAGAATCTTACTACTCTTGAGTAACTCCAAAAGCGGCCACCGAAGATCTTTATTGGATTTGTTTTTCATCACCAGCACGTCGAGGTGAAAGATGTGCAGGTTCAGTGGGTCCTCTTGCATTTTCACTGACATGTGGGGCCGCATGTGAGCAAACAGATGATGGGCTCCGCGCGTCCGCTGGCTGGCTGAGAAGAGAGATAGAGGAGGGCTGAGCACAGACTACAGGAAATTTGTTCTACGTACCTCGATATAGGCTCGATATAGTGGGGTGGCATGGGCCATAACTAGCATTCACGTCTAGCAGTACGGCACATGCCACCCACACGAGTCCCATCCCACACCAATTTTCTTGGAGTCCGTGCTACAGCCATCTCTTCTCCCTCCTGTTTTCTCAGCCATCGCGCGGTGGGCGGGGTGGGGGTTTGCCGATAGTCGGTTTGCTCAACTGCGGTCCCACTTGTAAGTGAAAATGCAACACCACACTCATTCCCGCTTGAGCGGCGTGCCAGACCAACCGTGTGGGGGTGCGACGCGAACACGGCAGGCTTTTCCTTTTGAACTCGTAACTTGTAAAATTTGGTTATGCTCCATGGCGCAGTCGATAGATAAAAAATAACGATTTTGCCTAGAGTAATGAGAAGTTTGGTTCTGGCGCCGTTCATGCATGGAGTACGTACGAAAATTATGAAGTTGATGCGAAAGGTAAGATAATTACTGTAGTATCATATACTACATGGATTTTACGGAAAGATAAAAATACATACGGATCCATCAACGACATCCTCACGCCCTAGTGCGCCGGGTCACCAACCGACGTGTGAGGAGCAGCGGCATTGGCGGCGAGCTCAACGTGCTTCTGAACAGTGCCGTCCAAGGTTGCCCTGCGGTCCAAGAAGGCCAGCTTCCTATCCCTCCTCTTGCATGTAGTAGTCCTTATGGACGATTTGCGCATAGACGTGGGTGATTATGTCGATGGTGTCTTGCTGCGCCAGGCGCTGCGCGGCAAGCGCAACCTCGAGGTGGACATTCTCCGGTGCGACAGCGGGCAGTCGCAGGGCCACCAGTGCGTCGAAGAGGTTGTCACCATACACTACAAAAAATACACTTCCGTGATGATACGTGTTTGTCACAGTAGGTCGCTTTTTTTGTCATGCATGTACATCCATGACAAATTTATGACAGAATCAAGATAGTCATACCTGTGCTGTCGTAGAAGTGTTCCATGACATTACCAAAATTATCATCACAGAAGTGTCCACTTCCATGATGATAAATCGCGCGTCACAGAAGTGCTTTCGTCAAGGGTGACCGACATGTGGCATCCACCGTAACGGAACGCCGTTAAGCTATCGGGTCGGGTTTTGGATCCTATAACCCGTTAACAGCCCCGACCAATGGGGATTTTCCACGTGTAAAATCATCATTGGCTAGAGGAAACACGTGTCGGCTCATCGTTAGGACATATGTCATCCACTCACTTAACAGAAGGTGCCTATGATACGTCGACACGTGGCACGGCCCAACAAGTTTAAATGGGCCGGCCCAACTAAAGGCCCACAAGATTTTGCGGACCATAATGGGCCGGCCCAGCTAAAGGCCCATGAGATTTTGTGGACCATAATGGGCTGGCCCAGCTAAAGGCCCACAAGATTTTGCGGGCCATAATGGGCCGGCCTAGGTAAAGGCCCACAAGATTTTTATGTGCCATAATGGGCCGGCCCAGGTAAAGGCCCACAAGATTCTTGCGGGTCATAATGGGCCGGCCCAGCTAAAGGCCCATGAGATTTCACCGACATTAATGGGCCGGCCCAGCTGTAGGCCCACAAGATTTTGAGGACCCTAGTAGGCCGGCCCATTAACTGGCTGCCATGTTTTGGGCCAAATGCCGGCCCATATTTGATCTGGTCCATTAATGGCCTGCCACACTCCGGGCCTAATAGTGGCCCATATGAGATCCGGCCCGTTAAAAGCCTACCATGTTTTGGACCAAATTACAATCCAGATTAGGTCTGGCCCTTTAAGAGGCTTTGGGCTCAATTATGGCCCATATCAGATTTGGCCCATCAACTGGACACTATGCTTTTGGGCCCACTTGCTAAAGGCCCACTTAGTAATTCGTCCTGATATTAGTTTTGGCCTGTTAAGGGCCCGTTTAACATTTCAGCCCTATATTAATTTCAGCCTGTTAAAAGCCCGTCATATAGTTGGGCCTAACTACGGCCCGGTTTGCATCCGGCCTGCTCGCAGTCGATATCTGATTGGGACAAACAAGGACCCAGACAATTTTGGCCTGTTAAAAGCCCGTGATTTGATTCGCACAATCATGGGCCGGGGTTCATTTCGAGCTGCTGTGTAACTAGTAGTAATTAAGAACAAACCTACTCTATACAATAAAGAAATTACGGCATAGTAACTAAGAATAAACCTACACTACACAATAAAGGATTTAAGGTATATTACATCCACTGGGCATCAAAGTTCGCCACCAGTGATCATAAAGCGCAACGAAGAAGCAGATTACAAAAATTGGGCACCATTGCAGCGTAACAAAATAATACTGAACCGAGACCACTTCCAAGACAGTTCAAGAAAGGTTAGCCTTGCGGGGGAATTGCTGCGCAAGCTGCTGAGCAAGGCTGTGAGACCGGCCTAGCATGTCGGTCATAGCTTCCAGGTGTAGCTGTTTAGCGATGAGGTTCTCATTGGTGTTCTCCGCAATCTTTCTTAAAGATAGGACTTAAAGTCGAAGTTGAGTTGCAGAATGCCTTTCTGCTGGAACTTGGGACTGAAGAAGTTGAACTGATTCAGACAACGAATTCTGTGAGCTTGTCTGACTATTAGTCTCAAGTAACTTGAACACTACATCAAGACAAGACTTTGGGGTTGTCTCGCTATCTTCAAGATGTTTTGCCTTCTTTGCTGCAATATATGTTGGGTTTGTCTCACAGCCTTCAGCAGACTTGTGCATGCCATCAGGCATATCACCCTGAAACAAAGCAGAGATATGACAGGTTTTGCACGTGTATAAACAAAGATGATAACTATTCTGTCAATTCTATCCAATTTCAAATTAGAAAATAAATAGTATGTTCAAAATATCAATAGCATAATTTGGCATTGTTCATAATGCGGGGAGCTTCACCACACTACTGGATGACCATGTCAACATAACAAGCATAGATGAAGGGCAAAGAAAATTATTGTATCTATTTTGGATAATGTGCATGGCATGTTGTTCATATCATCAGCCACATCAGTAAGATAAAATAGGAGATGACAAGGTGCAAACGTGGGCTGCTTCACCACACACTGGATTATAGATCCACAAAACAAGCATACATATAGGGAGTATTAAGTAATGTGCATGGTATGAATAAGGAATTTGGTTTTACAAGTAAAACGTAGAACTTACGGTTCTTATGAACATGCATTTTGGTAGAAACAGCAGTAAACGATAGGGAGTATGAGAAAATTAAACAACAGTTGAGGATAAAGGCTTTAGAAGGACTGACTTACATTAACAGTTAACACCGGCTTTATAATGCCCTTCTCCATGACAAGGGAAGGATAACTCAAGAATTGCAGCACAGAATCTTATTCATAAGCATTGCCTGTACTCTACATTTTGTAGAGAGTAATTATAGATATGATAATACTGGAAGGGATAGAGGATAATGAAGATAAGATGCAGATTGATGCTACATAATCAACTACCAATCCCTGGAAGTACAAGCGTTACAGGACAAAATGTACTGATAAGAGCAATGGGCTACACTTCTGCACTGGCATTGTCTGTGTATTCTACTTGTTGGTAAGATTAAATATAGATATGATATTTTTTAGTAAATGGTGGGCGAGGGAGATAAGATGCAGAATGCTACAAAATGAAGCAATCCCTCTTCCCATAATACAAGAGTGTTTTGAACACTGGTGTACTGTACAAAATGTTCTTATATTATGGGACGGAGGGAGTAGCTGTTAATGTAAGTACAGTTGTAGACCACGTTTAGTCCTTACAAGAGGACTGTAGAGCTAAACCTCTTCAAAAGTATTGGGTTGATTCTAAATTTATGTAAGAGTCCATATGGATCTTATAATGTCCACCAAATGGACGATTACGAGGCTAACATGTGCAATGATGCTACATAATCAAACAGCTATGAAAGTAAGTATGGTCATACAGGGCAAGAGGTACTCACAAGAGCAATGCAGTGTGCAGTATAGTTGCGAGATTCTATGGTCCCTTGAGAACAAATGTTCTTCTGCTAACAGTTTTCGTACAAGTGAGACATTAAGGCAAATGCAGAAATGTAGTTCAAATTGTGATGTGATATCATAGACAGTACCTTACGCTGCAGCCGAGACCAATGTGTAACAAGATTATTCCAGTCACCGTCGGATAAATGTAGCACCGGAGACTTTACAGAAATTTCATTCAGAGGCTTGCCATCAAAGTGCTCTTGCCTCAGGTAGGAATTATACTTCATCAATGAGTGCTTGAAAAGCGCAACCAACCCTTGCTCGTCATCACAATCCAGTTTGTGCCTCGCCTATTAAAAAGAATGAAATCTTGTGTCTTCTGTCAGCAGAAACATATGCAGTAATGACCATGAATAACATTAGTACATTACTTACTCGTAAGTTGCGGAGGAAGACTGGAAATTGTTCTGTGTCTGCGGTATAATCTTTCCATGAAGGAAAGATGCGCACAAAGTTCCTGACAACAACATAAGCTTCGTCTTCTAAACTGGGAAGAAATGGAACAAGGGTCCTATTTGCTGCAATTGGGGCTCTCTCTGGTTCGAAAAGGGATTTGGCAACTGGATTTGGTGTACTCTTTGCTGGAATGGGGGTTTTGCGTCGTACAGCTGGTGCTATGTCAATTGGCATAATCATACTGTTTGCTGTAGTTGGGGTCTACTGAGTTGGGGCATCAGAAATGACTAGTGTAGTAGGGCTAGAGTCTGCTACAGTTGGGGTATTTTGTGGGTCAGGTGATATTGCAACTACACCTAATGGGCTATTTGATTTATCAGGTGCCACTACCTTCTCCAAATACTTTGCTTGTGCTCCTCCACGATCAGCAATCGCCCTCTTCCTTTTGAACGTCTGATACACAATAACAGCATTTGAATGGATAAATATGGTATGATGACAGATGGAATATGTACTGAAAATGGATAGGCAGGGCGTATTCACATACACGATGTGTAAACTAAGCTAATGGCAGTTCAACAAAGTAGAAGCAATGCAAAGCATCAGTTGCAAGATATGTGCGAGCAATGTAACCTTGGAAAGTTAGGGCAAGTACCTTGATGGGTGAATAAGATAGGGCATATTCCTCTGACTCCTCCACTAGGGAGCTACATTGACTTAGGTCTCCCTCTAGCTCAGAATAACGGTTAGGATCATATTCTGAGCATGAATCTGTAGGTGGAGAGTGTTTGCATTTCATTGCATCCAGACTTGATTTCAGTCCCTTAATGCCAAGTTTGACAGCCATGGCAGTGTTCTGCTTTATTCTTTTCATGCGTGTAAGCTCATAATCATTATGATGTTGTTCAGAATCTGAGATTCATGAAAACATAAAAAGTAGTCAGATTATCTATGGAATGCATTGTGGTTTCAACTCGGAGAGTGTCTCCCTATAAACCCCTGCATATGCAAAGTTCACCTCCCCAACCGTGCTGACCAGACCACACACAGAGATACACACCCGAGCGGCGAACATGCATTTTCAAAACTAATTTAGGAACATTTAGCTGATCAATTAAACAACTCTGTTTTAATAATATCAGATTCGTATTTGAACAACTAAGCTTGTTTAGCTTGATGGGTGGAGCAGTGTTATTATGACACGAAGCATGTATTCTGATCGTATAGTAATCATAAAAGGGGGAAACTCTAAGCATATATTTTTTAGCAAAAGAGGGTTTCCCCTCTGATTTCTATGAAATAAACCACCACGGAACCAACATGATCAATTAAACCCTAAGCATGATCAATTAAACCGTATTATGGCTGTGCCATGGCAGATTTGAAGCTGCAAACCAGAGAAATGATATTTAGCATCCATTGTTTGCTTCGAACTAAGAACTAAATTCTAAGAGCTGAAAAGAAAGTAGAGTAACCAAGTTAAGATCTATTTTCTGGTTGAGATCAAAAAGTTGAGGAGATATGAAGTACCACCTCTCTTGTGGCGCTGTGTAGGCATCAGGGGTGCGATGGCTGTCGATGGCATTGAAGCAGATCTGCGACGGTAGACGGGTGCATCGGGGGATAAGTCCCGTTGCGGTGGAAGAGAAGGTCGTGTGAGCGGCCCCGACAAAGAGGACGACGGCGCCGATGAAGCGAGAGGACGCGATGCAAGGCTATTGGTCCGTTGCCGTGGATGAGAAACATCCATCTCTAGCAGTGGACGACGCGGTCTTGGTAGGCGCTCCGGCATGGTGGAGGACGGTGGCGATGGATGTGGTGGAGGACGGCGGCGATGGATGGGGTGGCGGACGGAGGCTGGTGTGGGAATGGGGTGTTCTAGCGCGGACGGTGTATGAATGGGAAAATGGAGGGAGAGGTACGGGGAACCATGTTTTTGGGACGTGCCTGTCTGAAATATGGGAAAGTTACGAACTTATCCCCCATTTCAAATTTGGACGTCTCGTCGGTTGGGGATAGGACGGTAATCTCGCATCTCCCAAATATTTGCCGGTAACTATTTCAGGCAAGGAGAGGGTGTTTTGCCGCCCACGGTTGGCACCCACAGTGTATGAACGGGGCTGACAGGTAGGGTGGTTGTGGCACGTCTGATGGAAGTTACACATCTGCCCCTATTTAAAATATTAGCCTACACCTATTTCGGACGAGGAGAGGGTCTTTTTCCGCCCACCGTGTATGAATGGGGAATGGAGGGAGAAACAGAGGTCTTTCAGACGAGCTTGAATCAAATGAGTTTTGCCGCCCATGTTTGACGCCCACCGTGTCGGAATGGGCTCAGAGGCGGTCGTGTCACGTCTAATTGAAGTTACTAACCTACCCCTATTTAGAGCAGTGGAAATCGGGTCGATGGATTGTCCGTGTAATGGGTAGACAGTAATTTCCATCTCCCAAACACTTGGCTTCGGGCAGCCAATGTGGGAGTGGACATTTTGCTGTTTCTTTCGAATTTTGGGACAATAAGAATCCACGTTTACCCTGGCAACTAAATTCGAATCCATTTTGTATTCCTATATGAATCTTTATAAATCATTCTATGTGTTTTTATATATGTTCGAAAGGACGACAAAGATGTATTCCACTGTCATATATGAATATGGTTTACAAATGCCGATACTCAAATTCAGAAACTAGAATCCAGTTTAAGGTGAATTCGAATATTTGGAACACTTCATGTCCAACTCAAATGTCACACGCAGCATAATGCGTACTCCCATTTAGATATGTACACAAGCGATGTATCAAGATTCAAATACCGAGTCAATCAACCAAGAATGTACAAAACTAACAGACATATAAACACTTATAGAGTATATGGATCAATAATATCAACTAACATACATAAGCCAGGCCGCTGTACTTTTTTTTGGCTACAACAACATCCTTTTTTAGCCAGCATCTTGGCCCTTTCCGATGCATGCCACTTATGGTCCATCTATACTACTATTGCTGAATGCATATTCAGCCCGATTGGCATATTTGTAGGCCTGGCACAACAATCCAAATGAAATGTCTCTGAGTCTTATCAATTAATACAGACTTGTGCTCAAATAAAATTACAAACAAAAAACAAAAAAAAACAATTATTACATGATCTCTAAAAGAAATGGTTTGATTGATTACATGAACAGACAACACAAAGGTTATTCAACTATGGAAAGAACATTTCACCTATGATTTACCAAGTAGGAATTTAATTTCCTTTTTTCCTTCAGGACCTTAACAATCTGGTCAGTCTCAGCTTGCTTCATTTTGAAATCCACCAAATATTTAATGGTTGTCTTGAGTACTGCTTGTGATTGTGCTGTTTGCTTCCTCAACATGTCAACTTCATCTCTAAGTGTAGAAGCAGAATCTCTTTCTACCACTAGTTTAGCCTCTAGAGCATCAGCAGTTGGCAATTCATAATGCACGATTGGGCCGGTGCCACTGCTGTGGGATGATGCAACGTCCATGGGGACCTCGCTCTTTGATCTTGGGCTAACCTGTTTTGCCATTAAAGTTCCGATTGGATTCAGAAAAGTTGAAGTTAGCAAAACATCTCAACTGGGAGTTATAACAGCAAACCAGTTAAACAAATAAGGAATTAAAGAGTTACAATTGGATGCTGAAAAGTAGTTATTAACATCATTGTAACCCGCTATTGCAGCAGCAAAACAGTTAAACAAACAAGTAGATATTTAAGTTAAGGCAAACAGGTAATTCTTAACAGTAAGTATCAAACACATAGATAGGCGCAGTCTACAATATGATTAACAGGCTGTGCCATTATGTAATCAATAGCAAACTAAATTAAGCCAAGCAACGTAATTGAACAATTTTGCAATAAGTGGCTAACTAAAATTCCGAGAAGCAGGTAACTAAACTTACGCTAGTTCTTTGTACATGCACACTACAACTTCTTTTTAGCTTACAAGGTTGTACGAAGGAGTCCATGGCATCAATTGCTTGGATACGCAGTCCCAATACTTATTTCTTCCCACACTGCATGGCTAAGTCGAATGGTTAATCTGGTAAGATGGTGCGTCCTTGATATGTTATATGAGGACGTGTAGTCAGACTAGTTGTAGCCAAACACATCACACTGGCTTTTACTGCATATTTCATGCGATTGCTTTTGGCATATCGAGATCTAAGCAATCTACAATAGGATGAAAAGACTGGCATCCTTCACATTATTGGCGAACTCAGTTCATAGAAACAAGCAATTCAACCATTCTGTGGGTAAATCAAAAGCGCCACTGGAATATTTTTCACTATCCAATCATACACGCAAAAAGGGGCGACGCCACCATAGGGGCTGGTATGGGCGGCTGCCTCAGGTGGCTGGAAAGTGTGCACCTAGTTTGAGTCGTCTAGGTTGGCCCATGCTAGTTTTGTTCGTCCCAACGCACGAGCAGGCAATGTAAAAAATGAAGAAAAATGTTTCAATTTGGATGGGCCAATAACAAAAGTGCAAGGCAGGCCCTATAGCAGGCTCGCGGCCCAAATGAGTGCCTCCCATATCGATCGACACCAGGAAAAATCCCAATTCATTCGCTCCAGCCTCCAGTCTGGTTCGCTCCTAACCTAGCCGCCGCTGGATAGACCGACACAGCACTTCCTCGCGCCCTCGTTGGAGCGCGGTCGCCAGGCTTCAAGCGAACGTAAGGACAAGAAGATGAAGATCCAACCCTGGGTGTAGCCTGCGTGGGAGGCAGCGGCGGCAGCACGGGCATGGGATCGAGCTTGCGCAAACGAACATTCGCAGATTGCAAGAGTAGCATGCACAACGAGCAGGTACATCACATCCCCGATTATATCTAATTCAACTCTTCAATTTCTGGCCAATAGTTAAACCTGACGGTGTTGTAAAACTGCTTGTATGTAGGGAATCTATGAGAAAATGAAACCAATTTCTACTTATTTTATAACTCCCCCAATTAATACTGAACTGACTGAATCTGATGTATCTAATCAAGTTTCCGGTGCAAACATACAAGCTCATGTTGTTCTTGAGCCTGAAGTGTCTAATGAACAGACTTCTAATGAAGGATTTGATGCAAACATTTTACATGCTCCTGGTGATGAACATATAGTGTCTAATGAGGGATCTAATGCAAGCATTTTGCAAGCTCATTGAAGGATTTAGTGTCTAATGATGATCTACTAAGTTGAGAGAGACAGAGATTTGCAGGCATTGATGACAAGCAAATTATAGTGCATTTTCATAGCTTGAGGAAACGTCGAGGCCATCTACCAGAAACTCCCCATATCATGACAACATAGCATAAATACTTTTCTAATCTGTTGTTTGAAACTATTGGCATACTTGTGCAGGATAGATATATTGATATGCAGTTTGCGCACTGGTTATACGTGCAATTACACTTCGATATTTTCAGCCAGAGAACGAATAATTCAAGTAGGTACAGACCATGTTTGTAGTCCTTGTACACCATGTTGCATTTTGTGTTTTTTGGTGCTTGCATCATTTAGAGTTTATAATCTGAACTACTTTGGATCATTAGATGGTTTTCAAAGTGCATGTAGCTTCACATTTCTCAAGTTATGTTGATTTCCGGAGTGCAAGTGCCTTCGTATTTTTTAAGTTAAATGTTCGCCCCTGGTAACTTGAATTCGTGGATCAGCCACTGCACACAAATCATACACGAATGCCAGTACGAATTAAATGAAATGCAGAGACTTATGCTAGCTCGTTGTACAGGCTCACTGCAGCTCTGCTTGCGCTTGGGGTGTTCCATGTACAAGTCCATGTTACCACTTGCTTGGATGTGCAGGCCTTGTGCTCCTTGCATCCCCCTCTACATTTTTGACACGGTGAATGGTTGATCAAATAAGAGGAATTGACCTTGATGTTGTACCGAAGGACAGATACTTACAAGGTTATACGGGTGTGCAGGATGTGTACCAGATCCCGTAGCGCCGTCATGCTTCGCTAAAATATGGATTTGCTTGTTTCAGATGATATCTCCAGAAGAAATAAGAGTTAAGGTCAGAGTTGCATAGGCGTGTAAGCTAAGAGAGCAGTGAAAGGATATCCAAACATCATCGGAACAGTGCACAAGGGAGTGATGTGTGGATACCTAGTTCGGGCCGGCGTTTGGGCATGCTCGCCTAGATAGAGTGCGGGTCACTTCAGAGCCGTTGAGGGTGATGCGCTGGCGTTGGCTGGCCGCGCACGGATGCAGATCTTGAGTGGCAGCGGAGCGCTACGATGCGGTGGACGAGACCGTTGGTAAAGCCCCAATGGCCTCGGGGGGCGGAGGTGCGACGATGTGCTCGGTGAAGTAGCCCAGGTGAGCTGGGAGACGGCGTCGGTGAAGCGCACCTGATGCGGTGGAACTCGGTGTCTGTGAGGCACGTCGGTTGCAGCGGCCGACGTTGTCGGTGGACCACCCGGTGCGGTGGACGAGGGCATAGATGAGGTAGCTCCGGTGCGGTGGTGAAGCGCGACCGTCGTCTTCGTCATCGTCATCCTGCACAGAGGTGGGGAACGGTGGGAAAGAGACGAGACGAGGGGCAATTCTGTCGACCACCCCAACAGGACTATGCTTCGGTGCCTTAAGGCACCTGCCTTTGTGTCCATGACATATGGGCCCAACAGGTGGCTGGCCCACATGTGAGTGACCCAAAGGCAGTTGCCTTTAAGGCACTGAAGCAGCGTCCACCCCGACACGACCCTGGTTTGCCTGGTGCACCTACATTTGAGAATGCAAACGAATCTTCTTTCATTTGCAAACGAATCTGTATGTATTACCATGCCCGTGTTTTCCTTGCAATAATTAGTCATTCGAAACGAGATACTCCATCTGTTCACTTTTGTAAGTCGTTTCAGACAACTTAAAATGAACTGTTTTGCACATTGTCTGAAATGTCTTCAAGGTCTTATAAAAGTGAACAGAGGGAGTACTATAAATTAATTATTGAGGAGTTATTTGAATTTTTTTTTGAAACGGTACCCATGCTAACGTGGATTAGAGTGTGTGTCACATAATTAGTTATTTGAATTAGAGTGTGTGTCACATAGTTAGTTATTTGAATTAGAGTGTGTGTCATGTAGTGATCTCCAATTCTAATGTGGATTTCACATTTCACTGTATCCACGCTACTTTTTTAATACAAATTCATATGTATATGATGAACACCATGGTAGTGAGAAAACTTTTGGATGGATTCAAACATATGACCTACAAAATAGCACAACAAACTGAGTCAATGTCAACTTTTTGAAACTTAGTATGGCACGAATTCGAAATAATTACCCGTATGCCTGGTCCTCGGTTCAAATCTTACAATGTACACCGAATTGAAACATCGATATTAAGTCTCGTACTATGTACATTCAAATGTTATTTTTAGCCCCCCCCCGCACAGACGCTACATACTTCCTGTATCGGTCAATCTTCCCCTCTCCTAACCATCTTAGGAAGCTATTGGTTTCCAACACACGTTCATTCTTTCTCTCCATGTTTCGATCTCTAAGTCTCTCAACTACACAACCCCTCACTACTAGGGAAAACCCTATACACAGAATCTTAGAAGTAGCGCGGCTCAAAAAGGAGCGCTGCTGCTAAGTAGCAGCAGCGCGGGTATGGAAAACCCACTACTGACAAGTGCTTAGCAGTAGCGCGCTCGACGTAACCCGCCCTGCTACAAATATGGATATACAGTGCCCACCCAACTCCATTTAGCAGCAGCGCGGTGCCGCGAGTCGCGCTACTGTTATAGCTGTAGCAGTAGCGCGGTTTTTCTGAGGTCGCTGCTGCTAATTTTCAAATCTGGCACACTTTTGGTCCCGGTTAGCAGTAGCGCTTATACCTAAAGCGCGCTGCTGCTACTTCCTTAGCAGCAGCGCGGTTTACGTCTCGCGCTACTGCTAACCCGCACCCACCACCTTTTCCCCACCACCCCCTCCCCCTCCTCTCCCTTTCCCCTACCTCTCCCACTCTCACTCTTCTTCTTCCTCAATACTTCTCCCCCATTACTCTCCCTCTTCTACCTACCTTTCTCTCTCTTCATTACTCCTACCTAACTACACCACCTCCATTAATGCATCTCCTTTCTCTTTTTCCTTCCCCCTCTAGTAGTTGAAGTTGTCTCCTCCCAAATTAGGTAGCTAGGTAGATGTAGTATTTAGTTAAGTGACCTATTTGCCCCCTAACTAGATCTATCTTTGTCAAGAAGAGATTTGTGCACTTTTGATCTCCCTACATCATCATCTCCACTGTGTGCTCGATCTCGAGATATAGGTGATTAAAATTTCATGCTTTTGCAAAATGGAAATATGTTTATGTGTGTGTGATATGTTTATGGAAATTGTGTGTGTGGCATGAGTTGATGCCAAATTGTGCTTTTGAGTTGCCTATGTTTTGCCGAAATGTCGATTTATTTCCGTTTCGGTGAATTCCGGGCAAACTCTAGATCTATATATGTCCTTTTTTTAAGGAAGGTCATGTTGAATTTTTGTATGACTTTGATGCATGCACGCGTTTTTATAATCAATTTGTTTATTATATTACTGTGTAGAGTTGATGATGGTCAGTGGAACGATGGTGGCCAGGTGGTTGCGGTCGGCGGTGCAGGACATGAAAGAAAGTAACCGGACAGAGGTTTTATGTCTGTGTCGAAAATGCAAAGGAATAGTTTGGCTCGACCCCCATGACGATGGTCGTGTCGAAGGCACCTGCTCATGACTGGTTTCATGGATGGCTATACTGGGTGGATAATTGAAGATGAGGATGGCGATGTTGAGGATGCCGACGGGGCAGGCAATGATGACACGGGGCAAGACGAAGAGATGATCGATAATGGCGGCGGGGAAGAGGCCATACATGGCGGCGGAGAAGGGGCCGGACATGGCGGCGGAGAGAACGACATGGACTCCATGCAGCAGAGTTTGTTGGTACTATGTTCAATCGTGTGGGACCCTCATGTTCAAGCATTGCTTCGCAAGGAGACGAGTACTGAGAGAGCTTCTTCTAGAGAGGAGGCTAAGCTGGAGCAACTGGTGGTAGACTCGAACGCTCCATCGTATGATGGTTGCAATCCTGAGGTGACCCACTTGAGTTTCACGCTCCAACTCCTGAAGACGAAGGCTAAAAACAAATGGACCGACACTAGCCTCGATGAGCATCTCAAATACCTAAAGGATGTTCTTCCCGCGGGTAATCTATGTCCTAGTAGTGTTGATGAGGCCAAGAAGATCGTGTGCCCTCTTGATCTGCCACACGTGAGATACCATGCATGCATCAACGATTGCATAATTTATCGGAAGGAGCACGCGGAAAAAACAAGCTGTCCGGTGTGCAATGCTTCTCGATACAAGAAGTCCAAGAAGAAATGTCCCCAGAAAGTGGTATGGTACTTACCGATCACTCCTCGTCTCCAGAGGTATTTTGTAGATCCCAAGGAAGCAAAGCTAATGCGCTGGCACGCGGAGAGGAAGAAGCCCGACGATGGAGATGATCCGAAGCTAAGACACGTCAAGGATGGAAGCCAATGGAGAGTGTTGAACAGTTTCTATCGGTATTTTGAATGTGATGCAAGGAACATCGTGCTCAGCGTGTGTACCGATGGCATGAACCCGTTTGGCAACCAGAACACCAACCATAGCACATGGCCCGTGTTTGTATGGATGTACAACCTCCCCCCTGGTTGTGCATGAAATCAAAGTACATTCACATGAGCATGCTTATTCAAGGGCCGAAACAACCAGGAAATAATATTAATTTGTATCTGGGGCTACTTCAAGAGGAGTTAGACACGTTATGGAAAACACCGGCCAGGACATGGGACGCTAGCAAAGGCGAGTATTTCAACATGAGAGCCGCGCTGATCACGACAGTGCAGGACTATCACGGTTACGGATATGTGGCAGGCCAGGTGTGCCATCGATATTGCGGATGCACATGGTGCATGGATGATACGATGTCTCAACAGCTAACATCAAGGAAAGATGGCGGGTCTGGGAAAATCGTGTACATGGGGCATCGAAGATGGCTCGAACAGGACGACCCGTGGAGAAACCGTGGAGATATATTCAATGGTCACGCTGAGCATCGAGGACCTCCACGTAAGCGGAGCGGTGCCGAAATCGATGAGCTATTGAAAAACTAGAAGGAGTGCCCCGCGCCGGGAAAGACGATGAGAAAGGCTATGATCAGTACGGCAACCCAATGAGGGAAGATGATGATGATGATGAAGTATACGTCAAAAGAAGAATCAATACTACATTACCTAAGAAAAATCGTACTCCATGGAAAAGGCAAAGTCACAATGAGGGGCTCAATTATTCTTCGACGAACAAGAAGGGAAAGAAGTTTACTCAAAAACGAAAACGTCAGCGCTGAGGAATATATGTTCCTATTTTGTATGTTATCGGTCAAATGATGTACTATACATATATGTTCCTATTTTGTATACACACTTAGCCATTATTATGCATGGGCCCAATGATGTAATATATATGTTCCTATTTTGTATACATATTTAACCGTCAAATGATGCAATATATATCGCCTTCCCTTCGTTCACTGCTCTCGGGAAATAAAAGTGGGAGAAAATAAAGGAAAAGAAAAAGGAAAACTGGCAGCAGCAATTTCCTTATAAAACAGCTACAGTCAAGCTAGCAGTAGAGATTTCCTTATAAAACCGCTACAGCTAGTGAAGGTAGTAGCAGCACGTTTTATCTAAACCGCTACAGCTAGTGAAGGTAGTAGCAGCGCGTTTTGTCTAAACGCGCTACAGCTAGTGAAGGTAGTAGCAGCGCGTTTTGTCTAAACGCGCTACTGCTACGTCCACTTAACCCAAATTCTCACTCTCCCTGCTTCATCCCGCCCCCTTTCCCCCCAAATCCCCACTCTCTCCCCCGTCGCACCGCTGCGCCCCGGCGCTCGCCCCCGACCCCGGCCAACGCTCGCCCCCGACCCCGTCGCATCGCCGCGCCCCGGCGCTCTCCCCTGACCCGTCAGCCCTCGCCTCCCTCCTCTGCTTCCTCCCCTCCCAACCTCGGCTATTGTCGGGCCTGCCTCCTCGCCGCTGCACCCTCTGTAAACCCCCCTCTCTCTGCTTGCTAGGGTTCTTCGGTTAATTTACTTAGGTTTTAGTTAGGGCAGTAGGTTAATTAGGTTATCTATTTAGTTATGCATTTAGCAATTGTCCAAATCAACATCCCTTGTTAAAGCAAATTTAGGTAGGCTAAATTTATATGCAAATTTGAACTGGACATGTGATATGTGGATATGTCATGTTTTGGACATGTCATGTTTGGAATTTGAACATGTCATTTGGACATGTGATGTTTTGGTTCCATTTTGGTAAATGATCCGAGTGGCCTATGTTACGCCGGAATGTTGATTCATTTCCGTTCCGGTGAATTTCAGGCGCTCGATATGTCCATTTTTTAGCAAAGGTCATGCTGAAATTTTCCGTGAATAAAGGCATGATTTGTGCTACATAGTTGGCATATCGAGTGCTGGCACATAGATTTCTTTTTTATGTCATTTCTCATTTATTCATACTTTTAGAAATAAACGAGGACACTTAATCGTAGGAAACATGTCGAACAACGAAGAAACTGGGCCTTCTGACCAAGATGCAGACGAGATGGATTATGAGGGTGAACAAGAGTACCTCGACTATTTGACTGCTAAGCAAGGTTTGCAGGTCGGCCTCGATGATGGTACTGACGCCAACATCGACACCGACGGTGCCGGCACCGATGGCGGCGCTGAGACCGGCGGGGAAGGTACTGGCGCCGATGCCGCTACCGAAAAGAGGAAGCATAAGAAGCAGAGGATACGAAAACCTAACAAACTAGGGATTGGACGACTTGTGATCACAAAGATGGCACCTGGCAAGTTTGAGCCATTAGAGCCGGAAGAACCTCGCAAGTGCTATGGGAACCAATTAGGATGCATCCTACGGGAATGCGCGAGCATGAACGACGATGACTTAAGGAGTAATGAACATTTGACACAGTTGCTCCTAACGAAGTTGCACAAGAGATTCAAGTTCCCCGACCGGGATGATAACATAGAACAACCATGGGATGATCCGAAGATGAAAACGATTAACAATCACGCCATGGGCATGTTTAGCAATGATTTGGTCTCCTGGAAAGGGAGGGTGGAACGAGCTATCGAGGCTGAGGAACCCCTGTCCAAGATTCTGGAGGAAAATCCGACACTTACGGAAGAGGAGTTCAAAAAGTTCAAGGACACTTGCGCTACCGAGGCAGCCAAGGCTAAGGCTGCGAAATTCAAGAGCCTTCAACAAAGGAACACGGGGAAGCATCGCCTCGGAAGCCGTGGCTACCTCGGTAAAAGGCCCATATGGGATAAGGAGGACGCGGAACGTGAAGCCGCGGGTCTCCCAGACCCCTTCGCGAAGTTCACCAACCCCTTGGAGCGTGACTTCATCAAGGCCCGCTACAAGTGGGACAAGGAGAAAAAGTTTTTTTACACGGACCAGATCACGAGGAAATTGATTAGACTACTGGAGAAGCATCACCAGCTTGCAGCCGAAAGCCCTACTTCTCCGACGAGGCCCAAGTGGGACACCCCTCTCAACCGGGCCTTGAACGAACTTAAGGGACTCCCTTTGGGCCAGCGGCCGCAATATAGTCGTGTTCATGGCGCTGGAGACGGTGCCATGTGGAAGGTGTTTTACAACGAGGGCCCGGAGGCCAAGAAGTAGAAAAAGAAGTTTAGTCAGGCGGCATCGACGCAAAGGTGAAGCTTGCGGTCGAGAAAAAAAGCAGCTGAGGATGCGGAAAAAATAGCCGAGAAGAAAAATGAGTTGCTACAGAAGACAGTCAATGCAGCTGTAACTGCCTGCAGAAATGATTTCGCTACTAACTTGGTTCCAGCTATCATCAACTGGACAAAGGAAAATCCAGACAAGACGGTACATGATTTCGCGATGCCCAGTTTCATCGGGAGCAACTCCATGAACAACAACAACACCGCACCATCACTTGCTCACGCAACCGGGCCTCCTCTCGCGGTCGCTCCCGCTCATAGCAGCCCGTCCTCAGTCTCTGGTGCGCTAGGTGGGCCTTTGTCTTTGGCTGAGCTCGACGCCGTCACGGTAATTACATGTCGCACCAACATATATATATATATATATATAGAATATTCCATTTTTGTTGCCTTTCGTATGTTTTACGCCACATACATATGTGTTTGCAGGGCGAAGAAACCCCATGCACCATACTCTACTTGATCAAAGGCCAGAAGGTGGACGTGGGAAAGGGGATGATAATGAACCCCATGCAACCCACGTTCCACAACCAGCCGATCCCCGCTGGGCACTTCAGGGTTAACTTGTCCAGTGTGAAATCGGGGCACGAGCATTTGCCTCCTCCGGTATATCCCGTGGGAGAGGACGACGAGACCCCGCCACGGATTGGAAACTACAAGGGTTGGGTGCTGCTATGGCCGAAAAATCTTATTCGTCTGGAGCCGGCCGAGAGCACACCAATAACCACACATCAACAAGCATGTGCGGAGACCACCACCCCATCTACGCAATTACCAGCTCCTGTAGTGCCGAGTGAGAGCAGCGGACGACGTGATGAAGGGGGTGCAATAGTAATGGCTGATGTAATCAGTCCTGTAGAGCAGATGGATGATGAGACGGAGGTCGACCCTATGGGTTTCCTCAATACAAACACGTATGCCTGTGACATAGATCTGATGAGTCAACCATATGACGAGACGTGTATGGGTTTCCTCAATACAAACCCTTTCTTTTTCAGTGTTGCTCTAGTATATTTTGTTGCATATATATGATTGTACATCCTCTTCATGCATGCATCTCTAACAGGTACCTAATTTCTTGATGGCGAGATGGAAGTGCTATGTCGTGTACAAAGGGAAGGTTCCGGGGGTGTACAACAAGTGGCATGAGTGTCAGGCGCAAGTGAATGGGTTCTCGGGCGCCAGCCATAAAGGCTTCAAAAGCAGACAAGAAGGAGAAGCTAGTTACTTGAGGTTCACGCTAGCGCGAGAGAGGACTCGTAACCGCCACCTCATGTACTGCATAGTTCCTCTCTCACTCATAGTGATAGCTCTTCTCGCGTATACCTTTGTTTAGATGGATGACGTTGTAGTTGCAAGTATTCGAGACTTGCATGTATCACTATTTTCGAGATGATGATAAGATACCACTTTGTGTTGGATGATGATTATGATGAGACTATTTGTATGTATATGCTATGATTACATTTGTGGTCTCGCAGGCATTTGTATGTGTATCATGATGACATTTGTATGTGCTAAAGATTCTTCTATAAAGCCTGTTCAAATACAAAACAAATATGCCTAAAAAAACAGAAAACTACTAAAATTAGCAGTAGCGAGTGGAGAAAAGTTAGCAGCAGCGCGGTAGTAGCAGTAGCGCGCACAGGAGAAGCGTGCTATAGCTATTAGCAGTAGCGAGCTTCCATTAAGCACGCTACTGCTACACTTGTGTAGCAGTAGTGCTGGTGAGCACGCGCTACTGGTACGTGTTAGCTGTAGCGCCTTATTAGTAGCGTCGGTCCCCGCGCTACTGATACACCTATAACCCGCGCTGCTGCTAGCCTTTTCCCTAGCAGTGCCTTTTTCCACTCTGTTACCAAATGTATTTACCTCACACACCCTCCATTGCACCCATGCCGAGCTCTCTCTCTCCCCCTCTCCCTCTCACCCTCTCGCGCTAAATACATGCATTGTCTATCTAGCCCCCCAACCTCTCGTGCATGCGCACGCATGCACGTTGTATATCTAGGTCACTCCCTCGAGACTGTCTCACTCTTTCTTCCGCACGTTGGGCCACACTCGCTCAATCTCGCTCTCTTTATCCGAGTCTCGTTTAACCTCGTTTTCTTTCACACACAAATGATATATCTCCCTGTTCGGGCCTCGATCGACACACTCTATACTCTCTCACGCAGATTGTCTATCTAAGTCAGTCCATCCAAGCCGCCACCACTCTTTCAACCTCATGGTGGGCCACGCTCACTCAATCTCTCTCTCTCTCTCCGTATGTCTCGATTGACCTCGCTCTTTCTCAGACAAAAACAATATATCACCATGTTTGAGCCCAATTCGACCTATTCACATTGTATACTCTCTCACGCACATCGTCTATCTAGGTCACTCTCTCCAACCGGTCTCACTCTTTCGATCGCACGGCGACCCTATGGGATCGGTTGACCTTACTTCCTCCCACGCACAAAATATATCTACACGTCTGTGACTGGATCATCTCTCAAGCTCTATCTTACAGCCCTCACCCTTGCCAAAAAGCTCAATCGGACAATATCTCTCTAGAGCATATATATTTGTACAATGAATGTCGGACCACACTCACTTTGTCTCTCTATCTATATGTCTCTCGATTGACCTCGCTTTCTCACACCGTATCTTCCATGCGTTGAAGCTACTACCTCTCCATCCCTCGCAAAGACGGAGCTATTTACATTGCGAGGGGCACTCCAACCTTGGATTAATTTGTGTAGGCATTTATTCCGGTCAGTTTAGATTATATTTTTGTAGCATACGGCCCACAACTACTCCAATCACCGTAGCAGGTAGTTAAGCTACGGGGAGCACCTAATATGAGCACCGGGGAGCCGTTGGATCAAAGATGCAGCGGCACACACGAGGCCTGAATGTTTTATTTGCAAAAAACCTTTGGAGAGTTTTGAAATTGCCCATAATTACAAAGACTACTCCCAAGCCATTGGATCTCACTTCCAACGGTGTAAAAACTCGTATCACCATAGTATCTAAGATGCGGGGTGGATGTGATATTCTATGCCACTGTCATTTTTGTTCGTAAACTTGCAAAAAACGTGTAACTCGTGCCGTTATGTGTCTAACCGCGCAAAGTGTTTGTTCAAAAAAACCATCCTACACTGAAATATCGGAACAACACACGAGGGTCCCACTTGTCATTAATCAAATTTGGACCTAAAACTAACAAATCTGAAAGACGAGATTCGAACTGGAAACCTGGACTACAAAGTGTAAGTCGATAGCCTGAAAAAATGAATGATTGTTGGCTTTGTCCCATAACTTGATTTTATACAGTACTTGCGTTGAGTAGAGTAGAGGGAGTGCCTCGTCAACACGTGCATGACCGTTATCTCACTTACTGGTGGGTCCCAGGTCTGCGATCTCAATCTCTCTTCTCTCCATCATCTAACCTTTGCACGGGCACACACAAAGAGCGGCACTAGCTTGCCGTGGTGTTATTACAACTAAAAAACTTGGAAAATAGAAGAACCGCCTAGAACAAGAGACGTTGTGGCTGGTCGAGACGGAGCTAACCACATCTATCCTCCGTGCCACGTTTTCATGATTAAGCTGTGTGGCTAGTGGGCTGTTTTCAACTGACTGGCTGGGTCCTGAAGTCGAACCATAGGTACTACGTCTGATACAGTATATTTTTACACGCACATTTTTCCTCCGTGCTAAGACGTGGCACACCCTACCGCGCGGTTTCGGGGTCCTCCCGGGTGGTGCACGCATATATTATTCCTGACGTGGGACACCCTACCGCTAGTTTTCTGGGTCCTCCTCGGTCGTAGTGCCGAAGCAAGTAAATGAGTCGTCAAATCACGAAAGACCACCTTTCCCGCCGAGTACATCAGTGAAGCACGGTGGCTAGCTAGTTGGGCTAGTTCGACCGATTAGCTAGTCCGCCGCCACATTTGTTTTTTCACCCCTTTTTTTATCTACTTGCCGGCAGGTAAATTTAAATATCCACCGCGGCGTTGCTCTGGTGTTTGTGTGCGGCAGGATTTTTAATTTTTTGATTGACAGGAGCAGGCGCGATAGGATTTTTAATTTTTTGATTGACGGGAGCAGGCGCGGCAGCAATTAGTCACGATGACTCCGCCTATACCCACTGCTCCCTGATGTGAGAAGTCGTCGACTAGTGTTTTACCGTGGTGAAAACCAAAAGATTCCCCGCTCCCTCCGCCTTCCCGTAGATTGCATTGCCTTTCAACCGTTTCGCCCCCTTTGCTTCCTCTCCCCATTGCTTCTACCTGGTGCCATGGCAGCGCAGCAGATCACGGAGTCCGAGGTGAGGCTCCTGACACAGGAGCTCCATGCCAAGGATGCGGAGCTCAGGGCCAAGGACGTGGAGCTCCGTGAGCTCAAGGAGGAGAGGAGTGCCATGCTCCTCCGTTATGTGCGGGAGTTCATGGAGCTTCAAAAGCGGCAGGCGTCCACCACAAAGATGCTCGAGGCGTCGGCGGCGTTGCTGCAAAAAGTGGGAGATACGATAGGCCGTCAGGGAAGCCGGCTGGAGCGCGAGCGGGCCAATCGTGACGAGGTCCAGGATCGCCTCAGCCACTTGGTGAACCAAGTTGCCACGCATGTGTTGCGGCTGCGCGATGCCTACCGTCGTGCCAGCGCGACGATGCCAGCCGTCGGGCTAAAGCTGTTCGACCACCCGGTCGACTTCAACGAGCTACGGCTTCCTGACCAGGTCTCCTTCTTCACCTATATCTCCGAGGAGCTGAGCCGTCTCCACGCGATGGTGGGGGCTGAGATGGACAAGGAGGGGTTGCTGGCTGCCGTCGCCGTTGCCGGGCGAATCCTTTCAGGGCTCCGTCACCAAAATCCATTCGTGCCATTGGACGCCGTCTTTGACGAGCGGGCTCCCGTCGAACAGGAGCGGGCTCTGCAGGCGGTTGCACCCTGCATCACCAACATCGTGCACCTCGAGAAGTAGAGGGACTTCGGTGGTGTTTAGGCACCCTATGCATGGGCATGTCCATGTCTTGGCACAACATGACCGTTGGATCAAACTCAGATGGTGCAGATCAGTCACTGTAGCACAAAGCGTGTGGGTGTGTTTGGTTGCATTCTTATCTCAATGTAGTTGTTTCCTCTTCGTGTATTTTTGTCAACCTACTAGCATGGACTCATGCACCCTTCATGCACTCTGCCAAACACCTAAAAGTGGGTCGAGAAGGGAACTTTTGCTCCCATCCCGTGCACCCTTCATACACCCTGCCTAACACTATTCGTGCTTCATATGGTTCATGTTTCGTCGAGTACTGTAGCATCGTACTCTCCGTGTGCTGTGGACCTAGTTCTGTTAACATTGATCTCACCATCCATTCTCGACCGGACAGTCGAAAAAGCGGTACTATGTTACATATAGGAGTAGTTGACATGCGCACAACATCATTTGTTATCATCATATCTTACTACACTAGCAACAAGATTGTATAGTACTGACATATGAACCACTGCACATGCCTAGTAGTAGGAGCACCGTGTATGTTCAAGTGGCTGCCGTGTTTCGCACTCCTCTATCGTAAGAGTGGAAACGCTTGCTGTAATCATTTTTCTTCTTCTAAAAAAAGTGGACACCCTCTACCATGTGGATCCTCCTCCAGCCATGCACTAAATTACTCACTTTCGTCGACGTGTGGGACAGCCAGCATCGGGGTCCACCAGCCATGCACTAAATTACTCCGTAGTAGAGTGACGGTAGACTACCCCGATCGAAGTGCCGCAGTAATGCCCAGTGAGTCGTCAAATCACAAAAACCCCTCCTTTCCAGCAGTAAGTTGGACGGACGAAGCAACCATCATTTCACTCTTCTCTCTCAGCTTCCTCTCTACACAACCCTCGCTTCTGCCTCATCTTGTTCCTCATTTCTTCAAGAAAACCCCGACCTACTTCTGCCATTGTTCTTCTCTCCCAAAGAAGGAAAGGTGAGCGCAACAATGGTGTTGATTCTGGCCAAGGCCCGGTCTTGCAACCCCGAGACTGATCCTATAACTCCCTCTCTTTTCTTCTTTTGGGTTTGTGATTATGGTTTCTTTTCTTTTATTTCTATTTGACAGTTTCTTGATGGACGCTGGAGCACCGGCCGAAGTGATGTCTATGGCTCCGGCCAAAACCGTCGAGGCTCATGGTACGAAGAAGCGCAAGCACCCCGCCGAGACTACCACAGACAAGCTCAAAGCCATCGCCCTGTCCAAGCCCCCCTCTCCAGGATCCCTCATTAAGCAAGTCCAGGTAATATCTCTTCTTGACGATCTTTTTCTCGATCTTGATCGTGTTTTTTCATCTAACACGCAGTACTAGTACTAGTAGTACAACTTTCTGGGTGATCTTGCATGTGATTTTTGTGTGCCAAATGACGGTTCTAAATTCCTCTTTTGACCAAAACATGCGAGAGGTTGACACTGATTTCTTATAGATTACTTTCAACTACTCCCTCTGTCCCAAATTTCTTGTCTTAGATTTGTCTAGATAGGGATGTATATAATACTAAAATGTGACTTGATACATTCGTATCTAGACAAATCTAAGACAAGAATTTTGGGACGGAGGGAGTGCTTTATGAACATCAATGCTACCTTTTAAGAGGGTATATTTGCCTCAGTAACTTGTGTTATGGATATTGCATGTAATCCCTCTGCTCTCATGCCTTTGAAGACATGTTCTAGTGTCTTTGTTCACTCATTTTTGTGCGTATATGTAGTCATATATGGAGTATAATATCGAAAATCATCTTATATTTCTGAACGGAGGTAGTAATAAAATATGGTTTCTGTTTGAATTAGAACCAGGTCCGCGGTGGAGATGAAGTTCTCAAAGTCATGCCGTGTGAACTGGAAGACCTAATGATGAGTTCTACTGCTGAACTATCTAGCTGTTGTGTCCTTGTCGCCACGTGTCCTGAACTAGTGTTTTCCTGTAGCATTGTTGTCAAGCGTGTTCTCGAGGCTGTACTTGACCACAACAATTTCTTGGTTGTGCCTTCGATTATGAAGGGTGTGGTTCTTGTAAAGCTTCCCAACAAATCTGATGCGGCTTGTCTTCATCATCATTTTTATGAGTGGAAAGACCACTCTGTTAGGTTCTCCAAGGTTGACAAGATGGTGATGGTGCATGTAGACATCTCACACGAAGTCCATGGCCTAGTCAGTTATGCGGGGTTCATCCCGTAGGTCGGTGGCAAAAAATAGTCTACAGAGTTTAGTTAGTGCAACTTTGCTTGTCTGTAGTAAGTACTATTGTTCAGTACTTGATTTGTGTTTGTGAACCCTGCATTGTTTATTAGTACTGCCGCTTTTGGTGTGTGGTCAGTCCTGAGAACGGTCTATGTTATTGTCTGTCCACTCAATTCAGTCTGTATATTTTGAAGTATCCATATCATATTTTTTGTGAGGACGGTCTATCAATTATGGTTACACTCCAATATCTGTATGCATTGCAGGGTTTATCGCACCCACCAGGATTTCCAGTCCCATGGATGTTCGGTCCATACGATTTGTCACGACCTTTGGACTATCTTGCTTGTGGGAGTAGGCGGGGCCCTGCATGCCACGCATAGTTGGACGATCAATCTTCTGTTTAGTACTTCAACATAGTGATTTCCTGGTAAGGATTCACTTGTGTCACATCAAGTAAATCTAATTGATTTACTGTCTAAATATTATTGATTTAATGTCATGTTTTCTTTCTTTTCCTGTAATTTTACGATGCAGGTTTTCCCATGTGACATTCATCATAGAATAAACCGTTTGGTTTGCTCTACGATGGCTATTTTTGCAGGTTTCACTTCTTATGTGGTGTCAGTAACGAAGGCACTGTCCATCACTTATATTAATGAAAAAAATTGGATCAGTCTGTTGTCTGAGTACAAGCTGAATCCCTATGATGAACTGCAGTTTGGTTTAACAAAAACGCCACAATTAGTCCTTCTCGCGTTTAAAAGAAATGAAGAAAAAAACTGGATCACGGTCACGGATCCTAGTCATGTTAGAAAGCTGATCATAGCAGACCAGACACGATCACCGCTGTCTCGCACAGATCGAGCAATGACAGTTGCTCTAGCACTGACAGCGGCAACCGCTCAGTCTGATCCATCTGAGGATTGGGCACCGACCGCGTCAACAGATTAGTCTGATCTATCGGAGGATCGGGCATCGACACCGGCACCTGCTTCGACACTGGCACCAACTCTACAAGGAGCACCATCTCCGGCAGCAGCAACGGCTTCGGCACCTGCACCAACACTTGCACTTGCATCTGCTCCGGCCCGTGAAGTTGCACCGACAACAGACTGGGCTGCAGTTCGCACTTCATATACCAAAGTCCTTACAAAAACTGACATGTCCACCTTCTTGGTAAGCATTGGCCGCCCAAGTGCTTCGTTCTTTTTTCTTTCCATGTTGTTTCACATGATTCACTATGTTGATCTAACTTTTTGGGTATGTCTTCTTGTTTGCAAATAGAGAATTCCTAGAGCAACGAGGGAGTCGTTCAACAATCCGGGCGACCGCGGCCAAGTTTCTCTTACCATGCGTAGCCTTGGTGTGAATGAACCTGCTCAATATATCGTAAGTACAAAGGATGGTCGCATGATGATTGATGCTAAAGGATGGTCAAGGTTCAAATCTAAATCATATCTTTTGTTAGGGGATGATGTCAAAATCGAACTTTCTTGGCAAGGAGAGCTGGTCCAAATCAACTTTGAAATTCTTCAGTAGCAGCACGCAACTGCTTAACTGATCTATCCTCCGAGAGATTTTGATGTAATAATCTGGCATGGTGAAACAAGTGTCTTGTGTGTACAAGTAGTATGATAGTATTATTTATCACATGGTATATCGTTGATAGAATTGCAACTCTGATTGTTGGTTAGGAACTATCATTCGATTTCATTCCAACGGATGTCGTGCTTTATTCAATTTTGTGTATTCGCCTTGCGACAGCATCTAAAACCAGCGTCGTACCGATCGCTTGCAATATGAAAAGCGCTGAGGTAGAACACATGGGCCCCCAAACATGCAGGGTCGGCCTGTGGCACAAAGTCCAGAACCTGGTTTCGAGAAGCACTAGCTCAGTGCAGAAGTGGCGTCCTCCTCCTGCTGTGGGTTGGGCGAAGATGAATGTTGATGCTGCGTTATCTCGCAATGGTGAAAGGGAAGCCCTGGCAGTTGTGAGCCGGGATCATACAGGCTTCTTCCTTGGAGCATCGGCACTAGTGTGCGAAAGTGTTATTGATCCAGAGATCCTAGAGGCAATGGCATGTTGCGAGGGGCTATCTCTGGCTCTTGACTTAAACCTGCAACAAGTTCAGATTAGCACCGATTGTTCAGCAACAGTCAAGCATATCGGAGAGGCATACTTGGGGCCCAGGAAAGTTATTACGGACGAGATCAAGATGAAGAAGAATATGTTCCAAACCATGGAGATCATACATGAAAAACGCGAGTGTAATGTTGAAGCGCATGTGCTCGCAAAAGCTGCTACTTCTTTGCCTTGTGGACGCCATCTTTGGCTCACAGGAACCCCCGAAATTATTTGTATACCTATGACTGTTAATCTTCAATAAAGCAGCTTTTATCCCTCAAAAAAAAATCTGAGTATTATATTCTCAGCTGAACCCCCATAATGCCCGTGCATTGCAGAGGGAGTATATTTCTCGGCAAGGTGAGCCTGTGATATAAAAGATTTGTATGTTTCTTTACAGAGGGAGTATCTCTCTGTCAAAAAATATATTTATGTGTAACTAGTTACTCCTGTCTTTCTACTTCCTTCCGCGGATATGTGGGGCAACCGGCAACGTGGTCCACGTGCCATGTGCACAAATTAGAGTGCACAACTTCACGGTAGACACACCCCGGTCGTAGCGCCGCAGTAATGCCCAATGAGCCGTCAAATCACAACCCCCCTTTCCAGATTTAGCGGTAAGCTGGACGGATGAAGTGGCAATATTTAACTGGGCATGAATCCCCTTCTCCCTCGTCTTCTTGTTCAGAGAAAACCCCCTCTCGGTGATTTCATAGGGTTTTCTCATGGAGAACCAGGTACGAATTCTTCATCCATCCCCGATAAACCCAAGTCCCTTGGTGGCAGGTAATCCTAGGATGGCAGCCGCCGCCGTTGATGCATTTTTCTTCCTACTGAATCTAGTGTGTTTCATTTGCAGTGCCCGACAGGTTTCTGCGCCCTCGGCGAGATGCCACACTTGTTCCTTCTCATCCTAACACAACATTTTGAAACGCGCACAGTATGTTCCTAGAATCCTCTTTCCTCTCCGGGAGGGTGGGGTTTTTTTGAACATGCTGTGTTCTCATATTATTTTTCCTGCAGTGTATTATTTGCTCTGCCAGAACACATGTACTCAAGATGCTCAGCCTTGCCATAACTGAATACACTAGTTTAATGGTCACAACGAAGACAAGCCATGGATATAAGTTCCGAGTTGGGTTCATGAACCAAGAAGATTGCTGCTTTTTTATGGCCGAACTTGGATAAACTTTCTCAAGTGTTACGGACTGAAAGTTGGCGCACGAATGTTGATGGAAATAGAAGAACCTGGTCTCATCTTCACTGCGATCTTCCACCCTGACGTCGTTCCAATTGTTCATCCATGTTAGTTTTGTATCTGGTTCTTGCTTGTTGCCTCGATTACTTCTTAATCCACCTATTCTGTCTAACTAATCACAATTTAACTTTAGAAGTAGCAATGAATCTCTCACGAAGATGCTACTTCTAACTAATGTTTTCTTATAATTGCTGGCACGTGTAGGTTTTTTCAGAGTTAAGCAGTCTGCTCATTTGTTACTCTGTAATAACTCGGCTGTTACTAATGGCACTGAAGTTGACTGGATCGACATCCATAAGTTCCTACACTTTATTGATCGTCTTGAGGTCCTTGTGGGGCGTTTCAATGGTGGAAGGCGACGTGGGATATGTGTGCCACTGCTGCACTCGTTGAACAGGTCCAACTGTGTCGAGAAACTTATGGTACGAGCTGTTTTCTGTTATATATGTTGTTCATAAACTATTGCTTATACACAGTTTTACAGCTGTGATCTTCTTGAAACAGGAACTGCCGAGTTCTATTGTTCCTATACAGATGCCTGACCATGGTCGGGTCAGACTTGCGCTTGGTCACAACATGATGTTTATGTCGACCTACTCAATTCCCCTTGGAGGTGAAAAGATACTTATTCATGGGTGGTCTCAAATAATGAAGGCCCATCCATCTTGGAGAATAGGACATAAGATTATGTTCATGCTTTTCCATGGCTCTAGAGCGAATATCCTGTTTATTGACCATGTTGCGAGATGAAGCCGCTTTCAGAAGGTTGTGGATGCGCGGGGTGGCGCCTGGGCCTTGTCCTGGGGCTTGGCGGCCTCACCCTTGGTTAACTGTAGGAAAAGTAGCACTGTTCGAGGCGTGCTTTGTACGGTTGAACCTGTATAAGTACTCATACTGCTTTCAGCTTTGGTTGTTAAGTGCCCCTGCTGGTTTCAGTTAAGGTTGTTAAGTACTCCTGCTGCTTTTACAGTCTGTCGTGTTTCTTCAGTCCTATCTTCCTCCAGCCGCCAAAACCAAACCAGCGCCAGCGGGGCCGCCTTCTTCCACCTCCCACGGCTGGCTGCGCCTCAGCGCACCATCGCCGCCCCACTGTCTCCTAAATCGTTAACACCGACGTCCTCCGCGCGCTTTGGTGTGCTCGCCGCGGTGCCTCCCTCTCGCGTTGTCAACATGGTCAACAAACAACAGGAATCGGCAGAAGTACGTGGAGAGGATGACAATAGGGGCCCACCACGTCAGCGTATGGAAAAATAAAATGCTTCCTCCTAGTGTTGTCCTGACATCTGGGACCCATGACATTGTGAGCGTATATAGTCAATAGACAAGAGAACAACACAAGATCGGCTGACACCTGGCACGTAGCTACTCGAGCAGTATTTTTTTGTTTGGTATTGTTGAGATGGAGCAGGGTTTGAACTGGGCTGTGACCCGTCTAGCCAAGGCTTATATTTTATGTTCACCATGTGACCAGCCCAACTATTTTTTCTTTGTGAAAATGAGCCCAGTTTATTTTTTCTGAAGAATACCCAATCCAGGCCTACTTATTTTTCTATGCCCTGATGCGCTGCAACTCTTTCAGGACGCCTGCAAATCTTGAAAGTAATATGAAATGGGTTGTAAATATAAAAACAGATGACAAATTGGCAATTACTTTATAATTTCTGAATTTTATTACATTTTCATATTCCTATTTCACTGGGCATTAACCTAATTTAAATATACTTCAAAGTACTTTAAATCTGGCTGGACATTTCGGTATTAAAAATAGTTTGGAACCCACAGAAATATGCGAAATTGGCCCTGGCCAACCAAAAAAACGACTGCAATAAATTGCATAAGAAGTTGCCATGAGCTATATATAAATTATTAAAAAAAGAGGGAGTGGTCTGACTTGTGGGCCTGTTTAGTTGATGTGTATGCAAGATTTTTTTGCAGACGTAACCGTTGGATGTCAATCCAACGGCTGTCGTGTTTCTTCAATCTCTGATCTTCTTGCTCCAGCCGCCAAAGCAGCGCCGGCGCGACCGCCTACTCCCGCCTCCCGTGGCCGGCTGTGCTACCGCGCAGGCCTCAGTGCCCCCTACTACTCCCATCGCTGGCCAGGGCATCCCTCTACTCACCCACACCCCCTGTTATTCTGCGGCGATGGCAGCCTCACACCGCAGCCGAACCGGTGAATGCTTGTACTCCTTTCCACGTGGGCATCCACTGCTGCGTCTTCCCCGGCTCCGCGTCGTCCCCTTCCTATGCCTCGCTGTTGTCCACCGCCGTGGTGCTCTCGGTGCGGCGTGGTCAATGTGGTCAACGACCGACTTCCGTCGGAAGAGTACTGTACGTGGAGAGGCTGACAGCTGGGTCCACGGCAGCCGCAAGGAAGTGCCTCTTATTATGCGGAAAATAATTATTCCTCCACCTAACAGCGGGGACCCACCGGACGGGCCACCAGTGTTTTGCGAAAAAATCGTTTCCCCTTGACTGCTGGGACCCACCGGACGGGCCATCGTATTTTGCGAAAAAAAACATTCCCCCCGCTGTCAGCTCGGACCCACCGGAAGTGCCTCCTTATTACGCTAAAAAATGAATACTCCCCCGGCTAGCTGGGACCCACCTTGCTGGGAGGCTGACTTGTGGGCCTACTAAGTTGACGGGACGAAGGGCTTTGTCAACTTAGTAAATATGAACGATTCTAGCTCCAGTGACCGTACGATGTCCATCCAACGGCCGTAGTGCTTCTTCAACCTCTGGTCTTCTTTCTCCAGCCGCCCAAAGCAGCGCAGGTCATGCCACATGCTCCTGCCTCCCGTGGCCGGCTGTGCTGCAGCAGAGGCCTCACCGTCCCTACTATTCCCACCGCTGGCCAGGCCCTGTGGTGACGGCAGCCTCACACCGCAGCCGAACCAGTGAACCCTCATAGTCCTCTCCGCGCGGGCTTCCAGTACCGCGTCGTCCCCTTCCTAGGCCTCGCCGTCGTCCACCGCCGTGGTGCTCTCCGCACGGCGTGGTCAACGTGGTCAAGGAACGACTTCCATCGGAAGACTACTGTACGTGGAGAGGCTAACAGCTGGGTCCATGACCACAACCCAGTTTTTTTGTGATTTGCCAAGTAAGTCGCTTTGTCAGGCCTGTTGGGCTGCAAATCTTTCAAGATGAGGAGAGCTTTCATTCGGCTGGCCGAGAAAATGGCCCATCAGTAATGAGAAATGGGTTGTACATTTTTAAAACACATCAAACCGGCAATTAGTTTCAAATATCTTTTTTTTCCATTTCAAGATTTTAAATTACATTAATTTTTATGCATGGAGAATTTGTTGGATTTTATATTGATATACATTTATTTTTAAAATCAGTTTGAATGTGAGTCGAAATTTTGGGATTAAAAACAGTTCGGACCGCATCGAAATATGCAAAATTTCGTATAATTTTTTAACCGTTGCCACAATATGGGCTGTAATGCTAACAAAAATAATATGGGCTCCAAAAAAACCTTAAGAATTAGCAAATGGGCTGTAAATTATTAGAAATAGTGGCAGCTGGGCAGTATGATGTTTTCCACAGATTTGAGGCTTTCCTAAAAAAAAGGTTGACGCACAAGCACTGACTGTTGGATGTCCATCCAATGACCGTCGTGATTCTTCAATCTCTGCTCTTCCTGCTCCAGCCGCTCAAACAAGCGCCAGCGGGACTGCCTGCTCCCTCCTCCTTGCGGCCGGCTGTGCTATCGCGCAGGCCTCACCGCCTGACCGTACTCCCATCGCTGGCGTAGCCATCCCTCTACTCACCCACACCTGCTGTTATTCTCCGGTGACGGCAGACGAACCAGTAAACCCTCGTACAGTTGTACTCCCCTCCGCGTGGGAAACAACTGCCGACTCTTCCCTGCCTCCATGCCGTCCCCTTCCTAGGCCTCGCTGTCATCCACCGCCCTGGTGCTCTCGGCGCGGCGTGGTCAACATGGTCAAGGAACGACTTCCATCGGACGTGGACTGTACGTGGAGAGGCTGACAGCTGGGTCCATGGCCGCAGCAAGGAAGTGCCTCCTTATTACGGGGAAAATAATGATTCCTCCACCTGACAGCTGGGACCCACCGGACGGGCCACTGTATTTCACGAAAAAACGTTTCCCCCTGACTGCTGGGACCCACCAGCTACATCTTCGCATGCAAGGAAGTGCGTCCGGGCAAAAAAAACGATTGACCCCCTGACTGCTGGGACCGACCAGCTACATCTTCGCAGGCAAGGAAGTGCCTGACAGTCGGGACCCACCTGGTCGAAGCGTACGTAGCGTTGTCATTCTGGTCGCGAACGTGTACGTACATACTGGTCGATGTAGAGGCGCGCACGTGTCGTAGTAGAGGCGCGCACGTAGCATGTACACGTACGTACATCGGACAGGGTGCAAGAAAGAAAATATGGCCACATATGTGTACATACGGGCGGGGTCTTGAATGCCTACTCACGCATACGTACGGCCAGGGCTCGTGTACATGGCTGGGTCGGAACGGAGAAACAGCGTCTTCGTCGTGTTCATGGGGAGGCAACGGAATGCGTCATGTTCATGGGGAGGCAACGGAATGCGTCGTGTTCATGGGGAGGCAACGGAATGCGTTGTGTTCATCGGGAGGGCTTGGACGGAACAGGCGATGGAAACGAGGCCTGGCGTACCGCAGAACGGAGGAAACAACCTTGTGTTCGACCGGTCACGTTCGAAACGGGATCCTATTCATCGGGAGGGGTCTGGCATATCGCAAAACGGAGGAAACGGACCTCCTACGGTCGAAACGGGGGTCCTGTTGATCGGGAGTGGTGTGGCGTACCACAAAACGGAGGCAACAGACTTGTGTTGGAGCGCTACGGTCGAAACAGGGGTCCTGTTCATCGGGAGGGGTGTGGCGTACCGCAAAACGGGACTCCACGGGATACTATTCATCTCCACCATCGACCCCCTCCAGCCTCCACGAGCTACTGTTCATCCACCGCCGACCTCCTCCAGCCTCCACCTGCGACTGTTCATCCACGGGCTCCTGTTCATCCAGCCTCCACCGTGTGCTACTCCACCGGCTACTGTTCAACCACCCCTCCACCGTCTACTGTTCATCCAGCCCTCCACACCACAGGGTCCTGTTCAACCACCCCTCCACGGGCACCCCTCCACCGTCTACTGTTCATCCAGCCCTCCACACCACGGGGTCCTGTTCAACCACCCCTCCACCGTCTACTGTTCATCCAGCCCTCCACACCATGGGGTCCTGTTCATCCACCCCTCCACAGGAACCCCCCCACTGTCTACTGTTTATCCAGCCATCCACTACACCACGGGGTCCTGTTCATCCAGAGGCAACGCCACCGCTCACTGTTCATCCAACCCCCCCGCAACGCTCACTGCTCATCCCATCGATCGGCTTCAGTTAGCAGCAGTAGCGAAGGAATTGCTCGATCGGGTTCAGTAAACAGCCATCGATCGATCGCTCGGGTTCAGTAACGCGTAGCCTGCAGTGCAATCGCTCGGGTTCAGTTAGAGCCCAACGCCTCGCTCGGGTTTAGTTAGAGCCAACGCCTCGCACACGCGCGCGTACGTGTACAAGAGAAACACGCATCGCTCGGCCCCGACCTCCCACCGTAACTGGGAACTCCCCGAAATTTTCCTCCCCCTCGCTTCCACCATGGTTTTTTCCATCATGGACGGCCCAAAGAATGTCATGCAGCTGCGTCTCCGGCCCGCCCAGGATGAAAAGCCCATTTTTTGTCATGATTTTTTGTCATAGAAGTAGGAGCCCACCACATCTATGATGATACCGGGTTTTGTCACAATTATCATCATAGAAGTGTCATATGTATGACAGAAATATTTTCGTTCGGCCCAAAATGTCTCGGATGTGTTTATTTTTTGTAGTGATAGTGGCCGTTGAGGGTGACGGGCCTCGCAGAGCCTGGGCGCGTTGGCTGGAGGCTTACGTCAAAGTCGTCCGCAAGCTTCTTGACGACGGTGAACTTGTCGAGGAAACCAATGAGGACCTCGTCGAACAAGGAGACGAAGCTGTCGTCCAAGCGACCCCTTGCCCTGGCGGCCTCAAGCAATACTACCTGGAGACGTTCCTCGGTGCCGGGCCATAGGCCGGTGTCGTGGACCATCTGGCACAGCCGGCTGATGCTCGCGCTCATCGCCTCCATGGGTCTAGCTTAGTTTCTAGTCAACTGATCTTGCTATTCGAGTGATCACTCTTGCCCTTGGTTAGCATGCATAGGTGCGTAGGATTTCGTACTACTCCTCGGCCCTCTACTGCACCTGCCTTTGGCTATATGATAGGTGGGCCAGCCACCCCCTAGGCTCACGTGTCATTCACCCAAAGGCAGTTACCGTAAGTCAATGAAGCTGCGTCCCCTTCCGTGCTGGTGCAGTATAGTCATCTCACCGGACCTCTAGTTGGGGCCAAACGAGAGAAGTTTGATGTTTATAGGTTTATTGGTCCCCTTTGCATTTTGCGCCAAGTTTTGACCTTTGATTTAACTAATAAAATGTTAATGCATGTAAACAAAAATGTTGTGTAAGTCACCTTACGAAAACCAAATAATCCCAAAATACTTAGGCACGGTGCATTAACTCCCTCCTTGTTTCTTATTTCGTGACATATCAAGCAATGAGAGATGTGGGCCGTGCATGCTTTCAATGACTTGAGACTACCAAACATGACATGCAGTGTTTAGTTCATTGCATGTAATCCTATTAGCACTCTGGTTAGCAAAAAACATTAAGTTCTCTCGCCGATAGGAATAAAACACCATGTATTTATTTACAGAGGGAGTAGTATATTTTTTGTGACATGCATTACTAGATATTGCTAGTCAAATACTAAAATCCAGATGGACGTGGTAGTACTCCTAAATCCAGACGGTGGTGCTACTAGTACTAGTAGTAGTAGGAGTACTAGCACTGTACTACCCGTTGGTCAAATTATTACGTGCTACTCCTCACAATGAAGTGACAAGACCCTGTGCCGGAGATCACACCTGAGTGTAGGCGCCGTGTTCGGCATACCATAGTCAGCCTCACCATCTGCAGTCACTATCATCATGGCTGTAGAGATAGCCTGCTTACAACTAGCCCTGTTCGACATAATTTCCCGTGCGTACGTAGATGCCCGTGCATTGCACGGAACACCAAGATTGGGGGTGGACGGCTCCGACAGCGGCCATTGCGCCAGATTTTTCCACGGCCTTCTAGATGTGGTGGGGAGGAGATAAGGCTGATTGTGAGAGACAAGGAGTTGTTTGTAAATAGGGAACAAGTGCGGGCATCTTTTTGCAAAAATGGAGAAGCTTGGTTTGTATGCGTCAGATCTAGATCCGACGGCTATTGGTGAAAGATGGGAGGCACAACATCATCACCAACTCAGGACCTGTTTGATTCGCAGGATTTTGAAAATGCAGGAATAGGAGACGACAATATTACAAGTTTGAAACTGATATTACAAATGTCAGGAGTAATGCTGCACCTACGAAGAGGGAATTACTAGGAAGTTTACGTAAGAACTTTCGTTACTTTAGGTGGATGCAGCATTATCGTACAAACTAAAATCCACCGCCCTGACAAGTCACTAATGGGCAAATAAGTTTTCGAGTCTCTGGCCACTTGATGTTTCACAAACAAATTCAGCTTCTGCGGAGACTTTGTCATTTAGGCTTAGACGCTTGCGGTGATCAGCACGACATTCATTGTTGCGCCAGAGAACGCCAAACCTCATTACCTTGAGCACACTTGCCTCCAGAACAAAGAACCTGGCCAATTTAATCTCAGATGTGCTGCCTCGGTAGTCGATCAAATCAATTTCTGTAAGATGGAGATCAATGCATTCGATGAGATTATTATAGTGCAGCACATTTTTCACTTTCGGGTCTTTTTTTATCTGCAAAAGAAGAGAACATATTAGAGCAGCTCGCTACATAAGATTGCAGTGTCATCAAGAGGTACCAATATCATTCGCTCATACGATACGATTGGCTAGCTAGTGATATTCTCTCTCTCTCTCATTTAACTAGGAGCACGTGAAGAGCTTGGGCATTTGTTGCCTTCCACTATGTGGCCGATGCCATATTTTGCAAAAGTATGCCACATAATACGCATCGATGTCAAATCAAAAGATTTTGGCACCGCTCTCGCGATGTGAGAGAGTTGGCACCGCTGTGCACACAGACCCACATGTATAAACAAATCAATCAAACCAACTACACCAGCCTCTCACTCTCCCAAACAAGTGTTTTTTTATTGCCTCAGTCCTCTCTCTCTCTCCCACGCAGTGTTTTTTCATTGCGTGAGTTAATTTGGTACCGGAGCAAAGTAGGTGATCCATATTGGGGCACCAGGTGAGCAATGGAGGGGCATCGATGCCAAATGCATCACAAGTGAATTTGGCACATGTTTTGGCCTACATAGCCCACTTTTGTACTCCCTCCGTCACAAAATTCTTGTCTTAAATTTGTCTAAATATGGATGTATCTAGTTACATTTTAGTGTTAGATACATCCGTATCTAAACAAATGTAAGACAAGAATTGTTAGATACATCCGTATCTAAACAAATGTAAGACAAGAATTTTGGGACGGAGGGAACACTACCTCGTATTTAGTATAAAATTTTGACCATGGATTTACCTAAGAAAATGCCAATGCATGTCACTAAAAATTACACCATTTGAAATTATGTTCAAATACGAATCCAACGATATAGTTCTTAGTGACATACATTAACATTTTGTCAGTTAAATCTATGGTCAAATTTTGATACTACAAAATTGGAAGAGTAAACCAGGACGGAGGTAGTACTTGCTCTTAGGGTAACCATAGAGTTACTGGAGTAGTGTAAGTTACTTTCCACTATGACTAGCCTAGGCTACTATAGTAGTACAACATAAAAATGATGCAGGTGATCACGTGAGAAAAAAATATTAAAAACATTTCTTTCGGTGCAGTGCGTAGATGCAGTTTGGAACACTACACGTGTCATCGTAATTTGGGAAAATTACGAAAAAATTGAGCTACGTTGTGATTACCGTTTACTTATAGGAAAGAAGTTTCACCTTGATGAGTAGCTTCTCCGTGCACGGAAAGCATGTAAGGAATCCAACAACTTGATCCAGATTGGGGCCAATAGATTTTAGTGCTAAGATCTTCACTGTGCGCATGGACTAGGTCAAGCTTCTGGGAATCATTTTCTGGAAGACAGTCGTAAATACATCAAGAAGAAATTAAAAAATGTTAATTTCAAGAAGACGGAGAAGAAGATGAGTGTTGTACCTGAACGATTACGGATCCAATAAAGAGTTCGGAGAATTTGGCAGACGAGTACACCAACACTGTCAATTTCGACGCGTCAATGACCCTGATTTTTGTTGGACCTTCTAGATCCGATACAAGAAATATCTCAAGGAAAGGCGCATTCTCAATGACCATAACGTGGAACAGCTGGAGTGATCTCTTCCCAATTGATGTCTTGTTGCGGGGCCAGCAAGACACATAAATCCATCGGAGATTCGTTGAGGCGATGTGGAGGCTAATGAACCCGTGGATCTGCTCAAGACGAAGGTAGTCGAGCGCAATATAGCTGCGGAGCAGGTGCTCCATAGCCTTCTTCGAGATGACAACGTCGAAGAGGTCGAGCTGCTTGAGTTGAGGGAGAAGAAGGGCAGGCGCGGCATTAATCTGGGGAAGATAGAAGGAGCTGAAGCTGGCGCGGAGTAGCGTTGTTGTGAGGCGGCGCGCGGACGGCGGTAGAGAGCGACATCGTCCAGCTTCAAAGCTAAGCTCCTCAAGCTGATCTAGGGCGGGGGATAAGAAACACTCGTCAAACTTGGGTTGGACCTTGAAGTTGGTATTGAACATGCGGATGTCAAGGCGTCCGGCTGGCCCAGGGTGCGATGAAAGGATCTTGGAGACTGTGGCCATGCGTTTGCAATCGCCGTCGTAGAGGCAGTTGTCGACGGTGAGGTTTAGGGGGATGCAGCGCCAGAGGGGGCGCCACCGCCGGGAGAGCAGGGCGGTCCATACGGCAGATTTTATGGGGAGGAGGCCGATGATGACGAGCAGCATGTCGTCGGGGAGGCTGCTGATGAAGTCCAGGCTCGCCGGATGCGGTTTTGGCTCGAGCCGCCTCCGCTTGTTAGCTGCCTCGCCGTCCATCTCAACCGGAGGCGACGCCAGTGTACACGTGTGCTAGTGTGTGTTGTGTGCTGGGTGTGCGCGAGTGCGTCCTTCTGTGCATGCCGCCGCGCAGTGGTGAATTGTGCGCGAGTGCGTCCTTCGCGCGCAAGAAGTTTGTCCTCAATGCGCCCTCAATTTACTAGCGTGCGGGGTGCTACCCCGAGTGGTTTCAACTTTGTTTACTTCATCGCGTGTCAGATGGGCCTCTAGTTTACTTATTTTCACCCACTTCCACATGGGCCAACACACGAAGATACAAAACACGAGCTGACAAGGCAGCATGTGGATTGGTTGACCGGTCAACTAAACAATATACGAAGCTATACGCTGACACAGTGAGCGTATAATCCATTGGTATAGAGATTTCGAGTGAGAGGGGAGGCCCATGAGAGATAGCAGAGAGAGAGAGAGAAAGAGCTACTCCCTCCGTTCGATAATGTAGTTCCAACATTTTTTAAGTCAAACTTTTGAAACTTTGACCAAGTTTATAAAGAAATTACTTATATCTACAATACCAAAGATAAATGATAGTATGAAGTAAGTACATGTTGTGATGAATCTAATGATCGTTCCAGATGTAAATGTTTTTCTCCACATATACCTGGTCAAACTTTTCTGAGGTTTGACTTTTGAAAACATCCATATGCTTATGGACATGACAGAGTCCCTAACTAGAGAGAGAGAGAGTGAAAAAAGTGTGTGTGCGTGTGTGAAAGAGACATGGACAACACACGATAAAAGTAGAGAAAAGGCGTGTGTGTCTTATGCAAACATATCACACATGCATCTTCGACAATGGAGGCAAGGTGAGGAGATAGTGTGTGGTTGTTTGGAACCGAGAGAGCAAGACCCCTAGCACATGGCCAACAGGCGTCTGAAAAACAAGGGAGAGAGGTCGAGAGAGACGTACGGAGAAAATGCAGACATGGGGAGGAGAGAGTGTATGTTTGTCATAGAGAGATCCCCTGGAGATCGTGATGTGACTACATGGGTGGGAAATCGAGTGACAAGGTGTGTGCGCGATAGAAGATGCCCCGAGAGATATCGAGATAGACACATGGATGTAAGGAGACAATGCATGTGTTCCTGATGGCTAGTAAGAGATAATCATACTTAGGAGGGGGGAGTGCTTGCGCCTATGATGGAGTGAGGGATTATGGTACTTAGGGGGGGTGCGTGTCACATGGAGAGAGAACAAGGGCGGAGAGTGTTGGATGGGTCTATATGTATAGCGCGAGCGAGACATGTGTATGTGTGAACCAGGGAGATATAAGGCCAGTTTGGCTTGCGTCCTGAGCATCTTTTGCCTGGCCTGGGGTTGTGGCTGGATTTCATGCACACTTGTTTGGTTGCCACCCTGTGAAAAAGAAAACCTGCCTGGCCTGGGTTCCCTTGCACTTTAATTAGCCTGGCTGAACTCCAGACACTACAAGTAGCCTAGCCTAGGCGACCGATTTCGAACGCCTGGCCGTGCCTGGTCGTGTGGCCACGAGGCTAACAGCAACGTGGGTGGATATTAGCAGTAAATAATTGATGCATGGATTCATTGGTGGGACATTGATGCTTTGCCTGGCCCAGGCATGAGCCCAACGCTTCAGCACCACACAAGCCTGGCCAGGCAGAAATATTTTACATCTCACGTCCACACCAGGCAGTACCGGCCATCAAGGCATGAGGGTCAGGTCATGAACCAAACTGACCAATAAAGTTTGAGAGAGATTGAGGAGCCCTGATAAGGCTGAGTGGTGCGTCACATAGCTGAGAGGAGGAAAGAGATATTCCATCCGCTTGATAATGCAGTGCATGTAAATTTTTTAGAAGTCAAACTTTGGAAACTTTGATCAGGTTTACGCAAATGTTATTTATATCTACAATACCAAAGATACATCATACAAAGCTACATCTCATGGTGAATCTAATGGTATATGTTTGCCGTACTATATGTAATTCTTTTTCTCCACGTACATGGGCAAACTTTGTGATGTTTGACTTTTCAATAAATCTATATGCTATGGACCGAGGAGAGTGCCTCAGTCGAGACAGATCAAGTGTGTGTGAAGGAGAATGAGTAAGTGTGCAAAAAGAGTATGTGTGTGAAAGAGAAAGTGACAACAAATGATAAATTAGAGAGAGTGCGTATTTTTTCGTTTCTTATGCGAACATATCACGCATGCATCTCCGAGATGGAAAAGCGAGGCGAGGAGATACACGAAGATAGCTAGTGTGTGATTGTTTGCAACGGAGAGAGACACCCCTGTAGCACATGTCCAATAGAGGTCTGGCCAACAAGGAACAAAGGTCGAGAGGGACACATGGATGGCATGGACGCATGGGGAGGGAGAGAAGGTGTGTTTGTGATAGAGAGATCCCGTCGAGATCGTGAGGGGACTATACGATTGGGAGATCGAGGGAGTGCGTGCGCGATAGAAAGATGCCCCAAGAGAAATCGAGATAGACCATGCACATGTTTGTGATGGAGACTAAGATTATCTAGTCATATACATATAGGGGGGACTGCGTGTGCCTACAATTGAGTGAGAGACCATCATACTTGGCTAGCTGGGCATGAGATTGTGTGTGTGTGCGTGTGAGATGGAGAGAGAACGAGGGGGAGAGATAAAGTTTTAGATGGGCCTATCGAGTGCGAGTGAGATATGCTTGTGTATGTGTGACCCAGGTGGGTGGAGAGTTTGAGAGAGGGGGGAAGAGCTCTGAGACGACGTAGTGGTGCGTGAGGGAGTTACGGGCAAAGAGCCAAGGAATTTGTGTGCGTACGATGAGTGCACCCAAGATATCTAGCTTGGACTAGCTAGAGTATCATACATAGTGTGCGATAGAGACCTATAGATGGTGTATATATGCATGCGAACTAGAAAGACCCCCCCCACACACACAAAGAGAGAGAGAGAGAGAGAGAGAGAGAGAGAGATGGAGAGAAAGGGAGAGGGACCAACAAGGTTTTTGTTTCGGATGCGTACGACAGAATTGAAGATTGTCGGCGAGACAGAGAGAGAGAGAGAGAGAGAGAGAGAGAGAACAGGAGTCTGGGAGAGGGGGAGGTCGCGTTTTATGCATCAAAGACTGATATAAACCATGTTTCGATATAAACTTGCATTCAAATATATAAATTGGAGAACATGTTGTCTGCAATCCACACATGAACGGATATATCCGTATATCAAACAAGTTCATTAATTTGACTTTCAACATGTTCATGGAGTACTATAATACTGTACAACATGCTACTCGATTGAGGTGTTCAATTTTGGATTTAGTTCACTATTTTTACCTACTGAACGAGCTATTTCATTGAATCGAGATATTTCATTTTGGGTTTGATTCGTGTTTTTGAGTGGGTCAACTATTTGTCATATAGTAAATCGCTAGCAACGAGCATGTAAAAACACATTACTCCCGAGCATCATCTCTCCATCTAAAAAAGAAGTGGCAATCTAATATTTCAAAATTTGATCCGAATCGACTTGGTAAGGTAGACGTGGATGCTCGTTCTCCCAAAATTTGAACAAACCATTAAACATCCTCTCTGCTCGGCGGAATTCGCCCGAGCAAATAAATGGGAGACGCGAAATTACTGTCCTATGTGGGACACGCATCAATTGGCCCGTTGTACATCAAGGGTCGGTTCGTAACCTCATCCAAGCGCGCCTTCTCCTCGGCCGAAATGACATGTGCCGAATAATTCATAAACCATGGTCGGCAAAACACGCTCTCCTCGCCCAAAATAGCTCGCGCCCACTATTTCAAAAGACGCTCTCCTCGCCCGAAATCGCTCGCGCCCACTATAGTTCAAAACACGCCCTCCTCGCCCGAAATCGCTCCCGCCTTCTATTTGGGGAGAAGCAAAGTTACTCTACTATCCCCGACCCTCAGTACACAGACCCAAGACGAGAAGCCTATAGGCAAGGGTAGAACTGTAACTCCCCCTCACATTTCAGACAAATGCGTCCATAAGACATGGTTCCACTCCCCTCCCAATCCCCCCCCCCCGCCCGCCCGCCCCCATTCATACCTCGTGGGTGTCAAATCACCTTCTCCCCGGGAAGCTCCCTTCTCCCGAGCCGTGAAACCTCAGCCCCACCTCCATGGCGCCCCCACCACACCAATTTCACAGCCGCCCTCCTCCCTAATGCCGGAGACGCTGTCCATTTGCCGTCGTGCACCAGGCCGTGTGCCTCTTACTCCATGCTGCTGGTGCTGCCTCGACGACGACCGCGTGAACCGTACCGGAGCTGATTCACCCTCGCCGTTGTTCACGACACCGGAGCGGCTCCAACTTCGGATCCATCATGAGTCCTGGCGCTGCTTCCACGTAGCCGTCGACCGTCGCGACATCGCTCTTTCCCTGCCGCCGGTCGCCACCGCAACCTTGCCGGCCTCACCGACTCGGTAGCTGGACCTACCTACTTCACCATGCCGCTAGATAGGTCGCACCCTCATCTCAAATCACTTTATTTAGGCATCAGTTGTCTGAATTTTTATTCTGGGCCAACCGATTCCCAATGGGAAGCAGCACCCCTCGAGGCGGCGGAGCTCCTAGGCTGTCGGTTGGCTGGTGTCTAACGTAAGGGTGCGGGGCTGCAAGTTCGTCGTGGAAGCAGCGCTTAGATGGCTATCTTTTAGAGTTGCGTGGGTTGAAGGTACTGCCACCGCCGGATCTAGATGACGGGGAGTCTTTGTGGTGATGGGGCGGGGAGCGGGGTTTTGGCCGGGGCCACGGACGGCGGAGGCAGGCTGCTCTGCCGTTGGTCGCTGGCTCTTCGGGGAAGATTCCGAACAGTGTCAGCCAGGAGGCACAAGACGGCTAGCCATCCGGCATAGATCGGACAGTACCAAAATAAAATAAAATCATGTGACCCCAATTTAGTCTCCAGTCAACAGACGTGTGACCACTCTCGTACCTTGCTGTTGATCTCTTAGTGTATTTCTTCAGATCAAAGAGATATGTCGTTCTTAACATTATGCATTATCTGCATCTTGAGACACACCGTCTTCCGACTCACCGCAGCTGCTCCAACAAGGGAAGCATACACCAGAAGAGAGCTATAGTCCCCACTCAACAGTTCCCTGCATAGAATGCGTGTGCCCGACATGGACAGCCACAACAACTGCAGGGCCATCGACAAGTCAGCACATGATGCTCACTCATATGGATGGCAGCCAGATAGGTTGTGCCCTCATCTTACTTGTGTGCAACATTTATGTCTTTGTTATTCATCTAAGCATGGAAAATAGATCATCACATTTCACTGTATATTCATGCTGATCTCTTACAGGTCTTGTTCAGGAGTTAACGATGTTCCATAGTTCAGCTAAGATACTTGTTCTTTAGGTAACGCTGTTCCATAGTTATCATCCATCAGCCAATGCTATCCCACAGGCTGGTGATTATAGTATTATACCACTTCTAGTATTACCTATGTTGTTCTTTAATACTTTTGTGTGCCATCTAGTTAATCTTGAGTACAAACGATACATATTCTGTAGCTTTCATCTGTGTTCTCCCTTTAGTTTATGAGACCTGTTGCTGCTAGTTAACCCCAGTCCTACTATTTATGTCGTCTCGTACATGCACTCATTACATAAATCTAACTACTAGTTGTCTTCCATGCATGTTAGATATAATTGCACACACTGATATATCCACAAGAACCTCACAGAGCAATGTAAAGGCCAATAAACTTGATGTCAATGATACCCAATATGATGGAACATATGTAAAGGCAGTTCTTCAGAAGACTTGCAGAAAGATGATGAATCCTCTTCACCCCACAAGGTCCTTGCTCTAACTTGGCCCGTGATATGGGTACAACATGCATATAATGTCCTGGAGTGTATCTACTCTATTGCAATGCCATGTGCTTAGCATGCTGATCATGCATGTAAATATGTCATGCCTTCCTGTTTTTCAGTACCTATTCCATTCATGATAACATGTTTTCAAATTCAAGTACTGTCATTCTACTCTATCGCAATGCCATCTACTTAATTTGGACATCATGCTTCTGGATATCTTATGCATCATTATTCATCAGTATGTACTTCATCTGTCTACCATACCGTGTTTTTTTACATTGAAGTGCTATTCTAGTGCTCTGTTGCAATGCCATCTTATTTTCCCAATCATACACGTGTATGTTGCCTTAGTTATTTCTGTACGTATTCCGCTAGCATACAGTTTTACATTCAACTAGTGTTTTTTTGCTGTGTTGTCCTGTCGTATCCCTAGCTCTTACACCATACTCCCTCCGTCTAGATTACATGTTGCCGAAATGGATAAAAAAGGATGTATCTAGAACTGAAATACGCCTAGACCCATCCATTTTTTTCCGGATGGAGGGAATACATGTCAATATGTCATGCCTTTCTATTCTTCAGTACCTATTCCATCTCTCTGCTATCGCATGTTTTATAATTAAAGCACCATTCTTCTATACAAGGCATGCAAGGGGAAGATGACTATGTTAGAATCTGAAGGGTTACAAACAAGGCCTTTGCAAAAGATCCAAACGCCAGGAGATAATAAACCAACTCCAGTTTTTATAGATACTGCTCCAGCACAGAGAAACCCAACTCCTACTGATAATAAGCAGATTCCAGTGGCCAAAGGACTAGTCCGCTCCAGTCCAGCAAAAGAATGTCAACTCCATTCCAAGAAGCGTGTTCGTATCCTCGCATCATGAAATTTTATAGCATTCTGGTCATATTTTCTACATGTTTCTTACCCATCTCTCTTTTAGAAAATAAGCTTAACAGATAGAAGAATTTCTGCAATGGTATCGTTTATGAGGAAAGATTCTTGCAGGAATTCTCTGTGCTCCAATTTAGATGTAAGTACCTGTTGTATATCACTATATTTTTACATCAACATGTATTTTGTTAATCAACGTGAATCCAACCTTTATCTGATCTAAATTTAGTTGTAGCAAAATGTATGATTAAAGGCCACAATGTTGATTTTTGCAAGGAAAACTGCCTGGTAGTTTGCATCCTGAGCTGCATGAGTGTACTATCTCAAATCAGTGGGTTTGAATACTTTGGTTCTGCAGTGGGTTTTTCAGTGTTTTTTTTACTGTGTTGTCCTATCGTATCCCTAGCTCTTACATCACACTCCCTCCGTCTGGATTAAATGTCGCAGAAATGGATAAAACTTGATGTATCTAGAACCGAAATACGCCTAGACCCATCCATTTATTTCGAGATGGAGGAAATACATGCCAATATGTCATGCCTTTCTATTCTTCAGTACCTATTCCATCTCTGTTGTAGCATGTTTTATAACCGAATCACCATTCTTCTATATAAGGCATGCAAGGGGAAGACGGCTATGTTAGAATCTGAAGGGTTACAAACCAGGTCTTTGCAAAAGATCCAAACGCCAGGAGATAATAGACCAACTCCATTTTTCATAGATACTGCTCCAGCACAGAGAAACCCAACTCCCACTGATAATAAGCAGATTCTAGTGGCCAAAGAACTAGTCCGCTCCAGTCCAGCAAAAGAATGTCAACTCCATTCCAAGAAGCGTGTTCGTATCCTCGCATCATGAAATTTTATAGCATTCTGGTCATATTTTCTACATGTTTCTTACCCATCTCTCTTTTAGAAAATAAGGTTAAACGATACAAGACTTCCTCCATTGGGATCGTATTTGAGGAAAATATCTTGCGGGAATTCTCTGTGGTCCAATGCTGATGTAAGTACCTATTGTATATCACTATATTTTTACATCAGCATGTATTTTGTTAATCGGCGTGAATCTAACCTTTATCTGATCTAAAATTAGTTGTAGCAAAATGTTAAAGGCGCCAATGTTGATTTTTGTAAGGAAAACTGCCTGGTAGTTTTGCATACTGAGCTGCATGAATGTACTATCTCATATCACGCACATTACTGAATTGTAGTGCTTCTCTGGTTGCCCATTCATTCATTGTGTCAATGTTGCTTTCGTATTACCTTACCTGGCTGATGGTAGCTGTGCCAACTGTGTTAATTTGGTGTAGACTAGTTGCCCAAACATTCGTTGTGTCAATGTTGCTTTCCTATTATCTGACTTGGCCAATGATAGCAATGCTAGCGTGTTAATTTTGTGCAGGCTGCTGAAGATAAGAAGACAAACTCTGAAAACAGCAAGGCAACCCCATTGTTTCTTTCCAGTAAATCTAGGCCAGGTAATATGGCAATAACTCATGATTAATCTATTTGGTTCCCGTCCTAATTTATGTTATGATGCAGTGGTCGAGACACTCTCCACTATCAATAATACAAGCCTGCCAAAATTGCCATATGAATATGTTCAGTATCCTCTATCTCGAATGCAACGGAATAAATGTATGGTTGTGAACCAATTAATGGCTGAAGCAATGATGGAAATGGTGGATGAATCAGAGGTGCAGAGTTGTGCGAAACAACAACTGATCAATGTTTTCAGAGACAGTGTAGCAAAGCAGCAAGAACTTGCCCACATGCTTAAGGGCGTCATCTGTGCTGAGGTTGCAGATTGTGACGTTGTAGATGGTTAGGTTCTGCTCATTTATTTGCACTGGCATCAATCTTTGATTGCCTAGTGGATGTAATTTCCTGTAATATATGCTGGATGTGCAACGTTATTCCCTGTATGCTGTACCTTTGCTTGATCGGTTTTGGTCCTGTGCATAATTGCTCATCGTAATGGGCTCAAATTATCTAATTTGGCCTAAAGACATGAACGAACTTTAGTGGGCCCATTAAGTTAATGGGCCGTTACTAGGCCGAAAGTTAATGGTCGACCCTCTTACCTCCCGGGTCGTTAACAGGCCGTTACTAAGTTTGGGCTACATATGGCCCAACTATACTGTAGGCCTTTAGCAGGCCGAAAGAGACAGTGGGCTTGTACTGGACCATGAAGAGCATGGGCCGCTAAGAGTCCGAAAGTCAGGTCGTATTGTAAACGGCCCAACTGTGTTGTGGGCCTTTAGCAGGCCGAAAGAGAAACGGGGCTGGTATTGGACCATGAAGGGCATGGTCTGCTAAAAGGCCAAAACTAAGGTCCGACTACAAATGTCCCAACTCATTTATGGTCCGTTAACAGACCGAAAGGCACACAGGGCCGGGAATTGGCCCAACACTTAAATGGTTCGCTAAAAGGCCAAAATTCAGGTCCGAATACAAATGGCCCAACTAATTTATGGGCCGCCAACAGGCTGAAAGTCACACCGGTCCAGAAATTGGCCCAACACTTAAATGGGCCGCTAAAAGGCCGAAACTCAGGTCCGACTACAAATGGCCCATCAGATTTATGGGCCGTCAACAGGCTGAAAGACACACCGGGCCGGAAATTAGCCCAACATTTAAATGGGTCGCTAAAAGGCCAAAAGATGTACATCCTGAAAATTGGCCCATCCATTAAATGGGCCGTTAACAGGCCGAAATCTCATCGGGCCGATATTGAGCCCAAATATATAGCGGGCTGTTAACGGGCTTGAACTGACGATGGGCTACAATGGTGTCAAATCTTTAACGGGCCGTTGACGGGCCGAATTGGCACATCTTGTATGGGCCGTGGGCTTAAATGGACTTGACACAAGTAGGCCTTATATGGGCCGGCCTGCTAATTTTTACTGGGCCGGCCTTTTTACCGGAATGGGCTACTGTTGGGCCGTGCCACGTGTCGACCTATCATAGGCACCTCCTGTTCAATGAGTAGATGACATCTGTCCCAATGGTGAGGCAACACGTGTTTCCTTCGGCCAATCAGAATTTTACACGTGGAAATTTCCCATTGGTCAGGGCTGTTAACGGGTTATCGGATCCAAAATCCAACCCGATATCTTAACGGCGTTCCGTTACAGTGGATGCCACGTGTCAGTCACCCTTGACGAAAGCACTTCTGTGACGCGCAATTTATCGTCATGGAAGTGGACACTTCCGTGATGATAAGTTTGGTAATGTCATGGAACACTTCTACGACAGCATAGGTATGACTATCTTGATTCTGTCATAAAATCGTCATGGATGTACATGCATGAAAAAAAATGCGACCTACTGTGACAAACACGTATCATCACGGAAGTGTATTTTTTGTAGTGCATATAGCCCCAAGTGGCTTTGGTGTTGCGCTGATCAAGAGGGTACCGACAGCTATGTTCTCTTTGGTTCGAATACAACCTATGTTTGAACAGGAAGCCCCCAAATGACCTTGAGAGGTTTTTAATGACCCTGATTCGAATACGATCCAAGTTGGACCCAAAAGGGGTTAAGCTATGATTCGGATACGATCAAGAAGCCCCCTAGTGAGTTTGGCTTTGAGCCGATCAAGAGTGTTATGACAACTATGTTCTCTTTGGTTCGAATACGACCTATGTTTAAACAGGAAGCCCCCAAGTGATCATGAGGTTTACAGCTAGATTCGAATACGATCATAAGCCAGACCAAAAAGGTTAGACTTGATTCAGATATGATCAGCTCGTTAATAGTCATTTAAATAGTAAAAGAGAGTAAAGATATATAATCTTTGAAAAGGAAAAGGACAGAGGTCCTGCTTTATTACTTATCATAGTATATACAACGTCAAAGTATGTACATGACGAGAGCTGGTGGCTCAGGTGTAGTATGGCCAAAGTTGAGCAATGTTCCACGGCCGGAGGGTCTCTTCCTCCGACTTACATGAGTCTTTGTGCTCTCGGACGTCAATGAGGTAATATGATCCATTGCTTAAGTTCTTGCTGACCACAAAGGGTCCTTCCCAAGGCGGGGATAGTTCATGTGCATCTGACAGATCCTGGATGAGCCGGAGCACCAGGTCACCTTCTTGAAAAGTCCTGTACTTAACCCGACGACTGTGATAACGGCGCATGTCCTGTTGATAAATTGCTCATCGAGCTGCTGCTAAGTCTCTCTCCTCATCTAACAAGTCAAGTGCATCCTGTCTAGCTTGTTCGTTATTAGCTTCAACATAAGCCGCCACACGAGGCAAGTCATGACAGATGTCACTAGGCAACACCGCTTGCGCTCCATAAACCATGAAGAAAGGTATATAACCCGTGGACCTATTAGGAGTGGTGTTGATACTCCATAGTACCGAGGGTAACTCTTCTACCCAACAACCCGGCGTCCGTTGTAAGGGAACCATGAGCCGGGGTTTGAGACCTTTTAAAATTTCCTGATTTGCTCTCTCAGCCCGCCCATTAGATTGAGGGTGAGCTATAGAAGAAACATCAAGCCGGATATGCTCACGTTGACAAAACTCCTCCATAGCCCCTTGGGATAAATTAGTTCCATTGTCAGTGATAATGCTGTGTGGAAAGCCAAAGCAAAATATCACCTTTTTCATGAACTGAACCGCTGTGGCTGCATCACACTTACTCACTGGCTCTTCCTCAACCCACTTTGTGAATTTGTCAACTGCCACTAAAAGATGTGTCTTTCTAGATGTCAAGCCCCTAGACCGCAAACGGCCAAGTAATTGGAATCATCCGCAACTCTTGAGCCGGCACATGCGCTCGTCGTGCAAATTTTTGACATCCATCACACCTACTGACCAGATCCTATGCATCAGCGTGACCCGTCAACCAGTAAAAACCATGATGAAAAGCTTTGGCCACAAGAGACTTTGACCCGGCATGATGACCACAATCCCCTTCATGGATCTCACGAAGTATTTATTGGCCTTCTTCAGGAGAAACACACCGCTGAAACGCTCCAGTAAGGCTGCGATGGTATAACTCTCCGTCAGAAATCGTCATTGATTTGGACCGCCGGGTTATCTGTTGGGCCAGGGTCTCATCCTCTGGCAACTCGCCCCGGGTCATGTAAGCCAAGAACGGTACTGTCCAATCTGGGATGACGTGGAGAGCCGCCACCAACTATGCCTCCGGGTCAGGAACGGCCAAATCTTCCTCTGTAGGTAACTTAACAGACGGGTTATGCAAAACATCCAAGAAGGTGTTAGGTGGCACCGGCTTACGCTGAGATCCCAACCGGCTGAAGGCATCGGCCGCTTCGTTCTTTCTACGGTCAATGTGTTCCACTTGATAACCTTTAAAATGTCCTGCAACAGTGTCAACCTCACAGCGATAAGCCGCCATGAGAGGATCCTTGCAATGCCACTTGCCTGATACCTACTGAGCCACCAAATCCGAATCGCCAAGGCACCAGAACCGGCTTAGACTCATTTCCTTCGCCATTCGAAGACCATGGAGCAAGGCTTCATATTCTACTATGTTGTTAGTACAAGGAAACATCAATCGCAACACATAACAAAATTTGTCACCTCGAGGGGAAGTTAACACAACTCCAGCCCCCGAGCCTTCCAATTGTCTGGACCCATCAAAGTGAGTCGTCCAATATATGTTGTCTGGTTTCTCCTCTGGCATCTGTATCTCTGTCCATTCATTAATAAAGTCAACCAGCGCTTGAGATTTGATCACAGTACGTGGTACATACTTCAACCCATGAGACCCAAGTTCAATGGCCCACTTGGCGACTCGTCCAGTAGCTTCTCTATTTTGAATGATGTCTCCCAAAGGAGCAGAGCTAACCACAGTGATTGGGTGACCCTGAAAGTAATGTTTGAGCTTCGGGCTTGCCATGAACACCCCATAAACGAGCTTCTGCCAATGTGGATATCTTTGCTTAGATTCAATCAATACCTCACTGACATAGTAAACGGGCCGTTGGACCGGATGTTCCTTGCCGGCCTCCTTGCGTTCTACCACAATTGCCACACTAACAGCTCGTGAGTTAGCGGCTACATATAACAATAGCGACTCTTTCTCAACCGGAGTAGCAAGAACTGGCGGCTGAGCAAGTTGTTTCTTTAGATCCTCAAAGGAAGAATTTGTAGTTTCACTCCAAACAAAGTCATCTGTCTTTTTCATCATCTGATACAAAGGCATCACCTTGTCCCCTAACCAGCTTATGAATCGGCTCAGAGCAGCAACACGACCCGCCAGCCGTTGAACGTCGTTGATGCATGCTGGTTTGGCCAGGGATGTGATTGCCTTAATTTTCTTCGGGTTAGCTTCAATACCTCGGTTGGACACCAAAAAACCCAAGAGTTTGCCAGCTGGGACTCCCAAAACACACTTGGCCGGGTTAAGCATCATCTTGTAGACCCGAAGGTTATCAAAGGTCTCCTTCAGATCTGTTACCAAGGTTTCCTCTTCTCTAGACTTCACCACTATATCATCCACATAAGAATGAACATTACACCCAATCTGATTGTGTAGGCAATTCTGCACACATCGTTGATACGTCGCCTGGGCACTCTTAAGCCCAAAAGGCATAGACACATAGCAGAAGGCTCCAAACGGAGTGATGAAAGATGTCTTCTCCTGGTCCTTGACTGCCATCTTGATCTGATGATAACCTGAATAAGCATCCAGAAAACTCAAATGCTCAAAACCCGCCGTAGCATCAATGATCTGATCAATAGGAGGGAGAGCAAAAGGGTCGGCTGGACAAGCTTTGTTTAAATCGGTGTAATCCAGACACATACGCCAGGTGCTGTTCTTCTTGAGTACAAGCACTGGGTTAGCCAACCACTCTGGGTGAAAAACTTCCACAATGAACCCGGCCGCCAAGAGCCGGGCCACCTCTTCTCCAATGGCCTTGCGCCTTTCCTCGTTAAACCATTGGAGAAACTGCCTGTCCGATTTAAACTTCAGATCAATATTAAGAGTGTGCTCAGCGAGTTCTCTCGGGACACTCAGCATGTCAGAAGGTTTCCATGCAAAGATGTCCCAGTTCTCACGGATGAACTCGATGAGCGCGCTTTCCTATTTTGGATCCAAGTTGGCACTGATGATGAACTACTTGGATGAGTCGCCAGGCACAAAATCAACCGTTTTGGTGTCATCAGCTGACTTGAATTTCAACACTGGTTCATGCTCTGTTGTTGGTTTCTTTAAAGACGTCATGTCTGCCGGGTCAACATTATCTTTATAAAACTTTAACTCCTCTGTTGCATAAATAGACTCAGCATAAGCGGCATCTCCTTCTTCACACTCCAGAGCTATTTTCCAGCTTCCATGTACTGTAATGGTGCCTTTATAACCCGGCATCTTGAGCTGCAGATATACATAACACGGCCAAGCCATGAACTTGGTGTAAGCCGGCCGTCCAAACAGAGCATGATATGGGCTTTTGATCTTAACCACCTCAAAAGTTAACTTCTCAGCCCTGGAATCATATTCATCCGCAAAGGCTACTTCCAGTTCAATCTTTCCAACTAGGTATGCCGACTTGCCAGGCACAACACCGTGAAAAACAGTATTTGATTGCTTAAGACTCTTATCAGTCAATCCCATCTGACGGAACCTCTCATAGTAGAGGATGTTAATGCTACTGCCTCCATCCATGAGCACTTTAGTGAATTTATATCCACCAACCTGAGGTGCCACTACCAAGGCTAAGTGACCCGGATTATCAACCCGGGGAGGATGATCTTCTCTGCTCCACACAATAGGCTGTTCAGACCACCTCAAATAACGTGGAATCGCCGGCTCAACGACATTGACTGCCCTCTTATGAAGCTTCTGGTCCCTCTTGCACAAACTAGTGGTAAATACATGGTATTGCCCCTGTTCAACTGTTTTGGGTTGCTCTGATATCCGGACTATTGCTGCTGATTACCTTGGCCGGGTTGTGGATTATAACCTCCCTGGTTACCCGTATGGCCCTGACCGTGAAAACCGCCTCCACTTGAACCGGTGCTCGGGCCATGAAAGCCGCCTCCGCCTGAACCGGCGCCAGGCTCGTGACTTCCATCAAATGCGTTTGAATTTTTGAATGCCTTCATGATTTTACAGTCCTTCCATAGATGGGTGGCTGGCTTCTCCCGGGTGCTGTGTCTTGGACAAGGTTCATTCAATAGTTGCTTGAGGGTGGGACCTGACCCGCCTGACCGAGGGGGTTGCCTACCCTTGCGCCGTTGATTGTTGCCCTGTGCATTGGTGTTAGCCAAAAATTCGCCAGTCTTACGTTTATTACTTCCTTGATTTGTCGGGTTATGCTGGCGACCCTTGCCGTTGCCGTTCTTCTTTCCCTTCCCTGTTTTTTCTTCATCAGACACGAGGTCCTTGGTACTATCAGAATCAGCATACTTGACGAGAGCCGCCATCAGCTGGCCCATGTAATTGTAGTCACACTTGAGCCACCCCAGCTTCTGCTTCAGAGGTTCAAAACGGCAATTTTTCTCCAACATTATGATTGCCGAGCCGGCATCCATCTTATCAGACGAGTGTATTATCTCCTTGACCCGGCGCACCCAATGGGTTGTGGACTCCCCTTCCTCTTGCTTACAATTAGTCAGGTCCACGATTGACATAGGCTGCTTACATGTGTCTTTGAAGTTCTGAATGAACCGGGCCTTCAACTCCGCCCATGATCCGATGGAATTGGGTGGCAACCCTTTCAACCAAGTGCGAGTCGTTCCATCCAACATCATGGTGAAGTACTTAGCCATTGCTGCATCGCTGACCTCCAACAGCTCCATTGCCATCTTGTAACTCTCAATCCATGCCCCAGGCTGCAAATCGGCCGTGTAGTTAGGCACTTTATGAGGCCCCTTAAAGTCTTTAGGTAAGCGCTCATTACGTATAGCCGGCACCAGGCAAGGAACACCTCCAGTCCTTGTGGCTACTCCTGCCTCAACAAAGGTTGCTGGATAAGCCGGAAAAGTTTGATGAGCCGCCTGCTCAGCTACCAGTTGAACCGCCCGCTCAACCTCTTGTCGGATCCTCTCATGATCCGCTAAATTAAGGGCTCCAGCATGCACCGGCTCATGCCTGCGCGGTTGGTTACGGTGTTGAGCGTTGCTTGACATATCAGCTGAGTCCATATGCCTGCTATAGCTCGGGCTCCGCCTCAGGCGACGGGTTGAATGAATTCTGTCTCAACTGTAAGAGTACGCATCCTGCTGCGCCAGAGCCGTCTGAATAAGTTCTCTCACCCTTCGTGTTTTGATTGCTGTCAAAGAATCGTTTTCCATCGGGAGAGCCGCCAAACGAGCCGATGCAGCAATGAGGTTTTCCAAAGGATTGGAGAAGTGACCCAGTGGTGTTGGCGCATAATGAGGCGGAGCGGTATGCATGCGAGGCGGTTCCATGGCCCGCGGCTGAACCGGTGCTCCGGGTGTCGTGATCCGATTTGCCTCCGGTGGGTTACTTGGACCGGCCCCGGGTGTATGGAAAAGGTTCCTAGGATCGAGCGTCAGAGGTAGACGTGACTGAGTTTTCTGATGCCTTCTCCTCATGACCTCGTTTGATGCGTTTAGATCCACCGAGAGCCGGAAAGTCTCCGCTTGAAGCTGCTGACCATGAGCGTCCAAGGCCGCCCGCTCGGCGGCCATTCTGACCTCTTCTGCTGCTAAATTTTCCTTGGCCTGTGCCATCTCTTCGCGTACCCGTGCCACCTCTGCGTCATGCTGAGCTTTATCCACCGGCTCTACCATGGCAGTCAACAGAGCCGTCAGCTTATCCATGAGGTCCATTAGCATCTAAGTCGAGGGGCGCACGGGGTCTCCTGACCTGGCCGCTGCCAACCCGATGGTTGTTGCTGCTGTAGCCATGGAGTTCTGACCAGGTTGAGTGCCCGCCATGAAGACTCCGGCTCGATTCAGCGGATCGAAGGGGTCCGAATACTGCTGCCATTGGAACAGCCCCCGAGCATGCCATCTTGCAGTTGGTACAAAGAATCGTCTCGCCTGTTGATGACTCAGCGTCAGAACAGATGGCCGTCTCACCGCCATCCACTGATCCTTCCGAGTATTCTCCTCCATGGATGCAGCCCACAAAGGCACGCTTTACACCGGGCCGGGCCCGGGCAGGTCTCGCGCGCTGAGCCGTCTCGATGATGTTGGTGCACACGTCCGGCTCAAGGCCCGATTCGCCGATCCGGCCGATGAAGACATGAATCCCGCCGAAGGGGACCCGGTACCCATACTCAATTGAGCCGGCCTCGGGGCCCCAGCCTTCATCGTCGATGTAGAGCTTGCCGCGATGACTTCTGGTCATCCGGCCCACAGCGTATCCCTTGAGCCCTTCAAAGTTGCCCTTCAAGAACTCAAATCCACCGTGCGCTGGCCCACAGTGGGCGCCAACTGTCATGGAATTGTCACGGCAGATGTCCTAGCAAAAGGACTTAGTCGTAGGGCCATCACAACTAGGAAGCTTAAAGGGGTTAATCGGGACAAAGGACATGAGAGGTTTTATACTAGTTCGGCCCCCTTACGATGAAGGTAAAAGCCTGCGTCTAGTTGTGTTGGAATTGCTGGGGTTTCGATCACCAAGAGGCTAATCCGCCGGCTTGGTTATCGATCCCTTGTTTCTTGCCCTAAGCCGCCACCGGGTCGTCCCCTTATGTACACGGGTTGACGCCTAGCGGCCTACGGAGTCCTAGCCGGCTCATAAAACGTGTCTGGCTCGGTGACTTATTTTATATGCCTGTCTTTACAAGTCTTTCCTTACATACGACGGTTTACAATATTGGGCCTTAAGCCACCTCTAGGCTTAGGCCTTCTATAAGCCTTAATAAACTATCGCCTTGAATGTTACTAGGCTTCCTTTGTGACCCGCCATTGGGGCTGACCCGGCCCCTCCTAGGCGGGCCATACCTGGTAGCTATATCCCCAACAAAAACCTTGGGAAAATAACTTCCTTAAGCTTTTTAATAGAGGTGTTGTGATCAGCACTACTAGTTCGAATTGCTTCTACCCATTTAGTAACATAATCAACAACAACCAAAATATGTGTATACCCATTAGAGGAAGGAAAAGGTCCCATGTAATCAAATCCCCAAACATCAAATGGTTCAACATTAAGTGAATAATTCATAGGCATTTCTTGACGCTTACTGATATTACCTATTCTTTGGCATTCATCACAAGATAAGACGAACTTACTGGCATCCTTGAAGAGAGTAGGCCAATAAAATCCAGATTACAATACCTTGTGAGCAATTCTATCTCCAGCATGATGCCCTCCATAAGCTTCGGAGTGACATTTCCGTAGGATTTGTCCCTGTTCATGCTCTGGTACACAACGTCTAATAGTACTATCTACTCCTTCTTTATAAAGATGTGGGTCATCCCAAAAGTAATGTCTTAAATCATAGAAGAATTTTTCTTTTGTTGATATGTAAAACTAGGTGGTAAATATTTAGCAACAATGTAATTAGCATAGTTGGCATACCAATGAGTGTTGTGAGCAACATTTATTACAACTAATTGCTCATCAGGAAAACTATCATCAATAGGTAGTGGGTCATCAAGCACATTTTCAAGCCTAGACAAGTTATCAGCTTCGGGGTTCTCAACTCCTTTTCTATCCGTGATATGTAAATCAAATTCTTGTAGCAGGAGAACCCATTGAATAAGTATAGGTTTAACATCTTTCTTTTCCACAAGATATTTAATAGCAACATGATTGGTGTGAACAATTACTTTTGAATCAACAATGTATGGTCTGAATTTATCACAAGCAAACACCACTGCTAAGAATTCTTTTTCAGTAGTAGCATAATTTCGTTGAGCATTGTCTAGAGTTTTACTAGCATAATGAATACCATTTAGTTTCTTATCAGCTCTTTGTCCTAGAACAACACCAACAACATAATCACTAGCATCACACATAATTTCAAAAGGCAAGTTCCAATCAGGTGGTTGAACAATAGGTGCAGAAATTAAGGCTTTCTTGAGGGTTTCAAAGGATTCTAAACAATCATCATAAAAAACAAAAGGAATGTCCTTTTGCAAAAGATTCGTAAGAGGCCTAGAAATTTTAGAAAAGTCTTTGATAAATCTCCTATAGAAACCAGCATGACCTAGGAAACTACGAATACCTTTGATATCTTTAGGACATGGCATTTTCTCAATTGCATCAACCTTAGCTTTGTCCACTTCAATACCTCTTTCAGAAATTTTATGGCCCAAGACAATGCATTCATTAACCATAAAGTCGCACTTCTCCTAATTCAAGACAAGATTTGTTTGTTCACATCTCTGCATAACTCGGTCAAGATTACTTAAACAATCATCAAAGACTTCCCATAAATAGAGAAATCATCCATGAAAACATCAACAATCTTTTCACAAAAGTCAGAGAATATAGCAGTCATACATCTTCGAAAGGTAGCAGGTGCATTGCATAAACCAAAAGGCATACGTCTATAAGCATAAGTTCCAAAGGGACAAGTAAAAGTGGTCTTTTCTTGATCAGGTTGGGAAACAGGTATTTGTGATAAACCAGAATATCCATCAAGGAAGCAAAAATGTGTGTGCTTAGATAATCTTTCTAGGATTTGATCAATAAAAGGCAGAGGGTAATGATCTTTTCTAGTTGCTTTGTTTAATTTTCTAAAATCAATTACCATTCTCTAACCTATAACAATTCTTTGTGCAATAAGTTCATTCTTATCATTAGGAACAACAGTAATACCTCCCTTTTTAGAGACACAATGAACAGGACTTGCCCATCTACTATCAGCTATAGGATAGATTATACCTACTTCCAGAAGTTTTAAGATTTCCGTTCTTACCACTTCCTTCATTTTTGGATTTAACTGACATTGGTGATCAACAACGGGTTTAGCATCAGGTTCCATATTAATTTTGTGCTAACATAGAGTGGGACAAATGCCCTTTAAATCATCAAGAGTATATCCAATAGCAGCTCGGTGCTTCCTTAGAACTTTCAATAATCTTTCTTCTTCATGTTTTGAAAGGTTAGCACTAATAATAACAGGATATATCTTCTTCTCATCAAGATAAGCATATTTCAAAGTGTCGGGAAATTGTCTTAATTCGAATATAGGATCACCTTTAGGTGGAGGGGGACCTCCTAGAGTTTCTATAGGCATATTGTGTTTAAGCAGAGGACGTTGTTGAAAGAAAATCTTATCTATTTCATTTCTTTCATGCATATGTAAATCATTTTCATGGTCTAGCAAATATTGTTCTAAAGGATCAGTAGGTGGTATAGCAATAGAAGAAAGAACAATTGATTCATCTTTACTAAGAAATTGTTTTTCATGAAGTTTTCTACTAAACGTGGAAAAATTAAACTCATGAGACTCATCACCAAAACTAACACCGACAGTTTGTTTCTCATAGTCTATTCTAGCATTAACGGTGTTCAAGAAAGGTCTACCAAAGATAATGGGACAGAAGTCATCTTGTGGGGAACCAAGAACAAGAAAATTAGTAGGGTATTTTATTTTCCCACACAAGACTTCAACATCTCTAACAATCCCAAATAGTGATATAGTGTCTGTATTAGCAAGTTTAATAGTAGCATCTATGTCTTCTATCTCTGTGGGTGCTATGTCATTCAGGATTTCTTGATATAAAGAATAAGGTATAGCACTCACGCTAGCACCTATGTCACATAAACCATGATAACAGTGATCTCCTATTTTAACTAAGACAACGGGCATGCCAACAACAGGTCTATGTTTATCCTTTTTATTAGGTTTGGCAATTCTAGTAGCTTCTTCACAGAAATAAATAACATGCCCATCTACATTTTCTTCTAAGAGATCCTTAACCATAGCAATACTAGGTTCTATTTTAATTTGCTCATCAGGTTTAGGTGTTTTAATATAGCTTTTATTGACCACATTTGAAACTTTAGCATGTTCCTTTATCCTAACAGGGAAAGGTGGTTTCTCAATATAAGCAGTAGGAACAACTGGATCAACATTATAAATTACAGTTTCTTCTTTAACTGGTATCGGTTATTTAATTTCTACTTTAATAGGTGGGTGATATTTAAACCACTTCTCTTTAGGGAGATCAACATGAGTAGCAAATGATTCACAAAAGGAGGCTACTATCTCAAAGTCAAGTCCATATTTAGTGCTAAACTTGGTATTCATAAAAGATTCAACACAATCATACTTAAGTTTAATACCTGACTCTTTACCTTCGTTGAGTTCCCAATCTTCAGAGTTGCGTTTAATTCTTTCCAAAAGATCCCACTAGAATTCAATAGTCTTCTTCATAAAAGAACCAACACAAGAAGTATCAAGCATGGTTTGATCATTACGAGAAATCCGAGCATAAAAATTCTGAATAATAATTTATCTGGAGAGCTCATGATTGGGGCATGAGTTTAACATTGACTTCAACCTCCCCCAAGCTAGAGCGAAAATTTCTCCTTCATGAGGCCCAAAATTATATATATAATTCCGATCACGATGAACTAGATGTGTAGGATATTTTTTTGATGGAACTCCAATGTCAATTGATTCCAATTCCAGGATCCAATGTCATCGCATAGCCTATACCATGCCAATGCTTTTTCCTTCAAAGATAAAGGGAAAACTTTCTTCATAACTTCATCTCTGGGTAAACCTGCAAGCATGAACAATCCACAAATTTGTTCTACATATATCAAGTGCATATCAGGATGTTCGGTTCCGTCTCCTGCATAAGGATTAGCTAGCTGTTGTTCTATCATACCCATAGGAATTTCATATTCAATATTTTCAGTAGGTGCAGTAGGTTGAGGGGTAGCTAATTGTGGTTCTGGTCGAGCTGAAGATACCCCGAACAAACCCCTCAAAGGATTATTTTCCATAGTAACAAGTGACAGTAAATTTCAGCACACTATATAAATGTTTCCTTACCAAATTCAACTTACCAAAGGCGCTTCACTCACCGGCAATGGAGCTAGCAAAAAGCCTTGATGACCCACAAGTATGGGGATCAATTGTAGCTCTTTTCGATAAGTAAGAGTGTTGAACCCAACGAGGAGCAAAAGGAAATGACAAGTGGTTTCCAGCAAGGTAATGTCTGCAAGTGCTGAAATTGTAAGTACCAGAGTAGTTTGATAGCAAGATAATTTGTAACGAGCAAGTAACGACAATAGTAGCAAAAGTGCAGCAAGGTAGACCAATCCTTTTGAGGCAAAGGAAAATCCAAACGGTTTCTTATGATAAGCAAAGCGTTCTTGAGGGTACACATGATTTTCATCTAGTCACTTTCACCATGTTGGTTTGATTCATGTCCGCTACTTTGATAATTTGCTATGTGGGTGGACCGGTGCTTAGGTGCTGTTCTTACTTGAACAAACATCCTACTTATGATTAACCCTCCCGCAAGCATCCACAACTACGAGAAAAGTATTAAGAATAAATGTAACCATAGCATTAAACTTTTGGATCCAATCGGTCCCTTACGGAATAGCGCATAAACTGGGGTTTAAGCTTCTGTCACTCTCGCAACCCATCATCTAATTGCTACTCCACAATGAATTCCCTTAGGCCCAAATATGGTGAAGTGTCATTGAGTCGACGTTCACATGACACCAGTAAGGGAATCATAACATGCATACTATCAAAATATCGAACACATATCAAGTTCACATGATTACTTGTAACATGATTTCTCCCATGACCTCAAGAACAAAAGTAACTACTCACAAATGATAATCATGCTCAAGATCAGAGGGGTATTAAATAGCATATTGGATCTGAACATATAATCTTCCACCAAATAAACCATATAGTAATCAACTACAAGATGTAATCAACACTACTAGTCACCCACAAGCACCAATCTATAATTCCGGTAACAAAATTGAACACAAGAGATGAACTAGGGTTTGAGATGAGATGGTGCTGTTGAAGATGTTGATGGATACTGCCCTCCCCAAGATGGGAGAGTTGTTGGTGATGATGATGACGATGATTTATCCCTCCGGGAAGGGAGAGAATCGCTCAGTAGGAGGGCAAAAGTGCTCTTGTCCAAGTTCCGCCTCGAGACGACGATGCTCCGTCCTGAAAGTCCCCTTATTTTTTCTAGGTCAAAATGACTTATATACTAGAAGATGGGCACCAAAGGTGGACCTAGGTGAGCACAACCCACCAGGGCGCGCATGGGCTCCCTGGCGCGCCAAGGTGGGTTGTGCCAACTTGGTGGGCCCCCTCTGGTACTTATTTGCTCTTATATTCTTCATATATTCCATAAAAATTCTCCGTGAAGTTTCATCTTGTTTGGAGTTGTGCAGAATAGGTAGCTTGACGTAGCTTTTCCAGGTCCAGATTTCTAGCTGCCGAAATTCTCCCTCTTTGCATATACCTTGGATATTATGAGAGAAAAGGCATTAGAATTACTCCAAAAAGCATTATTATGGATAAAAACATCATAAATAATAGTATGAAAACATGATGCAAAATGGATGTATCAATTGCCGTGTTATTCATTGTGTTCCCGCTCCATTACTTCTTTCTGGTAGACCTCGAGAATGTTGCCGATACCCCTGTGATTGACTACATTGACGATGACCCCTCCTTCTTGCCAGAGCTTCCAGGCAACCCCCCCCCTTGATCATCCCGATATCACCTATTCCTTCTCTCCACTGCTTGCATTAGAGTAGTGTAGTATGTTACTGCTTTCGGTTAATCCTATCACTACTGGAATCTGGCAATTTGCCGTCTGCCACCTCTTTGCCGTCTGCCAGCTGACGGCAAAGAGCCTCTTTGCCGTCCGATTCCACAAAGTGGATGACAAAGAAAGTGCGGATGGCAAAAAGTCTATTTGCCATCCGCTGCTTCTTTGCCGTCAGCCAGCTGACGGCAAAGAGCTAGAAGGCAGACGGCAAAGGGCCAGGTGGGCCCCACAGGGCACGGCGTGGCTAGGTCAGGTTCTTTGCCGTCCGCTGGCGGACGGCAAAGAGGAGACGTGGGCCAGCCCTAAACGGACGCCCTCTTTGTCGTCTACTAGCAGACGGCAAAGAAGGCCCACTTAATGGGCCGAGCCGTCTCCCCCCCTCTCTCTCTTTCTCTGTCTCCCTCCCGCGCGCCCGCGTCTCTCCTCCCCCGCCGCTCTGCCGCCGCCGCCCATCAACCCCGCCCCCCGGACCCAGCCCCTGTCGCCATCCAGCCCTCCCCCTGCCCCCGCGCCCCGTCGCCCCGCTGCCCCGCCGCGCCCTGTCGCCCCGCCGCACCCCATCGCCGGGCAGCCCCTCCCCACGGCCCTGCGTCGCCCCGCCCCGCTGCCGCCTTCCTCCCCGCGGCCCCTGCACCGCCCCGCCCCACCGGCCGACCTCGCCCTCCACCGGCGATCCCCTACAGGTTTGTTCTTCCCCCTTTTTTTAGTTCAGTTTTTTAGTTTATTTTAGTTTAGTTTCTGTTTTAGTTTTAGTTTTAGTTTTAGTTTATTTTACTTTTATTTTCAGTTTAGTTTTAGTTTTAGTTTATTTTAGATTAGTTTTAGTTTAGAAGAAGAAGAGGAGTAGAATGAGGAGGAGGAGGAGGAGGGAGAAGAAGAAATAAGAAGAAGAAGAAGAAGAAGAAGAAAGAAAGAAAGAAAAAGAAGAGAAGAAGGAAAGGAAAAAAGAGGGCACCCGGGGACGAGCGGGTTAGGGGTTCCTCGGTGTCGATGGAACCCTAAATAGCAAGTATCGTCGGCGCGAGATACATGTGGCTGTCGGTGTCGAATACTACATCCATGTCCCACAACTGACGCCGACGTCCGGTGTCCCAAAGCAACTGTTCTCAGCGTCGATGGCGGTCGAACACCATTGCGAATTTGTCTGGCAGCCCGTGTGATGACGATTAAAAGGCAAGTGTTGAAACTTGAAACACCCAAACTGACTCAAGTCAGTTTGGTTGTTTGAAATTTCAAAACTTGGCTTTAATCCTCATCGTAGAGGCTGCCAGACAAATTCGCCAAGGTGTTCGACCGGCATCGGCCACAGGAACTATTGTTGCGGGACGCCGGGCGCCGGCTTCACTTGTGGGATGTGGATCTAGTGTTCAACGCCGAGCGCCACATGTATCTCGCACCGATGATATCTTGCATAGCCTGTCTTTGCTACTACTATTGTTACCTTTACCTGCAATCCTAAATGCTTAGTATAGGATGCTAGTTTATCATCAGTGGCCCTACATTCTTGTCCATCTGCCAAGCTATACTATCGGCCCGTGATCACTCGGGAGGTGATCACGCGTATATACTTATATACATAATATATGATACATGTGGTGACTAAATTCGGGTCGGCTCGTAGAGTACCCATGAGTGATTCATGGATTGGGGGCTGAAAGGACATTCGTCTCGACGGCCCTTTGGGTGGATCTTTGTGGCAGAGTGACATGGCAGGTTGAGACCACCTAGGTGAGTGGTGGGCCTGGCCCCTGGTCGATGTCCGCGGTTACATCAATTAACACGCTTAACGAGATCTTGGTATTTGATCTGAGTCTGGCTACGAGCCTATACGCATTAACCAAGTACACGGGAATAGTTATGGGCACTCAATGTCGTGGTATCAGCCGAAGCCTTCTTGACGTCAGCGACTGAGCGGCGTGTACCGGGTTGGACTAGAACGCCTGCTCTTGTATAAGGGAGGCTAGGTCTGCTCACCAACCACGTACGCGACATGCAGGTGTGCAACAGGTGATGGGCCTAGACCCCTACGCGCATAGGATTTAGACCGGCTGCTGACCTCTCAGTTGAGCCAAGGAAGGGCTACCACATCTTGATCTTTCGAGGCCGGACATGACCTAGGAAAGTGTGCCCGACCAGAGGGATCGAGCGTGTTGGGTAATGTGGTGTGATACGTCTCCAACGTATCTATAATTTTTGATTGCTCCATGCTATATTATCTACTGTTTTGGACTATATTGGGCTTTATTTTCCACTTTTATATTATTTTTGGGACTAACCTATTAACCGGAGGCCCAACCCAGAATTGCTGTTTTTTTCCTATTTTAGTGTCTCGAAGAAACGGAATATCAAACGGAGTCCAAACGGAATGAAACCTTCGGGAACGTGATTTTCTCACCGAACGTGATCCAGGAGACTTGCACCCTACGCCAAGGCATCAGAGAGGTGGTCACGAGGGTGGGGGCGCGCCCCCTGCCTCGTGGGCCCCTCGGAGCTCCACCGACGTACTTCTTCCTCCTATATATACCTACGTACCCCTAAACGATCAGAACAGGAGCCAAAAACCTAATTCCACCACCGCAACTTTTTGTATCCACGAGACCCCATCTTGGGGCCTGTTCCGGAGTTCCGCCGAAAGAGGGCCGTCATCACGGAGGGCTTCTACATCATCATAGCCCCTCCGATGAAGTGTGAGTAGTTTACCTCAGACCTTCGGGTCCATAGTTAGTAGCTAGATGGCTTCTTCTCTCTTTTTGGATCTCAATACAAAGTTCTCCCCCTCTCTCGTGGAGATCTATTCGATGTAACCTTCTTTTTGCGGTGTGTTTGTTGAGACCGATGAATTGTGGGTTTATGATCAAGTCTATCTATGAATAATATTTGAATCTTCTCTGAATTCTTTTATGCATGATTGGTTATCTTTGCAAGTCTCTTCGAATTATCCGTTTGGTTTGGCCAACTAGATTGGTAGTTCTTGCCATGGGAGAAGTGCTTAGCTTTGGGTTCGATCTTGCGGTGTCCTTTCCCAGTGACAGAAGGGGCAGCAAGGCACGTATTGCATCGTTGCCATCGAGGATAACAAGATGGGGTTTATTTCATATTGCATGAATTTATCTCTCTACATCATGTCATCTTGCTTAAAGCGTTACTCTGTTTTTAACTTAATACTCTAGATGCATGCTGGATAGCGGTCGATGAGTGGAGTAATAGTAGTAGATGCAGAATCGTTTTGGTCTACTTGTCACGGACGTGATGCCTATATACATGATCATGCCTAGATATTCTCATAACTATGCTCAATTATGTCAATTGCTCAACAGTAATTTGTTCACCCACCGTAGAATACTTATGCTCTTGAGAGAAGCCACTAGTGAAACCTATGGCCCCCGGGTCTATTCTCATCATATCAATCTCCATCACTTTAATCTTGCTTTGCTTTTTTACTTTGCTTTTACTTTTCACTTTGCATCTTTATACCAAAAATACCAAAAATATTATATCTATCAGATCTCACTCTCGTAAGTGACCGTGAAGGGATTGAGAACCCCTAATTGCATTGGTTGCGAGTTGCTATCGTTTTGTGCAGGTACGAGGGACTTGAGCGTGGCCTCCTACTGGATTGATACCTTGGTTCTCAAAAACTGAGGGAAATACTTACGCTACTCTACTGCATCATCCCTTCCTCTTCGGGGAAATCCAACGCAGGCTCAAGAGGTAGCATGGTGCACCCTGCAGGGAAGTTTATATATTCGAATAGTCGTGTCCCTTGGTAAAAGGATGACCCAGAGTTGTACTTCAACCTTGTGACTACTAGAACCGGATACTTAATAAAACACACCCTTTTAAGTGCCAGATACAACACGGTGACCGCTCTCTCACAGGGTGATGAGGAGAGGATCGCTGGGTAGGATTATGCTATACGATGATACTTGCTGAACTTACCATATACTCTCTTCTATATGCTTCAACATGGAGGCTGCCAGAAGCGTAGTCTTTGATAGGACCAGCTATCCCCCTCTTATTCTGGCATTCTGTAGTTCAATCCACAAATACTACCCATTTCATTGATCAAATGCATATGTAGTGTAGATCCTTGCTTGCGAGTACTTTGGATGAGTACTCACGGTTACTTTGCTCCCCCTTTTCCCCCTTTCTATGCCAGGTTGTTGCGACCAGATGTTGGAGCCCAGGAGCCAGATGCCACCTACTCCTACTACACCAGAGTTGACTACTACTACGTGTAGCCGCCGCTGATGACCAGGAGTACTTTAGGAGGATCCCAGGCATGAGGCATGTGCCTCTTTGGATCTGTATCCCAGTTTGTGCTAGCCATCTTATGGCAACTTGTTTAACTTATGTCCGTACTAAGATATTGTTGCTTCCGCTGACTCGTCTATGATCGAGCACTTGTATTCGAGCCCTCGAGGCCCCTTGCTTGTATTATGATGCTTGTATGACTTATTTATTTTTGGGTTGTGTTGTGATATCTTCCCGTGAGTCCCTGATCTTGATCGTATATGTTTGCATGTATGATTAGTGTACGATTGAATCGAGGGCGTCACACGTTCATCCACTTGGCGCTCACGGCATTGATGGACTGGTGGCGCCCTGAGACGCACAATTTCCATCTCCCCTGTGGTGAGATGACAGTGCTCTCGAGGACTTCGGCATGATCACGGCCCTGCCAATCCAGGGTCGTGCTCTCACTGGGCGAGTGGAGAGGACCAACTAGCAGGAGAGGTTGATCGCCCTCATTGGTGACTGCCCTCCCATGAAGGGGAACAAAACATCCGTTGTGCGACTCAAGTGGCTCCTCGAGAACCAGTCTGTATGCCCGCAGGATGTCAATGAGCAGACCGTGGAGCAATACACGGGGGCGTATTTGTGATACCTTCTGGCGATAGGAGAGTGGCTGAGATGAACTCCTACCGTGAAGACCACATGAAGTGGTATGATGATGGTGTCAAGTACCATACACGCCTGAGGCCGTAGTGGATGGAAGACGATGTCCCCGAATTAGAGGAGGGTGACAGCGAGGACGAAGCATACTGTGGGCGGCTCAGAGATCCCGTAGGTGATTTCAAGGAGTATGCGCCCCTGATGAACATAGTGGTAAGTGGTGTTCTCATTTAATTTTAGCTATGAGAGGTTGAGTGAAAACTTGGCCTTTAACACAATGCTTACATGTGCAGGCTTCGAAGCTCAACAGAAGCATTATTGAAGGCTCGAACGCTCTTTTCTATGAAGCTGGAACCATTGAATCCAACACCAAGATGAGGGATACGATGAAGGTAACATCGAGCTTCCTTAGCCATGTTATACCATTGTAGAAGCTTGATGCCGTGAACCCTGGGCACGCTTGAATTGATCCTTATTATGTTTCCGATTGCCTACTTTTGCAGAAATTGTTGACCCGTTGTCGTAAGCTAGTGGGTATGCTTGGGTGCGCTCGCGCGACCAGCGTCCATGATCCTGCTCATGGAGGTTCGATGCGTGCCATCGCTTCATCGAGCCACACCGGTGGAGCTTCATCAAGCCACGCCGGCGGAGCCTCATCATCTCGTGTTGTTGAGCACCAAGAGGAAGAAGATCATGAGGAAGAGGAAGAAGAAATGGAGGAGGAAGAGGAGGAAGAGGAGGAAGAGGAAGGGGAGGAGGAGTACGACGAGGATGATGGGCCTCCACTGACATAGCCAAGCTAGGGGAGGAGGGGATCTCATCCACATATGGATGTTTACAACCCATCCCCATTTCAAAAACCGGTTCCTCGTCGTCGCACGAAGAAGTCAGACAAAGCCCGCTCGAAGAGAAATGGCGAGCGTACCGCTAAGAGGGGCAGGAGAAAGTGATAGGTCATGTTAGTGATGTCGTTTAGAGAAAGAACTTGTATGCTATGTTAGTGATGTCTATTTGGTACTTTATTGGGGAGGTTGTTTTGCTACATTCAAATTATGTTGAACCTATTTGCTATCTACAATGTGTGAGGCCATCAAAATTTGCTATCTACAATGTGCTATCTATAATGTGTTGTTTATATTTGCTATCTACCGCCAGGGGAAATAGATTCCTCATCGCTGGGCGTTGCGCGATCCTACCGCCATGGACTGTGGCAGTAGCATAAGCTGTCCTACTGCCATGACCTGTGGCGGTAGGACCGTTATGGCACATGGACTCGCAGTAGTGGGTGATGGCGTTCGCCATTAAGCTACCGTCAATCCTGGCAACGGTAGCCTACATATACATACCGCTAGGACCCTGGCGGTAGCGAAAGGGTCAGATTTCAAAACAAGTTGAACTAGGGTCAGATCTTGATTTTCTTCGGTAAAAGGGTCAAAACACGAAATTTTGCCTCCAAGGGTCATGTTTGCCTTTTTAGGACATTTTTTTACTTTTTGTGAATCGCCACATTTTTCCAATATTGAACACAAAACTTTTACAGTCTTTATATCTCGTCGTGCACACATTTTATTCCACAAAAGTTATGCCAAACAACAAATGGCATGACAACGAGCAATGTTAAACCGAAGGAACTCATTTAAAAAACAAAAAAACAAGAGAGAACGATCCATATACAATCGCCACCTACTCCCCAAAGGTTAGACTACATTCTCCCTCCGCATTTGCATGTCGCTTTGATGGCGGGACGGGGTGGATGTAAAGTCCTAGATGGATTTCTGATCAAACTCGGGAGGAATATATGGGGATTTTATGAAGTTCGGTTCCATGAATGGAGGATCACTTATCTTTTACCTTCTCCAAAGCGGTTGTATATGGTGTAGTGATGTACACGTTGTTCTTATAGGTAATTAAAAGAGAAAAATATACCTTTTGTCCTTCAATTCTTGACAGAGTCTATATTTAGTCTCTCAACTATGAAACCGGACAATTTGTACCCTTAACTCTTGAAACCAGAGAACTTTGATCCCCGACTCAACTGAAGCAGTATCCATGCTAACTCAGCATGGTTTTTGACTGGGACATCACTGGTATGCGTCGGTGCTATACAAATGGTTTTTAACCCCTTTCCGGGACGTCATTTAGAACCGTCGCCTAGGGAGTGACGGCGATAGGGGGTCCTTCCCACACGACCCAAAAAACGTCGGGGATAGGGAGCCTTGATGCATATAGTTGTCCCTACATAACCGTTTCCGATATCTCGAATATACCAAACGCTTCATCCTTGCTACTCGTTTGTGCTCGCATTGCCATCATAGTCGGAGTTTTGTGGTTTTACCTAAAACCAGACAAATTCTAGGCACGGGAGTTTTCCAGGAAGATTCCAGGCACGGGAGTTTTACGATGCCTGGCACATCACAAACAGTTCATGATAATAAACCGTGTACGATAGGTAGACAATCACACACATTTACTTTTCCCGCTCCGTATGTGATAGTGTCTGACATCACACAGGCATTGCAAATGGCAACTGTGTGCGTTGTTACACATGTTTCCTCTCCATGAACCGTGTCGAATTATGATGTATATCGCACATGTTGTGCTTTATTAACCGTGTGCGCTGTAATGACCTGCACACCGTAATTTCACCCTAATTTAATTGCTGCTATTTAAAATTGTACCTAATTTAAACTTGAAAGTAGGCTATAGCTTTATTCATATCCATCAGGTTCAAACAACCAATGCATTATTTGATTCACCTGTACATATGTTTAAGAATTACATAAGCACCAAATAAAGAATGATGAACCAGGGTTCTATACTTGTACTATTACAGATGGTAAAGTAAGAGGCGACATACATTCCGGTTGCTGAACAAGGTGAAGCAGAATGGCCCTATTGTGCTCTCCTGGATGCAGAAGGCATGCCGGACTCTAGTCCAACCCCTTGTGATGGCCTGCCGCCAATCATGTAGTTTGAGAGGTAATCTTGAGTAAACTGCTTCAGGATCCACTGCAAAAGGAAAAAGATTCAGACATTGTCATCTAACGCAACTCATTACGAGCAGTAAAAAGAAGGCTACAGGGTTCTTACTTACCATCCTGTAGTTCACTGTTGTCTTGCATAAAGTGTAAACAAATAGTTCGATTGACGTCTTTGGACCCATTTTAATAACAATCTTTATCAGTTTCCTCACTTGATGCTGGTTCATGAATATCTTATTGCCCAGAAAGGGTTGAAGCGTGGAACTTTGGCAATGATATATGTACCTAAAAGCACCAAGTTAATATTACAAGCTAAACAACAATTGAAAAATGATGTAGTACAACACTCCCTCCATCCCATGATATAAGATTTTATTACATGTATATCTAGACATCATCAGAACATTAAGGTAACACTCTTCCTTGTTGGTCTGTAGCCTGGGAATGCATATTTAGTCATTCAGTACAATGCATGTTTCTATGTAGCCTCATATATATTAAATATGGCCCTAGTTAACCTACTGATAAATGGGTTACAGATATATTCGTTGAAATGTCCGATTCGGCGATTAATCCCTTATCAGCCCCAGGCTATATGGTACCAGCTACTGATAACCCACAAGTATGGGGGATCGCAACAGTTTTTGAGGGTAGAGTATTCAACCCAAATTTATAGATTCGACACAAGTGGAGCCAAAGAATATTTGAAGGTATTAGCAGCTAAGTTGTGAATTCAACCACACCTGGAGATTAATTATCTACAACAAGTAATCAGTAGCAAAGTAATATGATAGTTTCGATAGTGGTGACAACAGAAATAGTAACAGTAAGAGTGATAGCAGTAATTTTGTAGCAAGTGTAAAAGTGATGATAGTAGTAGTAACTTAGCAAGAACAATATAAGATAAATTCATAGGCATTGGATCGGTGACTTGTTGTATGATATTCATCATGAGACATTTATAACCTAGGGCGATATGGCACTAGCTCTAGTTCGTCAATATAATGTTGGCATGTATTCCGTAAATAGGCATACGTGCTTATGGAAAGAACTTGCATGACATCTTTTGTCCTACCCACCCATGGCAGCGGGGTCCATATTGGAAACTAAGGGATATTAAGGCCTCCTTTTAATAGAGAACCGGAACAAAGCATTAACACACGGTGAATACATGAAATCCTCAAACTACAGTCATCACCGGGAGTGGTCCCGACTATTGTCACTCCGAGGTTGCCGGATTATAACACGTAGTAGGTGACTATAACTTGCAAGATCGGATCTAGAACATGGATATAACGGTGATAACATAAACCGTTCAGATATGAAATCATGGCACCCGGGCCCAAAGTGACAAGCATTAAGCATGGCAAAGTCATAGCAACATCAATCTAAGAACATAGTGGATACTAGGGATCAAGCCCTAACAAAACTAACTCGATTACATGATGAATCTCATCCAACTCACCGACCAGCGAGCCTACGAAGGAATTACTCACTCCCGGTGGGGAGCATCATGGAATTGGTGATGGAGAAGGGTTGGTGATGACGAAGAATGAAGATCCCCCTCTCCGGAGCCCCAAACGGATTCCAGATCTGGCCTCCGGATGAAGAACAGGAGGCGACGGCGGCTCCATCTTGTGGATCACGATAATTCTTTCTCCCTGATTTTTTTTCTGGAAAAATAGGATTTTATAGCGTTGGTTTCAGGGTCTGCGGGGCCACCAGGTGGGGACAACCCACCTGGGCGCGCCAGGAGAGGGGGCACGCCCTGATGGGTTGTGCCCACCCAGGTGCCCCTCTCCGGTAGGTCTTGGTTCCAAAAATTATTATTATTGATATAAAAAATCCTCAGAAAGTTTCATTCCATTCTGAGAACTTTTATTTCTGCACAAAAACAACACCATGGTAGTTCTGCTGAAAACAGCGTCAGTCTGGGGTTAGTTTCATTCAAATCATGCAAATTAGAGTCGAAAACAAGAGAAGTGTTAGGAAAAGTAGATACGTTGGAGACGTATCAACTCACCCAAGCTTAAACATTTGATTGTCCTCAAGAAATTCAGTTGATAAAGTGAAAGTGAAAAAGAAAAACTTTTACGAACTCTTTTGCTCTTGTTTGCATAAATAAGCTTAAACAACACGAGGTTTTCAGCCAACATTATAACTAACTATGCCGACAATAACTCTTAAAGATTATATTAACTCATATCAATGACACAATCAACTAGCGAGCAATAATAAGACATCTCAAATGGCAACACGTTATCAAAACAACCATGATATAATATGACAATAGTGGTATCTCGCTAGCCCTTTCTGAGACCGCAAAACATAAATGCAGAGCACCTCCAAAGTCCAAGCAGTGACTAAACATTGTAATTCATGGTAGAAAAGATCCAGTCATGATGCACCCAACATTAGCTACACAAAATGCATAAGTCATGACAGTTGTGCTCTCAGGTTCTAGCGCTTGTTTTAGAAGGTGATGACACAACATAAAAGTAAATAGATAGTACCTTCGTAGAGGGAAGCAGTGATTTGCAGAGGTGCCAGAGCTCAAGTTTTTAAAACAGAGATAAATGATATTTTGAGACATGCACCCTTCTCATTTACTTCACAACTATTAGTTATCAATATCTCCCATGCTAAACAAGCTAGTGGCGGTTCCCAAGCGATAAAAAGTAAAGGTTTTGACTCCATTGGGAGTTTTTGTTTGATTATTTGAGAGATTAACTCTTTTTGTGTTTGCAGTTTGGGACTGGGCATCCCTATTACCGCCCTTTCTCATGTGATGGAAAGTGAATAAACACTCGACCTGAGAATAACCCACTTAGCATGGAAGATACCGACCACCTTTGTCGTTCCATGAACGATCCAGGCACACAAAAAGGATATTTTTTTAGAAGTTTTTAGAGGTGGCACATGCAAATTTACTTAGGACAGCAGGGTAATACCGCATATAGGTATGTGTGGTGGACTCATCTGGAATAACTTTGGGTTCAAGGTTTTTGATGTACAAGCAGAATTCCCACTTAGTACAGGCGAAGGCTAGCAATTAGATTGAGAAGCGGCCAGCTAGAGAGCAACAACGATCATGATCATGCATTATGCATAAGTAACATTGGACACTAGCATGAGTAGGATATGATCACCATGAACATAAATATCATAGATGCTATGTTGGTTTTGATTCAACTACATGCATGAACATATGCCAAGTCAAGCCACTCAAACATTCAGAGGAGGATACCATATCAGCATACTACATCACAATCATTTTAACGCAATGTTGATATCCAAGATAAATCATTATTCACTCCCAGCTACTTATGCATGGCATGAGAAACTATAATCTCTAATTGTCATTGCAAACATGTTTAATCATAATGGGCTGACTCATGGATACTAGGTTAAACATATTTACACAAACAGAAAAAGTCAAGTTCATACCAGTTTCTCTCTACCACGACCAGTTCATTGAATATCATCATTATTTCCTTTCACTTGCACGACCAAATGATATGGAAATAATAATAGTGCAAGAGTGTCGTGGACTAAGCTGGAATCTGCAAATATTTTATTCAACAGGAGAAGACAAGGTAAAATGGGCTCTTTATTAGTTCAACAGTTATTCCTATGAGAGCCCCCCAACATTTTCATCATGGTCTTCTCCTAGGTACAACTCAAAATAAAAAGAAAAGAAATTCAGAGAAACACACTGAAATATTTTTGGAGTTTTTGGTTTTCTTAAACAAGCAAATAAATGGGAAAAGCAAAAACGAGAAAAACTATTTACACGGGAAAGATCCCAACAAGCAAAAGAAGAACAAGGAAATCTTTTTGGCTTTTCTTTTTAATACTACAGCTAAGTATGCATAGAAAGTAAATTAACTACAAATAATTTTTTTGTTTTTCAAGAATTTTTCAAACACACAAGAAGAAAGGAAGAAAAATAATTTCTAAACATGGATGATACAATGAAAAAGTGTGAACACCGACAAGATGAATAAGTGGACATGAATGTAATGTTGGTGGGAAACACGTACTCCCCCAAGCTTAGGCTTTTGCCCTAACTTGGTAATCGATCAGTAGCATAGATAGTAGTTGGGGTACTGAGGAGCGGGCATCCACTTATCCCACTGCTGAGGCTCCTCCTCTGCCTCTGCAGCAGCTTGAGCATTTCGGTAGGCGATGATGTCTGCAGACATAATCCTATATCCACCCCTAGCAATAGAGTCAAACAAAGCAGGAGCAGGCAACGAGATAATATCACAAGTTTCAATGCTAAAAACCAGGTTATAAAGAATAGGAATGTTAGGGGATCTATCATTATAAAATGGTGGTGATCCATGGCAGCACGGTCTAGGTAAACCTTGGTCAGAGGGCAATCATGAGGGCGTATCTCAACCTCGAAGTGAGCCGCCAAACGAGTAGCATAAATCCCACTATGAATTTTACCCTTGGATTTATTAAGGTGGAGGCGACGAGCCACAATAGCTCCCAAGCTATAAGTGTTGCCGCTCTCTAATGCCCGACGCAAAACAGCAAGGTCTGGTGAGCTGAGCGCACCCACCTTCTCCCTAGCAAGCAAGCATTTTGCAATGAAAAGAGCAAAGTAATGAACCACAAGAAAATGCAAACTAGTGGCAGTGATAGCTGACACCCCTCTCTCATCTCCCACTGTCAAAAGTGTGATAAAAGGCCTCAAACTCAGTCAGCCTAGGCTCGGCTAAGCTCCCATCAGAAGGGATCATGCATATGTTACAAAATTCAGTAAGTGGTATCTGATGGTTTTCAGCATATAAATCAAAACTCACTTCAGGAGGATTATTCCTAGGCAGGAAAGTAAAGCTTTCAACAAAGATGTTTGTGAGGATTTGGTGCTATTCACACTCATCTGCAATGAAGTAGGTGAGGCCGGCATTAGCAGCATATTGTGTGAACTCTTGAAGGATTCCAGCCTCTTCCAGGAACGGGGTGTGCGGCCATTCACACGGTTGTACTTCCGCCAACTTCCGAGGATGAAGATCACTATCAGATGACTCCCCAATAACACCCTTGGAGTTCTTCTTAGAGCCAAACTTCCTAAAGATATTCATGGTTTCCCTATGAACAAAATTCTGAAATTTATTAGCCCCCAAAAAAATTTCTCAACAAAACTTCACAAAAATGATACCAACTACTGATAGTGATACATAGAGGCCATAGCAAGCATTCAAACTACTTAGAACACTAAGAATTCAACATGCAAGCTCGTCTACAGCAGCACCAAGAGTAGCTAATTATTCAAAATATAAACCACTAGAACGAAAACTAATTGGACAAACGGTGGAGTCACATACCAAGCAATAATCCCCGAAACAGTTTCGGAAATGAAGCTTCGAGCAAAGAGATCAAAATTCGTGGGTTTGAGAGCAAGAACACGAGAGAGAGAGAACAATGGAGATTTTTTTCTAGAGGTAAGTGATGATGTGGTGTAAAGAGATAAGTGAGGGGCCCACATGGTGACCACAACCCACCAGGGCACGCTTGGGGGTCCTGGCACGCCCAGGTGAGTTGTGCCCACCTGGTGCACCTCCCTCTGATGTTATTTGCACCAAAAATTCAGAAATATTCAAAAAAAATCGTATTAAATTTTCAGGGCATTCTGAGAACTTTTATTTTTGGGTCATTTTTTATTACACGGGAAATTCAGAAAATAGAAAAAACATGGCATTTTATTTTATTTAACTAATAAAAACAGAGAATAAAAAGTAGGGACAGAAGGTAGTACTTACTAAATCCATCAACTTCATACCGCACAAAAATGATCCATTAATAAGGTTGATCAAGTCTTATTAACAACCACTTTCGATTAGCGTGAAACCGAAGAACTTTCGTAAATCACTAAATTACCTCAATGGGGATATGAATGTCCCCAACAATAAACATTTCATATTTCTTTTTAACAGTAGGTAGAGCTATTTGAAAACTTCCAACAGTGATTGTCAGAGATTTTTCAATAACATTAATACCATTCACTTGGAATTGTTTCTTCGGAAAGTGCACCGAATGCCTATTACCATTGATATGAAAAGTGACCTTGCTTTTATTGCAATCAATAACAACCCCTGAAGTATTCAAGAAGGTTCTACCAAGGATAATCGACATGTTGTCGTCCTCGGGCATCTGAAGTATAACAAAGTCAGTCAAAATAGTAACATTAACAACAACGGGCACATCCTCACAGATACTGATAGGTATGGCAGTTGATTTGTCAGCCATTTGCAAAGATATTTTAGTAGGTGTCATTTTATTCAAATCAAGCCTTTTATATAAGCAAAAAGGCATAACACTAACACCAGCTCCTAAATCACACAAAGCAGTTTTCACACAATTCTTTTTGATAGAGCAAGGTATAGTTGGTATTCCCGGATCTCCGAGTTTTTTGGGTACTCCATCTTTAAAAGTATAATTAGCAAGCATAGTGGAGATTTCAGCTTCCGGTATTTTTCTTTTATTTGTGATGATGTCTTTCATATACTTTGCATAAGGACGCATTTTCAAGATATCAGTCAAGCGAGTACGAAAAAAGACTGGCCTCACCATTTCAGCAAAGCGTTCAAATTCTTCATCATCATTCTTTTTACTTGACTTAGGTGGAAAAGGCATATGTGTTTGAACCCAAGGTTCTCTGTCTTTACCGTGTTTTCTAGCAATGAAGTCTCTTTTGTCATACCTTTTGTTCTTAGGTTGTGGGTTATCAAGATCAACAGGTGGTTCTATCTCAACATCATTGTCAGGTTCTTTATTATTTGGTTGAGTGTCTTCATGAACCTCATCATTATCTTTTTCATTATCACTAGGTGAGTGTTCATTACCAGACTGAGTTTCAGCATCAGAGATAGAAGTTTCATTATCACTATCAGGAGGTTTCTCTATTTCAGGTTCACTAGGAGTAAGCAAAGTCCTGTCATTTTCCTTTTTCTTTCTAGAAGAACTAGGTGCACTAGTGTTAGCTCTTTGTGAATCTTGTTCAATTCTTTTTGGGTGTCCCTCAAGATAAAGTGGTTCCTGAGTCATTTTACCTCCTCCAGTTGCAACTCTAACAGCAAAGTCATGCATATTATTATTCATTTCATCAAGCAATTCTCTTTGAGATTTGGCAACTTGTTCTAACTGAGTTTGAACCATAGAAGCATGCTTTCCAGCACCTCTAACATCATTTGATGTTCTGAATAACAAGTCACTCCAGCGACCAATCATATCAGAATTGTATTTCAATTGTTTCATAACATTTGCATTGAAGTGATCTTGTTTTCTAATAAAATTTTCAAACTCATAAATTGGCTAGGATGCATATTGTGAGGATTATCATTATCATTGAATTTCATAAGGGAATTTATCTCTACCACCTTAGGCAACGGTGGTGTATTAAGCCCATGTATTTCTTCAATAGGAGGTAAATTTTTAACATCCTCAGCTTTAATACCTTTTTCCTTCATAGATTTCTTTGCCTCTTGCATATCTTCAGGACTGAGATATAATATACCCCTCTTCTTCATAGTGGGCTTGGCCAGTGGTTCTAGAAGGGTCCAATCATCATAATTTTTTAGTATGTTATTCAATAATTCTTCAGCTTGTCCAATAGTTCGTTCCCTGAAAACACAACTAGCACAACTATCTAGGAAGTCCCTAGAAGCATCGGTTAGTCCATTATAGAAGATATCAAGTATTTCATTTTTCTTAAGAGGATGATCAGGAAAATCATTAAGTAATTGGCAAAGCCTCCCCCAAGCTTGTGGGAGACTCTCTTCTTTAATTTGCACAAAGTTAAATATTTCCTGCAAGGCAGCTTGTTTCTTATTAGCTGGGAAATATTTTTTATAGAAGTAGTAAGTCATATCCTAGGGACTACGCACACAACGAGGAGCAAGAGTATTGTACCAAGCTTTAGCATCACCCTTTAATGAGAATGCAAATAATTTGAGAATAAAGTAATAGCGAGTTTTCTCATCATGAGTAAAAAGGGTGGCTATGTCATTCAACTTAGTAAGATGTGCCACAACAGTTTCAGTTTCATAACCATGGAAAGGATCAGATTCAACCAAAGTAATTAACTCTGGGTTGACAGAGAATTAATAATCCTTATCATCAATAAAGATAGGTGAAGTAGCAAACTTAGGATCACATTTCATTCTAGCATTCAGAGATTTTTCTTTATACTTGCATAATAATTTCTCTAGATCATCTCTATCTCTTCAAGCAAGAATATCTCTAGTAGTCTCCTCACTCATAACATAACCTTCCGGTACCTTAGGCAATTCATATCTAGGAGGGCTAGTTCTAGCAGGTATTTCAGGAGTTTTAGTTTCAAGCTCATCATTAGATTCAACAACATCATGTTGTATAACTTTAGCAATTTGTTTATCAGTAAAGTCACCAAGTGGCACATCATCATTAAGCAAGGTACTAGCATCATTATAAGCATTATCCATAGCAGAAGTAGCATCATCAATAACCTGCGACATATAAGAATTAATAGCATGTGGTGGTGTTGCAAGTTTACTTATAACAGAAGGTGAATCTAAAGCAAAACTGGATGGCAGTTCCTTACCTCCCCTCGTCTTTGAGGGAAATATCTTGGTCTTAGCATCCTTCAAATTCTTCATAGTGATAATATGATAATAATCCCAAGTGACTCAACAAATATAACTATGCTCCCCGGCAACGGCGCCAGAAAAAGGTCTTGTTAACCCACAAGTATAGGGGATCGCAACAATTTTCGAGGGTAGAGTATTCAACCCAAATTTATAGATTCGACACAAGGGGAGCCAAAGAATATTTGAAGGTATCAGCAGCTAAGTTTTCAATTCAACCACACCCGGAGATTAATTATCTGCAACAAGTAATCAGTAGCAAAGTAATATGATAGTTTTGATAGTGGTGACAGTAGCAATCGTAACGGTAACAGTGATAGCAGTAATTTTGTAGCAAGTGTAACAGTGATGATAGCAGTAGTAACTTAGTAAGAACAATATAAGATAAATTTGTAGGCATTGGATCGGTGACTTGTTGGATGATATTCATCATGAGACAGTTATAACCTAGGGCGATATGGCACTAGCTCTAGTTCGTCAATATAATGTAGGCATGTATTCCATAAATAGTCATACATGCTTATGGAAAGAACTTGCATGACATCTTTTGTCCTACCCTCCCGTGGCAGCGGGGTCCATATTGGAAACTAAGGGATATTAAGGCCTCCTTTTAATAGAGAACTGGAACAAAGCATTAACACACGGTGCATACATGAACTCCTCAAACTACGGTCATCACCAGGAGTGGTCCCGACTATTCTCACTCCAGGGTTGCCGGATCATAACACGTAGTAGGTGACTATAATTTGCAAGATCGGATCTAGAACATGGATATAATGGTGATAACATAAAAGGTTCATATCTGAAATCATGGCACCTGGGCCCAAAGTGACAAACATTAAGCATGGCAAAGTCATAGCAACAACAATCTAAGAACATAGTGGATACTAGGGATCAAGCCCTAACAAAACTAACTCGATTACATGATGAATCTCATCCAAATCCTCACCGACCAGCGAGCCTACGAAGGAATTACTCACTCTCGGTTGGGAGTATCATGGAATTGGCGATGGAGAAGGGTTAGTGATGACGAAGAACGAAGATCCCCCTCTCCGGAGCCCCAAACGGACTCCAGATCTGGCCTCCCAATGAAAAACAAGAGGTGATGACGGCTCCGTCTCGTGGATCGCAATAATTCTTTCTCCCTAAATTTTTTCTGGAAAAATAGGGTTTTATAGCGTCGGTTTCAGGGTCTGCGGGGCCACCAGGTGGGGACAACCCACCTAGGCGCGCCAGGAGAGGGGGGCGCGCCCTGGTGGGTTGTGCCCACCCAGGTGCCCCTCTCCAGTTGGTATAGGTTTCAGAAATTCTTATTACTGATATAAAAAATCCTTGCAAAGTTTCATTCCATTCCAAGAACTTTTATTTCTGCACAAAGACAACACCATGGTAGTTCTGCTGAAAACAACGTCGGTCTGGGGCTAGTTTCATTCAAATCATGCAAATTAGAGTCCAAAACGAGATGAAAAGTGTTAGGAAAAGTAGATACATTGGAGACGTATCAGCTACCGATATCCTGAACAGTGAATACGTATAAGCGATGCGATGAAACTAACCTCGATGGAAAACAACACTGTTCTCAATATTGTCTTGCATGAGGACATATAAAGGCATGTTAAGCACAACAGGCTAAACATCAACCAAATATATCCATGGTAGACAACATAATCTACAAATGATAGCTTCAGTGTGCAGGCTTAAGTATGCTAGGTAAGCAAAACAAGAAGTGAAAAGGTGTGTTAACTGTATCAGGCATAGCATTTAAAAACAAGCAAATAGTCATTCAAATTGGTATTGTGCAGGTCTAAAGTACACTAATTATTGTTAAAAAACGAAAAGGCATGTTAACTTCAATATCCTTATCAGCAACCAAATATCGTAATTCATAGTGATATTGTTGAAACTATTATTGATGAAATTGAACTACACGGAAAATAGTTGCACATATAGAGTATCACACTGTGAAGAATTGAAATAAACAAGTCATAAGGCCATCTCTAGCCGATCCTTTAAAATTTAAAGGACTAAAACCCTTAGTGGATATATATATATACACTCCAGCAATTTTTGGCCTTTTCTAGTCGATCCCCTAAACTTAACATTGTAAGCTTCAATTTGATCAAGTTCAAAGAAGGTTCAACCGAAAGTAGCATGCATTCAAACGTAAACATAGATAGAAATTGCATAACCAAACATAAAAATAAATTTAAACTAAGCTAAACTACTTTTGATCGAAGTGGAGGTCGAGCCAATCCTTCCTCGTCATGTACGGTGTGCCACGAGCCGGGTCCGGGCTGGTGCTGTCGTCGGGGTCGTTGGGGAAGGAAATCCTCCACTTGTCCTTGGGGCCCACCTCGACGCCCTCCGCGCCGTCATCGCCGCCGCCTTCGACCTCATTATCGGAGGAGAGCGCGATAACCTCGCCGCTGTCCTCGCTGCTTTCGACCTCGTCATCGAAGGAGAGCGCGATAACCTCGCCGCCCTCCTTGCCGGCAAATATTGGCTGCTCCGCCTCCATGAGCTCCGGGTGCTGTCGGCGGAGCTCTTGCATGTAGGCCTTGTTGGCGGCCTCGGCCTCGAGGCGCTCCCGTGGCTCGTGGTTCTCCCACGCCATAGCCGAGCTCACCACAACTAGCTCCGAAGGAACAAGGTTGACCGAACGTGTGCCAAAGGGGAAATTGAGCCTAGCTGCCACGCTGTGGTAGCGGACCTGCCAGCGGTCGTACTCCATGGCTGCGAGCTCGGCCGTATGGAAGCTACCGAGCCACCGGCGGGTGTGGGTCTCCCGATCTGTAATCTCGGCGACCCACGTCCCTCACCGCCGCTGCCGGACCCCGAGGTAGGACCTCATCGGCTGCCGGGTCCGAGGGAGGACGGGGAAGTCCTCGAACTGGCACAGGGGCGTGGCGGCGAGCGGATCGGGGGACCGGCGACGGCGGATCGGGCCCGCGGAGGACGACGGGGACACCTTGGCGGCCACCTCGCTGGCGTCGGGCGAAAAGGCCGTGATAAAGCTCTTTTTGGCCATTGGCTCCTCGAGCTCCCCGGCACACAGGTAGAGGTTGGGGATGGAGGCGCCGGCGAAGGCGGCGACCTATCAATGGTTTCGAGGGTTGTGTTTGTCTGTGTGAGCGGAGGTTTTGGGTAGTGTGTGCTGTGTGGAGGTGGCGGGGGGGGGGGAGGTGGTGTTTAAGGAAATACTGCGGAAACTGAAAATTTTACTAGGCGGGAGTAACAAGGCGGGGCTACTGAAAATTTGGATCAAGGGCAAGGAGATATTTTTGAGATTGCGAGTGATGCAGAGGCGGGAGTAAAATGCCAGGGCTACTGAAGATTCGAATCATGGGAGTGAAGCAGAGCGGGAGTAACAAACATCGCACACGGTTCGCACATACTAATCATGTGCTATCAAATATTAAAACCTTCCAGGTGGTAGATAGTTTCGAGATTACGAGGCAGTAATATTTTTGAGATTGCGAGGGATGCAGAAGTGGGAGTAAAATGCCAGGGCTACTGAAAATTTGAATCGAGGGAATAAAGTAGAGCGAGAGTAACAGACATCGCACATGGTCCGCACATACTAATCATGTGCTATCAAACATTGAAACCTTCCAAGCAGCAGATATTTTCGAGATTATGAGGCAGTAATATTTTCGAGATTGCGAGGGTTGCAGAGGCGGGAGTAAAATTCCAGGGCTACTGAGAATTTGAATCAAGGGACTGAAGCAGAGCGGGAGTAACAGACATTGCACATGGTCCGCACATACTAATCATGTGCTATCAAACATTAAAACCTTCCAGGCGGTAGATATTTTCGATATTATGAGGCGGTAATATTTTCGAGATTGCAAGGGATGCAGAGGTGGGAGTATTTGGGGAGCGAGCTAGTGTGCTTGACACCCCGGCTGTGGATTGTAGCCGACTCACCTTCTCGCATAAGCCATAGGCATACTATACACCGATGGTGCTCCAGGATATTTTGTAATACATCTCACACGGTTGGTGATAATAAACTATGTGAGATCTACTTGATTTTTCATCTTGATTTCAATTACATAATGGGGTCACAGCGGCAATGGACTGTGTTTGAATTGCTAGACCTTTTATCTGCATTGAACATGCAACTATATGTGTGTCGTAAAAGAATGGAATTATTCAGGGTTTGTTTGGACATTTTATACATTAAACTGGTTTTCTAGCCATTTCAGGTGCACAATTCAAAATTAAACTACATGCACATGCTCCGGTGCATATAAATTGGTTGAAAAATCAAATATGTGTCCTTGGGTGCATGCTTAGGTCCCATGCAAAAATGGGAATGAATTTCAAACACCGGGGCACTGTTGATTGCCGGCAAAACGTTGAGATACCTACTTTTAAATTCTAGTAAATCCAGAACTCGTCTGAAATTTGTGAAACTTGGCATGGTATCATGGAGCGGCATCAACATGTTGTGGTAAAAAAATTGTCCCATTTGGGGCAGGTTTGGGTATAAGCTTCTCACAAACCAGAGCATCTCACAACAAGCCTGATGGTTTCGGTACGGAACGTGCCACCTTTGGGGAAGAAACGACATCCGTTGCCTCTTATTGCTTTCAAAAAATTTCTAGTGTCAACAACAACAGGAGTGTTGTGTTAAGTTTTGGAATTTTTCGGGGTTAGTTTGGACATTTTTATACATTAACTAGGTTTTCTAGGCATTTTATGTGCATAATTCAAATTTGAAATACATGCACATGCTCCAGTGCATATAAATTGGTTGAAAAATCAAATATGTGTCCTTGGGTGCATGCTTAGGTCCCATGCAAGAAATGGGAATGAATTTCAAACAACAGGGCAGTGTTGATTGCCGGGAAAACATTGAGATACCTGGTTTTTAAATTCTAGTAAATCCAGAACTCGTCTGAAATTCATGAAACTTGGCATGGTATCATGGAGCGGCATCAACATGCCGTGGTAAAAAATTTGTCCCATTTGGGGCAGGTTTGGGTATAAGCTTCTCACAAACCAGAGCTTCTCACAACAAGCCTGATGGTTTTGGTATGGAACATGCCACCTTTGGGGACGAAACGATATTTGTTGCCTCTTATTTATTTCAAAAAATTTCTAGTGTCAACGTACAACAACAGGAGTGTTGTGTTAAGTTTTGGAATTTTTCAGGATTTGTTTGAACATTTTTATACATTAACTGCTTTTTCTAGGCATTTTTTGTGCATGATTTAAATTTGAAATACATGCACCTGCACCCGTGCATATAAATTGGTTGTAAAATCAAATATGTATCCTTTGGTGCATGCTTGGGTCCCATGCTAGAAATGGGAATGAATTTCAAACGCCAGGGCACTGTTGATTGTTAGCAAAACGTTGAGATACCTTGTTTCTAAATTCTAGTAAATCCAAAACTCATTTGAAATTCATGAAACTTGGCATGGTATCATGGAGTGGCGTCAACATGCCATGGTAAAAAAAATCCCATTTGGGGCAGGTTTGATTATAAGCTTCTCACAACAAGCCTGTTGGTTTCAGTACGGAACATTCCACCTTTGGGGACGAAACGATATCCGCTGCCTCTTATCGCTTTTAGAAAATTTCTAGTGTTAAAATAGAACAACAGGAATGTTGTGTTAAATTTTGCAATATTTCGGTGTTCCTTTGGACATTTTTATTCATTAACTGGGTTTTCTAGGCATTTTATGTGCATAATTCAAATTTGAAATACATGCGCATGCTCCCGTGCATATAAATTGGTTGAAAAATCAAATCTGTGTCCTGGGGTGCATGATTAGGTCCCATGCAAGAAATGGGAATGAATTTCAAACACCAGGGCACTGTTGATTGCCGGCAAGACGTTGAGTTACCTGGCTTTTAAATTCTAGTAAATCCAAAACTCGTCCAAAATTCATGAATGGCATGCTATCATGGAGCGGCATCAACATGCCGTGGTAAAAAAATCCCAGATGGGGCAGGTTTTGGTATAAGCTTCTCACAACAAGCCCGATAGTTTTGGTACGGAACGTGCCACCTTTGGGGATGAAACGATATCCGTTGCCTCTTATTGCTTTCAAAAAATTTCTAGTGTCAACATAGAACAACAAGAGTGTTGTATTAAGTTTTAGAATTTTTCGGGGGTTCATTTGTACATTTTCATACATTAACTAGGTTTTCTAGGAATTTTATGTGCATAATTCAAATTTGAAATACATGCACATGCTCCAGTGCATACAAATTGGTTAAAAAATCAAATATGTGTCCTTGGGTGCATGCTTAGGTCCCGTGCAAGAAATGGGAATGAATTTCAAACACTAGGGCACTGTTCATTGCCGGCAAAACATTGAGATACCTGGTTTTTAAATTCTAGTAAATCCAAAACTCGTGTGAAATTCATGAAACTTGGCATGGTATCATGGAGAGGCACCCGACATGTCGTGGTACAATTTTTGTCCCATTGGTGGTAGGTTTGGGTATAAGCTTCTCACAACAAGCTTGATGGTTTCGGTTTGGAACGTGCCACCTTTGGGGATGAAACATTATCCGTTGCCTCTTATTGCTTCGAAAAATTACTAGTGCCAACATAGAACAACAGGAGTGTTGTGTTAAGTTTTGGAATTTTTGGGGTTCGTTTGGACATTTTTATACATTAACTGCATTTTGTATGCACTTTATGTACATAATTCAAATTTGAAATACATGCGCATGCTCCCGTGCATATAAATTGGTTGAAAAATCAAATCTGTGTCCTTGGTTGCATGCTTAGGTAGCATGCTAGAAATGGGAATGAATATCAAACACAAGGGCACTGTTGATTGCCGGCAAAACGTTGAGATACCTGGTTTTTAAATTCTAGTAAATCCAGAACTCGTCTGAAATTCATGAAACTTGGCATGGTATCATGGAGCGGCATCAACATGCCATGGTAAAAAATTGTTCCATTTGGGGCAGGTTTGGGTATAAGCTTCTCACAACAAGCCTGATGGTTTCGGAACGGAACATGACACCTTTGGGGATGAAACGATATCCATTGCCTCTTATTGCTTTCAAAAATTTTCTAGTGTCAACATGGAACAACAGGAGTGAAAGGATCGATATAGTTGACTTGAGGGGGGTGAATAGGCAACTAACAATTTTTAGCTTTTCTTTACAAATTTAAACTTTGCATCAAAGTAGGTTGTCTAGATATGCAACTAGGTGGGAAACCTATATGATGCAACAATAGTAAGTAAACAAGCAAGCAAGGAATGTAACACAAGATAGGCTTGCACAAGTAAAGGGATGAGATAACCAAGAGTGGAGTTGGTGAAGACGAGGATGTGTTACTGAAGTTCCTTCCCTTTGAGAGGAAGTACGTCTCCGTTGGAGCGTTGTGGAGGCACAATGCTCCCCAAGAAGCCACTAGGGCCACCGTATTCTCCTCACGCCCTCACACAATGCGAGATGCCGTGATTCCACTATTGGTGCCCTTGAAGGCGGCGACTGAGGGAGTCCTGGACTAAGGGGTCCTCAGGCGTCAGGCCTGTTATCCATGGGCCGGACTGATGGGCTGTGCAGATACGAAGATCGAAGACTACACCCGTGTCCGGATGGGACTCTCCTTGGCGTGGAAGGCAAGCTTGGTGACTAAATATGTAGATTCCTTTCTTTGTAACCGACCTTGTGTAACCCTACATCCTCCGAATGTCTATATAAACTGGAGGACTTAGTCCGGAGAGACACATTATCATAGCCATACGAGCTAGACCTCTAGGGTTTAGCTGTTACGATCTCATGGTAGATCAACTCTTGTAATACTCATATTCATCAATATCAATCAAGTAGGATGTAGGGTATTACCTCCATATAGAGGGCCTGAACCTGGGTAAACATCGTGTCCCCTGTCCCCTCTTACCATCGACCTTAGACACACAGTTCAGGACCCCCTACCCGAGATCCGCCGGTTTTGACACCGACATTGGTGCTTTCATTGAGAGTTCCACTGTGTCATTGACGAAAGGTTCGATGGCCCCTTCAAACATCAATAATGACGCTGTCCAAGGAGAAACTTTCCTTCCCGGACAAATCTTTGTGTTCGGCGGCTTCGCACTGTGGGCCAATTCGTTTGGCCATCTGGAGCAGATCGAAAGCTATGCCCCTGGCCATCAGGTCAGATTTGGCAGCTTGAACTACGTTGCGGACATCCGTGGAGACTTGATCTTTGTCGGATTCGAGACCGCGGTAGCCGCTCCTGGTCACCCCAATGATCATGACCTAAATCTGTCATTAGACTGCATCCAGGAGATTACTCCTGTAACCGCTCTGGCCTTAGATCCAGAGTAGACTGCGCCGTCCAAGGACAGGAGGATCAACCCCACCATGGATGCCACCGATTCCACGGTGTTGGAGCCGCACATAGACTTAACCTCTCACGATGTCTTTGTCACCGAAACTCTAGACTCGTCTCTGGCCTTAAGTTCCGAACCGCGTGAGCCCGCGGACGCCGAACTTGATCATTTGTCGATCTGCGAGTTCAGCGCCACAGACATCTTCCAGCACTCGCCTTTGGGCGATGTGCTAAACTCATTAAAGAACCTGTCCTTGGCCGAGGACTCACAGCCGAACTATATCCGGTTCGAACTAGGGGCTGACGGTGGAGAATTTTGCTTCCCACCCTCCACCCACTTCATAGCCACGGTCGAGGATTTGATTGACACACTTGATTACGACTCCGAGGACATCGACGGTATGGACGATGATGCCGGAGAAGAAGAGGCCCAGAACCCGCCATTCACCGGAGCTGGACGGCCACTTCCTCGTATGATGTATACATGGTGGATGCACCAAAGGAGAACAGCGGTGATGCCAAGGAAGATCCAGCTGAGGATAAACCTTCCGAAATACAATCCAAGCGCCGGCGTCAGCGGCGCCGCTCTAAGTCACGCCGCAGCAAACACAGCAACACCGGCACAGGAGAAGATAACACTCCAGAAGGTGCCGATGACAACGAAGACCCCGTTAAAATAACTAATTAATGAACAAGATGAACGGGAACTTGGGCAGGTTAGCCCTGGTAAGCAGGCCACGCACGAAGGCTCAGAGGACGGAAGTTATCTTCCGCTCTCCGAGGATGAGGTGAGCCTCGGCACCGACGACTTCATCGTGCCTGAGGAACCTCTTGAGCAGGAGCGCTTCAAGCGCCAGCTAATAGCCACTTCAAGGAGCCTAAAAAGAAGCAGCAACAGCTTCAAGCTGACCAAGATCTGCTCAATGATAAATGGACCGATGTCCTAGCAGCCGAAGAATACGGCCTCAAGCGCCCAACCAAAATTTACCCAAAGCGCAAATTGCTACCTCGGTTTGACGAGGAGGCGCCAGAATACATACCACCATCGTACAATGCGGCTGACCGACCACCACATGGTCGGGACAAAGCGGCAACTCACCCCGAACACCAGCCCACCCCGCCTCATCGCACAGGTAGGGGTAAATTAGCCCACAGCCATGCATATGACCTCCGGTAAAACCTGAACAATAAAGCAGGACACACTAGATCAATCAATGGATCTCGAGGATGTGCCTTGACATGGGATGATGGCCACCTATTCGGACGTGACAAACTTAGTCATGCACGGGCTGAAACCGCAGACGGACTCCATGAGAGCTACGTCGCGATACGGCCCGATATAGAGGCGCCGCAAACCCTCATTGCTTCACTGATGAGGTCATGGATCATGAATTCCGAGAAGGGTTCAAACCCGTGAATATAGAATCATACGATGGAACTACGGACCCCGCGGTGTGGATCAAAGACTTCATTCTCCACATTCATATGGCCCACGACGATGACCTCCACGCCATCAAATACCTCCCTTTAAAACTCAAGGGGCCAGCTCGACACTAGTTAAACAGCCTGCCTGAAAATTCTATCGGCAGCTGAAGCCTTCCTCGACAACTTCCAAGGTACATATGTCCGGCCACCAGACGCCGATGACTTAAGCCACATAGTTCAACAACCTGGAGAGTCCGCCAGGAAATTCTGGACTAGGTTCTTAACTAAAAAGAACCAAATCATCGATTGTTCGGATGCCGAAGCCTTAGTAGCCTTCAAACACAGCATCCGCGATGAATGGCTCGCTCGCCACCTCGGCCAAGAAAAGCCAAAGTCCATGGCAGCCCTCACGGCACTCATGACCCGCTTTTGCACGGGCGAGGATAGTTGGTTGGCCCGTAGCAAAAACAATGCAAGCGACGCCGGCACCCCTAAAGTTAAAAATAACAAAGACAAGTCTCGGCGCAATAGATACAAGCGTCGAAACAACAGTGATAACACCGAGGATACGTCGGTCAATGCCGGATTCAGTGGCTCTAAGTCCGGTCAGCGGAAGAAGCCGTTCCAAAAGAACAATTCGGGCCCATCCAGCTTGGACCGCATACTTGATCGTCCCTGCCAGATTCATGGCACCCCGGACAAACCACCAATCATACAAATAGAGATTGCTGGGTTTTTAAACAGGCCGACAAATTAAATGCCGAGAATAGGGAAAAGGAATCGCAAAGCGAGGATGATGACGAAGAGCCCCTCCAATCGAACACTGGGGGACAGAAGAAGTTTCCCCCTCAGGTCAAAACGGTGAACATGATATACGCTACCCACATCCCCAAGAGGGAGCGCAAGCGTGCGCTCAGGGACGTCTAAGCGATAGAGCCAGTCACCCTAAAATTTAATCCATGGTCGTCATGCCCTATCACTTTTGATCGCCGGGATCATTCGACCAGTATCCGTTATGGTGGCTTAACCGCACTGGTCCTAGACCCAATAATTGATGAGTTACACCTAACTCGCGTCGTTATGGACGGAGGTAGCAGCCTCAATCTACTCTATAAGGATACAACGCAAAAAATGGGCATTAACCCATCACGGATCAAGACCACAAGGACTACCTTCAAAGGAGTCATACCAGGTGTAGAGGCCCGTTGTACGGGCTCAATCACACTAGAGGTTGTCTTCGGATCTCCGGACAACTTTCGAAGTGAGGAGTTAATCTTCGATATCGTCCCCTTCCGCAGCGGCTATCACACACTGCTCGGACGAACTGCGTTTGCTCGATTCAACGCAGTACCACACTATGCTTATCTCAAGCTCAAGATGCCCGGTCCACGTGGCATCATAACGGTCAACAGAAATACTGAACTCTTCCTCCGTACAGAAGAGCACACAGCTGCCTTAGCAGAAGTACAGAGCGGCATTCTCAAGCAGAACTTTAATTCGGCTGCCGAGCCCACGGACACCGTTAAGAGGCTCCGAACTACTCTGCAGTAGGAGAGCTCGGCTCGTCAGGAGCTCGACTAGCAATCCGGCCTCCGACTCCATCCTGATAAAGTGGTGGCATTCGTGCCATGCGTACATAACTACGCACTCAAAATCCCATGGGCATCGATGGAGGCATAGCTAGCTTGTGGTCCATAGTACCTATACACACATACTTTCACTTTTACGTGTTTCCTTTTCAGGTCTCAATCCCACGGGCCCCATCTGGTGGTCTGGTCATCGGTCCTCTTGTAGGATGACACACCAAGACGGCGAGAAATGCAAACATATGGGGGACTTTTTAGGTGATTCCGTTAACGATAACTCTACCTGTTTTTCAAGACCCACATGCAGCTCTCCCTTGGTATCGGCATGTCAAATAGCCTGTTGCTTATTGCACTACCTGTATCAATGCGCCTTGACATACTAATTAAATTACAATGAGAACAGTTTGCGGCTGGAGCTTTAGGACCCCAGCTTTTTACCTTTGCACCTTTTCTGTTTTCTTTCTCTTTTTTCTCTCAGCTCCCCTGTGGATAACCATATCAGGTAGCACCCGTACACTTTGGTACGTTTTGATGTTTGCCAGGGGCTTTATAGCACCCCACATTACGGCAACAAAAGTCTGAACGCTTTTTAAGTATAGTTCGGCACCCCGAATTTAGCATATGCATTGGCTCCGAATCATGTCTTTGGTCGATAGTTGGGTTGCCCGACTCTTGTGCTTGCTACCTTACGTTTCGCTATATCGGCTAAGGTAGAAAAGGGAGAACTACTGCGATTGTGCCTTGGTTTATCCAAAGGAGCACCTTGATATGTCTCCATCGTATCTATAATTTTTGATTGTTCCATGCTAATATTATACAACTTTCATATACTTTTGGCAACTTTTTATACTATTTTTTGGGACTAACATATTGATCCAGTGCCCAGTGCCAGTTCCTGTTTGTTGCATGTTTTATGTTTCGCAGAATATCCTTATCAAACGAAATCCAAACGGGATAAAAATGGACGGAGCTTATTTTTGGAATATTTGGAAAATTTCGGAAGAAAATTCCACGTGAGATGGTGCCCGAGGTGGCCATGAGGCAGGGGGCGCGCTTGCCCCCCTGGGCGCACCCCTGACCCTCGTGGGCCACCCGTAAGGCAGTTGATGCCCCTCTTCCGCCGCAAGAAAGCTAATATAAAAAATCACGGCGAAGGTTTCAGGCCAATCGGAGTTACGGATCTCCATACATATACGAAACGGTGAAAGGGTGGCAGATCAGAATGCGGAAACAGAGAGAGATAGAGAGACAGATACAGATACAATCTCGGAGGGGCTATCGCCCCTCCCATGCCATGGAGGCCAAGGACCTGAGGGGAAACCCTTCTCCCATCTAGGGAGGAGGTCAAGGAAGAAGAAGACGAAGGGGCCCCCTCTCCCCTTCTCTTCCGGTGGCGTCGGAACACTGCCGTGGCCATCATCATCATCACCGCGATCTACACCAACACCTCTGCCATATTCACCAACATCTCCATCACCTCCCCTCTCTATCTACAACGGTCCACTCTCCCGCAACCCGCTGTACCCTCTACTTGAACATGGTGCTTTATGCTTCATATTATTATCCAATGATGTGTTGCCATCCTATGATGTATGAGTAGATTTTCATTGTCCTACCGGTGGTTAATGAATTGCTATGATTGATTTAATTTTCTTGTGGTTATGTTGCTGTCCTTTGGTGCCCATCATATGAGCGCGCGCGTGGATCACACCATAGGGTTAGTTGTATGTTGATATGACTATGTATTGGAGGGCAAGAGTGACAGAAGCTTCAACCTATCATAGAAATTGATGCATACGAGATTGAAGGGGGGCCAATATATCTTAGTGCTATGGTTGGGTTTTACCTTAATGAACGTTAGTAGTTGCGGATGCTTGCTAATAGTTCCAATCATAAGTGCATAGAATTCAAAGTCAGGGATAACATGCTAGCAGTGGCCTCTCCCACATAAAACTTGCTATCGGTCTAGTAAAGTAGTCAATTGCTTAGGGGTAATTTCGCAACTCCTACCACCACTTTTCCACACTCGCTATATTTACTTTATTGCTTCTTTACTTACAACAGCCCCTACTTTTTATTTACTTGCTCTTTATTATCTTGCAAACCTATCCAACAACACCTACAAAGTACTTCTAGTTTCATACTTGTTCTAGGTAAAGTGAACGTCAAGCGTGCGTAGAATTGTATCGGTGGTCGATAGAACTTGAGGGAATATTTGTTCTGCCTTTCGCTCCTTGTTGGGTTCGACACTCTTACTTATCGAAAACTATTGCGATCCCCTATACTTGTGGGTTATCACACCTCAATAGAGAAAGCCGAAAACTGACTGTCATGATGCGGCGAGAGCCGATCAGCTGTTCGGAGGTTACAAATCGTTGGAGATTTCTTCCGCATTACGCGAAGGATTGGTACTTCCCTATCAGACGCTTATATCACTCCAGTTCAGACACTAGGGGCTGCACCCATGTTTTTATTATCGAACTCCTATGGCTAAGTGAGGGCATTATAGCCGCATATTCTGGTTGCCTGGTTCGTTGCGCTAAGCAACTCCTTCAAGGACCATCTAATTGGATCAAGATTGTTTAGATTCCATCCCGAACACCCCCGTACTACCTACGTGAGGGGCAGAAGCCAACGACTAGTTAACCCTCAGATATCATACAACACGGCCGCACAGGAAGTAAAAATTTAAAAACATAACAAGCATTGTATTGCACAAACCCTTTGTTTTATCATACAAGGTAGAGGGAGATCGAATTCAAAGATAGTGTCTTTCGCACACTGATCCGCAACAATGCGGGATCCCTCTAGGACACCATCAAAATATAACTCGGGTCGGCGGTGCTCCTTGCCCTCAGGTGGCCCCTCGGTCATTAGCTTCTTGGCATCCATCTTCGCCTAGTGCGTCTTAACGCGGGCAAAGGCCATCCGTGCACCTTCGATACAGACCGATCGCTTTATAACCTCAAGCCGTGGGCATGCATCAACAAGCCACTTCACAAGTCCAAAGTAGCTGCTGGGTATCGGCATGGCAGGCCATAGTCGGACTATCACCTCCTTCATGGCTAGCTCGACCGCCTTGTGCAGCTCGACCACCTATTTCAGTTGGTCGCTGAAGGACAACGGATATTCGGGTCCAAGATATTGAGACCAGAACAGCTTCTCCGTAGAGCTCCCTTCTTCGGCTCGATAGAACTTGGCAGCATCTGATACGCTGCGCGGAAAATCCGTAAATGCCCCTGGAGAGCTCCAAATTTGGGTAAGTAAAAGGAACGCTTCCTTCAAAGACTTGCTTTGCATAATGAAAGCCTTACCCGCCGCGATCTTCCTGGCCGCCTGGATTTCCTAGAGGGCGCTCTGGGCCTCGGCTCGAGCCTCTTGCGCGCTCTGGCGGGCATTCGCAAGTTCGGACCGTCCGCTTTTGGCAGACTGAACCTTTTCGATCACCGTACTCATAAGGACACGGTGTTCATCTACAATGGAAGCGCCTCCCAGCACTTCCAGCAGATTATCCGGTGCCTCTGGTTGGACAGAGGTCACCGGCGGAACAGGCACAACTCCTCCTTTCAGGGAAGGCCGTTCGCTGGACTCCGGAGCCGTGTAGGTCTCCAGAATGGTATCCAACTGAGGGCCGAATGGAACTCGGCCCCCATCGTCAGTCCCCATGGGGGCTTTTTCCCCCATGTGTCTGGTGGCCGAGGAGTCATCCTTGGACGCCACCCTGACGATCTCCGAAACCTCCCTCTGGTCGGGGAAGGTCCTTTGGGACACCACCTTGTCATCGTCCTTGGACTTAGGGGAGTCAGCGAGCGGCGGTGACACGCTGGCCATCTCCTTTGAATCTAGCGAACCCTCTGTCGAGGATCGCAGGGAGCTGTCGCGGGCTGGAATGTGATTGCATAATTTGAACATATTAATATTATAAAATGGAAAGGCCAAGCATTCGGACGTTCATAAGGTTTTTGGTACTTACGAAGCGGCCCGGGGCTTGGTTCGGGGCATCCGCTCTGGACTGCTATCATCATCCCACGCGGAGTCATCCGCAAGGGAGCCTTTCCCCTTCTTGGGCGCCTTCGCCTCCAAATTTGGGGAGGTCCCCCTTTTCTTCCTTCCCCCCTAGGGGGGGAGTCGCTTTCTTCCTCCTCCTCCTCGTCGTCGTCGGCGGCCGAAGAGCGAGTCCCCTCTTCGGACGTCACGTCCGAAGCGCCTTTTCGGCGAAGCCACTCCGGGCCCCCTTGGCCGTCTTCTTGGCCTTCTTCTCCGGTACATCATAAGGTGCCGGAAACAACATCTTTGTCAAAAGCGGGGTCTCTTGGTCTTCGGGCAGCGGAGCCGGATAGTTAACCTGCCCCGCTATGTCGATCCAGGCCTAAAAAATTGATGGGAAGGCTTAGACTCCTCAGAATACGTTGGTAAAGGTTATACCTTGAAAACATGTAAGAACTTACCGAATTAGCCTGGCGTTTTAAGCTGAGCCCGCGATCCTCGGTCGTAGGCGGTGGTGTCTCGTCGTCCTTGAAGAGCACTTTCCAGATGTCTTCGTGTGTTGTGCCGAAGAGCTCTAGCAGTGTCTGATGCTTGGCTGGATCAATCTCCCACAACTAGCAAATCCGGCGTTGGCATGGAAGGATCCGGCGAATGAGCATAACTTGGATCATGTTGATAAGTTTGATTCTCTTGGTTATCATGTTCTGTACGCACGTCTGGAGCCCAGTTAGCTCACTCGAAGAACCCCAGGTTAGACCCTTCTCTTGCCAAGAGATGAGCCGCAACGGAGCTCCGGATCGAAATTCGGGGGCCTCCGGCCAGTTGGTGTCACGCGGCTCGGTAATGTAGAACCACTCGGCCTACCACCCCTTCACCGTCTCCACAATGGAGCCTTTGGGCCATGTGACATTGGGCATCTTGCCTACCATGGCGCTTCCGCACTCTGCTTGTTGGCCTCTCACCACCTTCGGCTTTACATTGAAGGTCTTCAGCCATAGGCCGAAGTGAGGTGGGATACAAAGAAAGGCCTCGCAAATGACTATGAATGCCGAGATGTTGAGGATAAAGTTGGGGGCTAGATCATGGAAATCTAGCCCGTAGTAAAACATTAGTTCGCGGACGAATGGGTGGAGAGGGAATCCCAGCCCGCGGACGAAATGTGTGAGAAACACAACCCTCTCATGGGGCTCTAGGGTAGGGACGATCTGTCCCTCGGCTGGGAGACAGTGAACGATCTCTTTGGACAGGTATCCGGCCTCTCGGAGCTCCTTGATGTCTTTCTTCTTAACAGAGGAGGCCATCCACTTTCCACCAGCTCCAGATCCGGACATGGTTGGAGTGCTTTCTCCGGTGGGGGAAGCTAGAGCTTGTGCACTGGAGCTCAAGAATGGATGGGCAGAGGAAGGAGAAGGCAGGGGTGAGTGAGGACGAATCCTTATCCCCTTATAAAGGCCGCGAATGTCAAACGCCTTCCTACTCGCCTTAAAACGCGCCTATTCCCAAGGGCTATGTAAATGGCATGGTTGGGTTACCCACGCCCGTATTGATGAGAATCCCGTAATAAAGGGACACGATCTCTGCTTTTGATAAGACATGCCAATGGCAACCGCGTCTCAAAAACGTGGAGCAGCAGACGAAAAACGGTTCGAAATTATGACCGGACAGATGTGATGTCATGTTACGAAAAGTTGTCAGCAGATTGGACTCGTGTAAAATTATATTCTCTCTGCGGTCGTGTGTGGTGTGTGTTACAGGTCCGGACACGTCGATACGTCCGAAGACTATTTCGGAGTTCGGAAGGAGGAACCCGCCTTGCAATGCCGAAGATAGCTCTATGCGTCGGATACCTTGTCATTGAAGCCAGGTTCAGGGGCTATTGAGGGAGTCCTGGACTAAGGGGTGAAGATACGAAGACCGAAGACTATGCCCGTGTCCGTATGGGACTCTCCATGGCATGGAAGGCAAGCTTGGCGACTAAATATGTAGATTCCTTTCTTTGTAACTAACCTTGTGTAACCCTAGATCCTCCCGGTGTCTATATAAACCGGAGGACTTAGTCCGGAGAGACACATTATCATAGCCATACGAGCTAGACCTCTAGGGTTTAGCTATTACGATCTCGTGGTAGATCAAATCTTGTAATACTCATATTCATCAATATCAATCAAGCAGGACGTAGGGTATTACCTCCATAGAGAGGGCCCGAACCTGGGTAAACATCGTGTCCCCTGTCTCCTGTTACCATCGACCTTAGACGCACAGTTCGGGACCCCCTACCCGAGATCCGTCGGTTTTGACACCGATAGTGACCGAACCTTTACAAACAAGGTTGGGTCAATCTCCACAACTTAACTGGGGTCTCCCAGCAACACCATGAAGCTTCACCACAATGGTGTATGGCTCCGCGATGACCTCAACCGTCTAGGGTGCTCAAACACCCAAGAGTAACAAGATCTACGAGGGATTAGTGGGGGGAATCAAATATCTCTTGGTGGATGTGTATATCTAGGCCCTCTCAACCAATCCCTAGGAGATCAATAAGTTTGATTGGCTAGGGAGAGAGATCGGGTGAAAATGGAGCTTAGAGCAACAATGGAGCTTGGGGTGGAAGAGGTAAGTCAACTCAGAGAAGATGACTCCCTTTTATAGTGGAAGAGCAAATCCAACCGTTATCCACCAACTCAGCCTGCGACGCATGGTACTACCGCACCGGAGACGTTGTACTACCGCAGGGCACTTCAGTACTAGCGCCCACACAGCAGTATCCAACACAGCCCTGATGCGACGAAGTAGAGGGCGGTAGAACCGCTGGCGCGGTACTACCGCTCCCCCTTGCGGTACTACTGCAAGGCAGGGATAGTCCAGATTTGGGAAGGCACAGACATATAAAAATACATCCGTGGCAACTTCCGTTGAGTTTAGATCTATGCAAAAATCCAACATGGTAGTGCCGGAAGCCAGGAGCGGTTCTACCGTGTAGGGCGTAGATGTAAAGAATTACATCCACCCCTACTACCGCTTGTCTTGCTAAGCCAGAGCTGAGGCCACGGTACTACCGCGTTAGAGAAGCGGTACTACCGCGAGCACCTGCGTTACTACCGCGCCCAAGGCCGGTACTACCGCAGGGGCCTGTGATACTACTGCTCTGAGGAGCAGTACTACCGCATGCCCCAGTTCAGCAACACTCGAAGTTGATCCTTTTGCAGAGATTCGGAGAAACAGAGAATGCTCCAAAGAGCCAAAGGAAATGTGGTGCAAAAGGAATAGACGTGTACGTGTTGATTCCACCCAAACCTTTCCAATGTGGATCCTCCTCTTAATAGTATGACTTTCCTACGACTCAAACCACCGAAAAGAAACATAGAGAAAACACCGTCTTCAATAGTCTTCAAGGGGCACCAAATCGTCTTGTGCCTAGACATGATATATCTGAAATGCTCAATGCACACAATTAGTCCGCAAAAGCATTGTCATCAATCACCAAAACTACTTAAGGGATAAATATGCCTTTACAGTCTCCCCCATTTTGGTGGATTGATGACAATATGGGATTTGCACAAAGGAATAAAAATAAAGCTTAGGCAAACCCAACATATATAAAATATAAACGGGCTCCCCCTAGATGTGTGCGCTCTAGAGATGTGCTTTGGACTGCACGACACACATACTAGGATCAACACCCCCCCCCCCTATGTTTTATAGATGAGGCAATTCTTACAAAGGAGAAACTAATACTAACATGGAGGCAAGATAATACATGTGAGCTTAAATTAACTAGCATAAGATAGCATAAGCTTACGGGCTACTAAGCAGGAAAGATAACAAGATACAATAGAGTGCATATGTCTTACACCATATGATAAGGGAACACGACACACGACAAACCAAACCAAAGCAAATGAGGTCCAACAGAATGAAAGAAAACACGCAAACACGACACACGACTCACAAATCCCTACACTCTCTCCCCCTTTGGCATCGAGACACAAAAAAAGGCAGAGAAAACACCTATGACACAGGTGGTAGCTCAAGCTGGGGCACTCACTCGTCATGGTCCTCGTTGGTCTCGACAGCGGGGATGGTCTCCTCCCCAGACTCAGTCCACTGGTAGCCCTGCTTCGCCATCCATTCTGCCTCTGGAGTGATGTGCTTCTCGGACCCACTAGATATCTCCTCGCCAAATGTCCTCAAGATCCTCTTATCGCGGTGGCGACTCTCCTTGGAAGCAACATGGGTCCTTTACTGCCCCTTGGCTTGCATACAGAACAAAGTCTTCATCTTGGCCTTCAGCTTCTTAGCCCATGAGGGCTCAGTAGAGGGAGGAGCATACCCAGCAGAGATGTCCTCATCTGCTTCCTCCTCCTCAACCTCATCCTCATCTACGTCCATCTGAGCAGCCGCTACCTCAGCACGGGTAGTGGTGTTAGCCCACTTAGGCTTGACGCGGAGCTTGATGGGCTCGTGACGGGTCTAGTCGGGGGCCTCAAACTCAACATTGGGATAGAGCTTCTCCCAAGTCTTCGAGACCAGGTGAAAACAGGTAAGGACCATAGATGGGTACCTTACGGTTGAACACCGCAAACCATAGCTCACACCACATGATATGTGAGACATCAAGTGGTTGCGTCTGAACACGACGCGCCTCCTCACAGATGAGCATCATATCCACAAGATAGGCATGTACCTTATCCTTGTCACCAATACGTGGGAAGAGGCTGTTGCGGAAGATCCGATACATGATGTCAAGGAATATGTTCAGAACCCATGCCTTCTTGCCACTGGGAAGCTGCTTCTCAACACAGTATGGTTGAAGCTTGTTCTTGTTTGCGGACTCGGAGTTGGCATGAGGGCGAACACCAACGGGCTTGTCGAGCCCCTCATCACGAACCTGTAGCAGATTCATGAAGTCCTTCCACTTGGCAGTCAGCTGTTGTCCATTTGTCATCCACGTCAAGGTCCGTTCCTCATCAGAATGGAAGTGGACCGAGGCAAAGAACTGAACCACAATCTCAGGGTCAAAGTCCAGGTGGAACGTGATCAAGTCCTCAATGCCAAACTGCTCCACCAGGTCCAAAGCCTCACCGAAATAGGCACGGTGCTTATCTTGCCTCATATGATGCATGTCAATCCAGTGCACATCCACGTAGATGTTCTTCTTGGCCTTGATCACATCTAGATAGATAAGATACTGCTGCTTGGTTCAGAACAACTCATTCCCTCTGAAGTTTGCACGGGGATTGACATAGGGGTTGATCTTCCTTCGAGTGACTTGGTTCTACGTTGGGGGGCATTGGAGCCCTCTGGAGCTTCATCTTGGTTGCACAGACGCTTCGAGCCCGTGTCGCGAACGGGGTTCGAATGACGGACATTGGAACCGGAGCCACCACCTATGACACATAACACAAGAACACGCAAGAAAAGTGAGAAGGATCAATGCAAAGACCACAGAAAAACAAATGAAACAAGTAGAAATAACATTGGGTAGTTGCTATAGGGAAGGTTCAGACTCAACGGTAGTACCGCATAAGTGTGCGGAACTAAAATTTTACTGCTGCTCCAGCCGCGCTACTACCGCGCCGGGATGGCACAGAAGTACCACACCTGGAGCGGCAGTAAATTTTACTTCCGTGCCTTGCGCGGTAGTACCGCTCCTAAGGAGCGGCAGTACCGTACGAGGTGAACACAAATGGAGCGGTAGTACCGCTCGGGAGTTGCGGTAGTACCACTCGAGTTCAGATCTAAAACAAAAAACTGATCTGAGAACATCCGTGCCTAGGGAGCGGTACTATGGTTGATCGAACCTACCAAGTAGCAAAATACCAAATAGAATCTCTACGCATCACTACTATCCTACATCCTACTCTTGCAAAGATTTGGCCTAAAATATCAAGAGCAACATGCATCTCCCCAAAAACTTAGAGACAAAACATCAAGACAAGGAGAGAGGGATTTGGGGAGAAACCTTGTTCCATGGCAAGAGGATGTGGTGGGGAACGATCCCACCGGACGGAATGCAAGGAGAGCGGCCGGAGAGCAAGATCTGGTGAGGTTCTCCGGCGCCGTTCTTGCGCAGGAGAGAGAGAGACCTCATGGGGAAGATGAGTTGAATGGGTATGGGGGAACTGGAACTCCCCGTGCCCGCTCTTAACCCCCACGCGCTCGCGACTGTGCGCTAGTACTGCGGGTCATCGCGGTAGTACCGCTCGGGTAGAAGTACCAAACGCGGGGTGGTAGTACCGCTCTTCTATTGGCAGTAAAAAATTACTGCCGTGCTCGGTGCGGTAGTACCGTGTACAACTCCTGCGGTAGTACCGTGGCAAGCCACGGTAGTACCGTGAACCCAAGAAAATGCACATTTCACAAACAAGAAAGGAAAACAGTCTTTGCAATGCAACCTTCAAGCGAACAGACACACCAACGAGCAAACACACGAGGCATCTCAAACACAAGCACGACACGATGAAAAAGAGACAAAAGGACAACATGGAACAAACACGCGACACAACCTCACCATAGAGAGGGCGGTGTCTATAGCCACCTATGTTTGAGTCAATTGGTATGGCACGGCGAAGAATTATCCTTGGGCCCATGACCAACACTCGTCTTTGAAGCACACGTACCATCACAAATGGCTGGTGTGAAAGAGTTGATCAATTTATCCATAATGGGGGGAGGGAGAGTTCATTGAGAGAACAACACTCCCCCTATGTTCATGCTTACACCAAAACAAGATAACACGTTGAGTATGGTGGGGTGTGCAAAGGTTAAAGCAACATTGCTTGAATCAATGATATTTAGCTCATGCCGTAACTAGTGAAATCTTGCTTCATCCAAAGGCTTTGCGAAGATATCTGCAAGGTTATCCTGAGTGTTGACATGGTAGAGATCGATCTCCCCTCGCCTAATATGATCCTGGATGAAGTGATACCGAATCTCAATATGCTTCATCTTGAAGTGTTGCACCGGGTTGAGAGAAATCTTGATGGCACTTTCATTGTCACACCAAAGAGGCACTTTGTCACAAATGACACTGTAATCCTTTAAAGTTTGCCTCATCCATAGAAGTTGTGCGCAACAACTACCGGCGGCCACATACTCCGCTTCGGTGGACGAGAGAGACACACAACTTTTCTTCTTCGAAGACCAACTCACCAAAGAGCAACCAAGGAATTGGCACCCTCAGGAAGTTGACTTCCTATCCACTTTGTCTCCCGCCCAATCAGAGTCCGAATAGCCTACAAGGTTGAAGTTTGCTCCTCTTGGGTACCATAAGCCAAAGTTTGGGGTATGAACTAAATACCGAAAGATTATCTTGACCGCCACAAAGTGACTTTCCTTAGGTGCGGCTTGAAACCATGCACAAATTCCCACACTCAACATGATATCCGGTCTAGATGCACAAAGGTAAAGCAAGGAGCCAATCATGCAGCGATATACCTTTTGATCCAACGCTTTACCATTGGGATCTATGTCAAGTTGGCATTTGACGGGCATTGGAGTGGAAGACGGCTTGACTTCACTTAGCTTGAATCTCTTGAGCATGTCTTGAGTGTATTTGGCTTGGTTGATGAAGGTTCCTTCTCTTCATTGCTTGATTTCGAACCCGAGAAAGAACTTCAACTCTCCCATCATGGACATCTTGAACTTCAAGGTCATGAGAGCGGCAAATTCCTCATTGAAAGCTTTGTTAGGAGAACCAAAGATAATGTCATCAACATATAGTTGGCACATAAACAACTCCCCTTTGACCTTCTTAGTAAAAAGAGTGGGGTCGACTTTCCCAATTTCAAACCCCGGATCTTGCAAAAACTCGGTAAGGTGGACATACCACGCACGTGGGGCTTGTTTAAGGCCATAGAGTGCCTTATCGAGTTGGTACACATGATCGCGGAAATAGGGATCCTTGAAAACGGGGGGTTGTTTGACATACACCAACTCATTAATAGGACCATTAAGAAAAGCACTCTTCCAATCCATTTGTTGCAACTTGAAGTTATGATGAGAAGCATAAGCAATCAACAAACGAATAGATTCAAGGCGAGCAACGGGAGCACAGATTTCACCGTAGTCGATACCCTCGACTTGGGAGTAGCCTTGAGCTACCAAGCGAGCCTTGTTGCGGACAATAATTCCATGAGCATCTTGCTTGTTCTTGAATATCCACTTGGTTCCAATGACATTATGGTTCCCCATTGGCCTTGGCACCAATCCCCACACCTTGTTGTGCTCCAAGTTGTTGAGTTCTTCATGCATGGAATTAAGCCAATCCGGATCTTCGAGCGCCTCATAGACCTTTTGGGGTTCAACACAAGAGACAAAAGCGTGATGTTCACAATAGTTTGCCAATTGTCTACGAGTGCTTACCCCCTTTCGTATGCTTCCAAGCACATTTGTCATGAGATGACCCTTGGTAGATAGCTTGGATGCAATCTTGGCTGCACAACGCTCCAATTCCTCCATAGGAGAGAGTTGAGGAGTGGTTACTTGATCATCTTGAGCGTCACCTTGAGCTTGTTCTTGATCTTGAACTTGCTCAAAGGGGATAACTTGACCTTGGGCATCACTCGGTGGTTCAACGCCATCTTGAGGTTGATCTTGCCCTTGGTCTTGTTCACGAGGTTGAGGGCCTTCACTTTGTTCTTCGGAAGCGTGTGGGTCTTTGGTTGGTGATGGTTCCACTTGAGTGGAACATTGTCCTTCTCCTTCGACCACAAGGGGTTCCTCAATGGGTAGGATAAAACCAACACCCATTATTCTTATGGCTTGGGGAGGAATTTCATCACCTACATCACAAGTACCACTTTGCTCCACTTGGGAGCCGTTATTCTCATCAAACTCCACATTACACGTCTCCTCAATAAGTCTCGTGGACTTATTGAGGACACGGTAAGCATGAGAGTTTGTAGCATAACCAACAAATATTCCCTCATGAGCTCTAGCCTCAAATTTACACAAACGAACACCCAGAAGTACTTGAGGTTGGGCTTGTTACCGGTGAGTATCTCATATGGAGTCTTGTTCAAGCCTTTGCGGAGGTAGAGCCGATTGGATGCATGACATGCGGGGTTGATGGCTTCGGCCCAAAAGTTGTATGGAGACTTGAACTCTGCCATCATGGTTCTTGCCGCATCCATCAACGTCCGGTCCTTCCTCTCCGCTACACCATTTTGTTGAGGGGTGTAAGGTGCGGAATATTGATGTTTGATCCCCTCATCACTAAGAAACTCATCCAAGGTGTAGTTCTTCGGTGCCGTTGTCACTTCTTATTGTCAAGATCTTTGCATTGTGTTCATGTTGAGCTTCATTTGCAAAGTCAATGACGTTTTGTTGGGTCTCACTCTTCCTATTGAATAAGTACACCCAAGTGTATCTTGAATAGTCATCCACAATCACCAAGAAATACTTTCTATCCCCAATACTATCAAAGGATGGAGGCCCAAAGAGATCCAAGTGAAGGAGGTCCAAAGGCCTCTTTGAGTAAATGATAGTCGTGGGAGGGTGAGCCTTCTCATGTAGCTTTCCTTCAATGCAAGCACTGCAAGCACGATCTTTGGCAAAACTAACATTTTTTAGTCCACGGACATCGTCCCCCTTGAGAAGACTTTGCAAAGATGTCATATTGACATGGGCTAAACGGCGATGCCAAAGCCATCCCACGTCCACTTTAGCCATTAGGCATGTCGCGATCTCACACTACAAAAAAAAAGACACATCCGTGACATTTTGGGCCGAACGAATTTTTTTCTGTCATACATATGACACTTCTATGGCGATAATTGTGACAAAACCCGGTATCATCATAGATGTCGTGGGCTCCTACTTCTATGACAAAAAATCATGACAGAAAATGGGCTTTTCATCCTGGGCGGGCCGGAGACGCAGCTGCATGACATTCTTTGGGCCGTCCATGACGGAAAAAACCATGGTAGAAGCGAAGGTGAGGAAAATTTCGGGGAGTTCCCGATTACGATGGGAGGTCGAGGGCCGAGCGATGTGCGCTTCTCTCGTACACGTACACGCGTGTGTGCGAGGCGTTGGCTCTAACTGAACCCGAGCGAGGCGTTGGGCTCTAACTGAACCCGAGCGATTGCACTACAGGCTACGCGTTACTGAACCCGAGCGATCGATCGATGGCTGTTAACTGAACCCGATCGAGCGATTCCTTCGCTACTGCTGCTAACTGAAGCCGGTCGATTGGATGAACAGTGAGCGTTGCGGGGGGGGGGGGGGGGGTGGGGGTTGGCTGAACAGTGAGTGGTGGTGTTGCCTCTGGATGAACAGGACCCCGTGGTGTGGTGGAGGGCAGGATGAACAGTAGACGGTGGAGGGGTGGATGAACAGGACCCCGTGTGTGGAGGGCTGGATGAACAGTAGACGGTGGAGGGGTGCCCGTGGAGGGGTGGTTGAACAAGACCCCGTGGTGTGGAGGGCTGGATGAATAGTAGACGGTGGAGGGGTGGTTGAACAGTAGCCGGTGGAGTAGCACAAGAGCCCGTGGAGGCTGGATGAACAGGAGCCCGTGGAGGCTGGATGAACAGGAGCCCGTGGAGGCTGGAGGAGGTCGACGGTGGAGATGAACAGTATCCCGTGGAGTCCCATCTTTTGGCATGTTGCAGTCACTTGTTTCACTTTTTATTAACTGTCAAATTGTAATTGCTTCACCAGGTCTGCGTCTAAAAAGAAAAATAGAACTATAAACAAAGGAATATGTTTGTGCAAGTATACGGCCGATCGGTGTCTTACCTGGAAGTTTCTCAGGTTGGGTGTAACATATGCCGTGCTCGCTGTCAATGGTTGGTATGAACAAATCGATGAGAGACTGAAATCTCGCGCTGTCAGCACTCACTTTGGCCTCAAGGTGCTCGATCAGCTCCTGATCCATGGGATCGAACTTGACGCCAGCCGGCAGCACGGGCCAATCCTTCTTCGACTTGCATCGGTAATTCCAGTTATATGGTACTCAATGTATGATCAATCGACTGTTTTAAGTGAATGATGAAAGATTTCGACAGATAAGTGGTACTCCAAATCTGAAGTCCGGAATACCCGAACACGCCGCCGGGATTCTTGTGTCACCTCATGCGCAGCGTGTTGTCACGTCAATTCAATGTGTGGACATGATGAATAATTTGACCGTCGTATACTAGTACTGCTACTGTACTACTTACTAGTCATATTTAGTGTCACAATTTATACATAGGTTTAACTAACAAGTACGCACTTGAAACCTAACTGATATATATATGGCTTCTGCACAACATCTCCACCATCATTATCAGTACATCCTACGCAGGTGAGTTAGGATGCACTTGATCCCAGGAAGGTATCTATCCTTCAAACCAGAGGAGTGCTTCAAACTAACAATAGTACATAATATCCAACAAAAGAGGGTCGTGCTACAGCAGTAGAATACATGGCTCAGTCTAGATATCAGCACGAATCAAGTTGTGCATATTTCCTATTGGCATTAACCACATCGCCGCATGTCGGGTTTGCAAAAGCCATCCATCGCATGGAAGCTTGATGCCTTTCACACACTGAAGATTATCTGGCAACAAGCTGTGTCGACAAATCTCTGGATATGGTGATTCATGAAACCCATGGTATGATGTGTAAACACAGCCCCCCCTCGCGAATGGAAGTTGCGTAGCACAATAATCATCGCCGGTGATATGATCGATGATTGGTTGGATGATCGGATAATTGAGCTCGAGGAACAAGGAGTGGTTGCCGAGGCTGTAAACCCGCCTCCAGTTGAATATGCCTGGCCCAACGGAGCTGGGATCTTTCTTGAACACGAAGCAACCATAGCCATCAATGTCACGAACGCCCCACGCATTGTACTGCATGTGGTTTGATGTAATGGTTTGGTCAATTTGGTACGTGCGAATGAGCATCAAATGACCGCCGTGAGCTGAACGAGCGATAAACCACCACCCATAGGCTGGTATGATTCCAGGTCCTGGAATCATGAAGGCCAGCGCATTTGCGTCTGCTGCAACAATTCAAATTGGAACCAAAAGGACAAAAATAAACAATTATGTTCAGAGTATGTGTGGAATTAAGATTATTATAACAGTGACACATATCATAGACAGAGAATTGCAATGCCGTGGTCATAATCATACCCCAAGTTAAAAAAAATAAGCCAATGGCTTTCATATTCTAGCAATATGTCATGGTTCAAACATCATGTAACAATGAGAGGAAAACAGCTATGACAGCGCCTACTCATATTCTACCATATCACTTACTACTACTGTTCTCATATCAACTCTAAGAAATAACATGCGTTGTTATAAAAATCTTGTAAACGAGAGTAACATATAGCAATCATGATGTTATGCTCATAATATGTATTCTAGCAATCATTAGATGCCAATTGTTCTCATATCAACTCTAAGAATAACATGTGTGGTCATAAAAATCTAGGAAATGAGAGGAACATATAGCAATGATGTGGTTATAGACATGCTATGCATTCTAAATTTGTAAAAAATGAACAGGCAGTCGTATTCATAAGGTAAAGATGAGACGAGATAGAACAATTACACGATGATAGATTCCACCAATATGGGTAGCCAATCTGTGCGTCGACCGCGTAAACGATGCCATCGTGCACTATAGCATCAGACAGAAATGTTTCCTGAACAGGATTGATGATGAGCCATAACCATGTATGGCGACCGGATTCCAGATAGACTATTCCCTTGTTGAACAAGGCAATGATCTTGTAATCCATGTAGTCTTCTGATGGTGTGGGCAGTTCGCAGATTACAACTTTCTGCAAACAGAGGTCGAGCCAAAAGCTTGACGCGTCTCGTGCGTAGTAGGCAGGAGTGTCCGGCGGGCCACGAGGCTCGATGGCGGCGGTATCCAACGATGGAAGGGTGATCTCTCGCTGGGTATAGATATCCACGAGACGCCACGGACTACCGGTGTGGTGGACGAGGACGATCCAGTTGGCCTTCATGCCCGCCCAGTAGTGGTCGTAGGATTGTCAAGTCGGTGTCTGGTCCACCTGCGAGGATCGGGCATCAGCAAGCAGGGTGTCTTGAAAAGAGCCGGCTGGTTGCAGACGAGTAGACGGTACAAAGACACCGAGCATACGACCAGACGAACGGTGCTGAGTAGGTCCATATGACTACAGATCTGCTCCAAGAGAACATCGAGGAGGGAATTCCAACCGCGGCTCTGCGTGTCAGTCGGTTCTGCCATTGGGGTTTTCGGTGCCTGCGAGCCAGTGGGGAAGTGGATTCTGGCGGGCGAGCAAAGAAGCTTCTCCTCGTGTGGCCGAGCAGTGAGCGGGGGGATATGGTACGTGCGAGCTACCAAGGAAGATGGCGCAGGCGGGCGAGCAGTGAGCAGGGGTAAATGGTGTGCGGCCGACGATGGGGAAGAGAGAAGGAAGAAGAAGAGAGGAGGAAGAAGAAGAGACTAGTTGAATAGTTCTCTCTGACCGAGATGGGGAATAAATGGATCGCGAGGACTTCCTTTCTACAGTATCCCTATGCCTCTACGCTCACTTCACTCATTTTGCCCCGTACCTATTCACTTGTTGAAATCTGTAGAAAGACAAATACTCCATATTTGGGAACAGAGGGAGGCTTTTACTCCGTACTATTTGGGTACAGAGGGAGTATCACCATATGGAGGGAACAGATGAAGCTTGAAATATGAACATGTCAATGGGAGGGAGTAAGCCCCATGCATGCATGCATGCAACATGCAACACTTACACGTACACATGGACGCATGCAACACTCACGCACCCATGCGGCACACAGCACACGACGCAACACACACGCTCACGCTCAAGTGCTCAACCTACTCCCTACGGCCGTGAAAGACTGTACATTTAGAGATTTACACATTAACCAGGGCATAATTAACCCCCAAAAGTAGCAGAATTATGTGTGCATGCGACCATTGAGATAAGAAGATTAAATGAAGGCCGTTGCATGCTGTAATTAAGGATAGACATGTAGCCTATACCTAGAGCACAAGTTGGTGCATTAGTCAATCAATATCGATTTAGATTAAAGGCTAAATGCATTGGAAGTGTAGATGTACATCATGTAGTACACTCTTTGTTGGAAGACCGAGGGAGGACACGTGCATGCACTCACATACATAGCCAGGGCGGTTCGCGCGCAAGGGTTGGACTCGTGTCACGCCTGCGTAAAGTTTTGTTTAACTGATTTCTTTGCTCTGCCAACTGATAGGTGGGACCCAGAAACCAGGTGACAATTTAACCAGTCAACAAAGTGCCACGTCGACTATGTGGCCGGTCAGTAGGGTGCAATACGATGCTCTACGATGAGCTAGTGATCGCATAATCGCCGCAAAACTATATATAGTGACCGTAAAGAGCGTACTGTTACATACGTTGACCGCTAGTGTATTTTTATCGTCTCAAATTAAGCCATATTAATCGGAAAGGACGTAGTATGGACTACTACTAGTAGTACTAGTACTGCTTTGATGTGTCCCGTCAACTCGCCGAACGAGGAGAAGCTTGCTTACTACGCCTCTCCCTCGCCCACGCGCGCGGTTGTTCACAAGACGAGGAGAGGTTTCTGACTACAGTGCCCTCTCCCTCTCCCTCTCCCTCGCCCTCGTGGTGGACGTGCAACAGTTCAATCGGTGTCAGATTGCCAGAAGCATATTCTACTGTAGTATCATCATTGTTGGACCTTCCGAAGAGGCGAAGAGCCAAGTGCAAGGTTCACACGAGTACGAACTGTTGAACCTCCCGAAGAGGCAAAGAGCCAAGCGCAAGGTTTTATAGGAGTGGTCATCCTAGTAGGAGTGTACTAGTACAACTATAGCGAACGATGCTACTGTATGATGCGCCACGTCATGTATATCCAAAGTTGTGCCACCTTTTTTCTTAAAGAGCATGTTGGAGCCCGTGCAACAACCACACAAGTTGCACGTCCACATAACACATTTACTAGTAATAAATTCTGAAGGACAAATGCCAGTATGCCACACAAGTTCATGTCCAACTCATGTGATAAATTTGTGCACGACTAGTCTACATATATTCAGAGCGCTACTTTTCACAATTACCGTACTCCACTTACACGTTATAGATGGGCTACATGTCCTCCTCCAGGTTCCAATCCCAGGTGTTCTTCATGGATGGCACGATCCATAGCGGTGGGCAACGGGAATCATTGTCGCAGCTTTCTAGCCCGGTTCCACACGATGGAGACTCATCCAAGCTGAAGCGGCATAAATCAGGGATAGCGTGTCCCAGCATGTCGTTCATCCGGCGGTGCGCACTGAAGACACAACCATGCTTCATGAACGGCAGGCCTTCCGTGTCGTGCACGGAAGGTGGCATCTGCTTCACAATGGGGTAGCTGTCCCCGATGAAAAGCGAGTACTCTTCAAGAGTGTTCCTCGGCTCCCACGTAGCATCACGGGGGTCGAACTCGGCGCCGTTCATCTGGTACACACGGCATCCCAGATCTGGACACATGGTGATGTACATAGTCAAGGTCCATGCATAATAATGTTGTGCTCAAATGTGGTAGTCAGTAATACTTTGCAGCAACTAGTACTACTCCAGTATAGAGGAAGTAAAATAACCGGCTTATTATATATAGCCACTCTTGGCAACATGGATGAGATAGTAAGACATGGAAAAACAAAAATGGTGGCAGCTAGTGGGTTCAAGTCTTCAAGGGCCTAGCTAGCTATATGCGTCCTCCAAGGTAAAAAGTACTCCTACTAGTACTACAAAGTATACTACTTGTCGTGGGGTTGTCACGGCAGATGTCCTCATGGAAGGACTTAGTTGTGGAGCCATCGCAACGGGTTAGCTTAAAGGGGTTAAACCGGACAAGGGGACACGGGAGTTTATACTAGTTCGGCCCCTTCGATGAAGGTAAAAGCCTACGTCTAGTTGTGATTGGTATTGCTAGGGTTTCGAAGGCCAGGGAGCGAATCCGCTTTGTCTGGCTTTCGAGTTGTTGTTGTCTGTCCCTAAACCGCGGCCGGGTCGTCCCTTTATATACATAGGTTGACGCCCGCCGGGCTACAGAGTCCCGAAGCCGGTTTATAAATGTATCCGGTTCGGCCTCTCTCTTTCTATCTTACTATACAAGTTACATGACTAGGCCGGTTTACATTTACATACTGTAACTCGCCTTTGGGCCCTCCGCAAAGCGCTAGCATCTTTATGTCTTCATGGGCTTCTAATCTTCAAGGAGTCAACCCGGCTACATAAGGCCGGTTTACCTCGAGTAGTAATATCCCCAACATTAGGCCCCAGATTGGTTTGAACTTGTTCATGTCAATCTTCCACACTTTAGAAAAAATCTTCTCTCTTGTCTTCATTTTTGATCTTGTAAACCGCCGTGACATCATCCGTCCGTTGATATCAGAGATTTCCTTCATTTAATATATATCCAGTTATCGAGGAGACACCTTTATTAACTTATCCATTTTTTGGACTCCTCAATTCCCGCACTTGCCATTTTTCACTTCGCCTTATAAATAGGACCGAGGGGTCATTTTCACCATTTCCCCCCGTGCCTCTTCGCATCGTCTTCCTCATGCCGCTCAGCCTCTGGAACTCCGCCGCCACCGTCGACCATCGTTTCTGCTCCGACCTCGGCCGCTGCATCACCCTGAACGCACCAGAGAACTGCGACACCCTTCCACTTCCTCACTAGCTCCGGTGAGTTCTCTGCTTTTTTCACCATAGATCTGTTCTAGGGTTTCGATATTCCTCGCAGTTCTTCCGAAGTTCATCAGTACTATTCTTCCATGTTCTTCCTTTAATAGATGGACACTTCATGCTTGATACATCTCTTACCGTAGCTTACCTACCATGACCATCACAAATATTTATGCGCAAGGAACTGATCTGTCAGTCAAAAATTGCTTCAGTTCTGCACCCCTTCAAGGTCCAATTATTTTTGCTTTTCTATCTTATCTCTAGATACGAAAGTTTTATACATCACTGTGAGATCTATTTCTCCTCGCACCAATATAAGCGATTTGACATTGGATAAATAGTCTATGCCATTAGCCCTCTGATAAACCGGAAGAGCATGTTACCTTCATAATCACACTCCGGTTTAACAGTGTCTGATCAATCCTGCGCTAGCGTTACCTTCTTTCTCATTATACTAGTCTTCGGGTTGTACCATTTATTATATTAGTACATTTCTTACTCCCTTGTCTCTTGTGTATTTTCAGTTTGTTCGCTTTGCAATGGCCAAACAATTCACTGCCTGCAACTGGGCTCGTTCCCGGGTTACTGAGGCTCAACTGGATGAGATGGTTAGCATCGGCTCTCTGCCTAAGAAAACGGAGATCAAATGGCAAGCCCCAGGAACTGAGAATCCTCCAACCCCAAGACAAGGAGAAGTGGTAATCTTTGTTGACCATATAGGCCGTGGTTTCAAACCGCCAAGGTCAAAATTTTATCGAGATGTGCTTGCTAGCTTCTAACTGCATCCACAAGATGTTGGTCCCAATTTAGTCTCCAACTTATGCAATTTCCAAGTGTTCTGTGAAGCCTATTTACAGGAAGAACCAACTGCAGAATTGTTTTGGGATTTCTTTCACTTAAACCGGTGCACAGAGTTTGTGAATGGCCCGAATACAGAGCTTGGTGGTGTTTCGATTCAAAAGCGGAAAGAAGTGGAATTTCCTCATGCCAAACACCATAGCCACCCAAAGGAATGGAACCAAACATGGTTCTATTGCAGAGACACTTCGCCTGAAGATGAGAATCCCCTCCCCGGCTTCCGAGATCATAGATTATCCAATACTCACCCAATGCCACAACGCCTGAGCTCCTCAGAAAGGGCAAAATATGCTCCTCAAATCCCCAAGCTCCGGCCTTTATGGCAAACGGTTTAACAGGTGTGGATTTTGTATGCTGTTGGATATCCTGGAGTATCTTGCCGCTAAGCCGGCATCCCGGTTTAATGTGCGAATATACCTGTGAGGTTGTTGATCCTCAACGCCAATGCAACATCCAATTATCTGAGGAAGAAGTTACTGAAGGTGTAAAGAAGATTCTAAATGAATCGGAACTGGTCTGTAGTGAAACCGGTCTTATTCCCTTCTACACCAAGAACAAACCGCCTGCTGTAAGCATTATACTTCCTCTTCATCTCTAATATCTTTGACTTATAAAAGCTATAACCCTTCTTCTTTATATGTATAGGGTGATGACCCCTTCTGGAAACGGAAATCCATAGAGAAAGCGGCAAAGCCAACTGGAGACAAAGTGGCCAAGCCAACCCGCCCGAAGACCAAAGCCGTAAAACGGACGTCAAAGCGGAAAACGACTGACCGGATTAATATGGAGCTTGATGATGATATTGATGACCTAGAAGCTGAGGTAGAACTTGACTCACTTGGCTCTCTTTTTATGCATCTTGTTAACAATGATCTTCCTCAGGAGGAGGCCGAAGCTAGTCAGGCTGAGGACGTAGAGGTAATTACCCTTTCCTCCGGTTCAGACTCTATGCCAACACAAAAACCTCGCCAAACAATCCGGAAAGTAAGCTTTTCTCATCCTCTTGCTCACTTGGATCCAACATTTATTTTGAAGACTCAACAGCATGAGGCTCGCCGGACAACTCGACACAGTGGCCAACAGGTCACCTCTACCGGTTTACCTGATACTCTGGGTCGGAAGCGTCGGTCTGAGATCTCTCCTACTTGTGACCATTCTTACCCCAAGGCAGGTTATTTCAGACTGCCTCTTAATCCATCCAATTCAAATTATCAGGTGACACCTCCTTCCTCTTCTGGTGAATCGACAACAACTCAACTCCCCCCTTTGAAAACTGTGGTTGCGTGAGTTATGAAGAACCTTTCCTTTCAATGCGCCCTACAACTTTTGAACAGGATGTTAACCCTTTTTATTCTATTTGCAGGGCCAAAGCCAGACCCAGCAAGAAAGCTCGGGTCACCAATCCGCCAGAAGACCCTGTTGCTGAAGAAGAAGAACCAAGAGTTGAACCGGAGCAAACAGGTGAACCGGAAGGCCTCCATCCTGAAATAACTTTTGATGATCCGCCCCTTGATGGCCAACATACTGACGAACCCACAGATGTTGAGCCTGCCGCCCCTGATGCTGAACCGGCAGAACTAAACCAGGCTAATTGAATGAAAGACACTGAAATTCCATCATCATCCGCCCAAAATCCTGAAGGCCAAGGCGATGACGTTATTATTACTGGAGTAGGCCACAGTTCTCCTGGTCATCCCGTCATTTTGGCTCAGCATAGTGCCAAAGAAGAGCAACTTGCCAGGGATGAAGGTAAGTGGAGCAGCGACTTATCAAACTACGCTCATCTTAACGCTGATGAGCTTCATTCCGGCTTCTTGAACCGTCTGCACTCAAACCGGGATTATGAAGCCGGTTTGGTGAATTTGATGAAAGAACGATATGAGGTAAATTCTTCTCCCTTGCACATTGATTTATAGCTGAAATACTATTCCAAGTAGCCCCCAAGAGCCATTTTATGATTGTTAATCATAAATCGGGTCTTTGTAATACTTTAAGTATCCCATCATTAATCCTTGCCAAGGCTTGTCTTCAATCATAGATAAAACTCATGTTTGAAAAATTAGATAACTTTCTGTAGCATAGCCCCCAAAGGCCGGTTTAAATTGGCAAGTTAATCCGGTTTTTAATCCACACCGCCAGTTGAGAACAAACGTACATTAGCCCCCAAGTGTCAAGGATAATGCTTGCATTGTTCTGGAGACTTGCATAGAAGGTATTATTTGAGAGCAAATAAGAATTAGCCCCCAAGTATGAAGTGGATAACTTGTTATATGCTTTATACTTAGTGCATATATATGTTGTTTTGTTGAAGATACCTTCAATGTTGCTGGCTGAACTGAGAAGCAAAGATGCCAAAAACTCTGACTTGCAAGAAAATGTGAAGTCACAACAAGCCGAAGCTGCAAAAGCCAAAGAGGAGCTGACCCAGGCCCTGGCCGGAATGGAAAAATTGAAAGAATCCTTCAATCAAGATCGTGCTGCATGGGAAACCGAAAAGGCCGGTTTGACCAAAAGAGCCGTAGATGCCGAGGAAGCCCTGAAACCGGTGGCTGAAGAACTAGCCGGTTTGAAGCGCCAAATCAACGCTATGACCTCTGCTATCTTTGGTAAGTATCTGCTTATGTATGTTGCATCAGTCAATGAATCTTAAAACTGACCACGATGTTGAAAAATCTTTGGCAGGAACTCGGATCACTCATCTTGGTGCAGATGTGCGGATGAAGCTCAAAGCGGCATACACATTGGTTGAGCAGCTAGACTCTGGATCTCAGCAAGCCATTAGTACAGCAGCTTATAACAAACCGGCACCAACGTTGATTAAGGAAACCCTTGAGAAGCTAGGCATGTTACCGGCGCGTATTGCCGAGTTGAAAAGAGCCGCTGCAAGAGCCGGAGCATTAACTGCCCTTATTCGAGCCAAGGCCTGGATTCCAGATCTTGAAGTTGAGGATATCATTAAATGGTATCCGGGCGTTAAAGAAGACGGTTCAAACTTTGATAATGATGATCTTCGGCGGTTGACCAAACAGATGCGGCCAGCGACCAGCAAATTAGCTGAAGACACCGATTTGTCCCATTTTCAACCATTTTATGATGCAGAAGGGAAAAGACAACCAGCCGAGATCCATGAAGTCGAAGAACTTGTGCCTCCGATTCGTAAGCACACTTATGCCCCTGATATTAACCCTTCCGATCTTATCCATGAAGAAGCAGTATTCCAAGCTTTAACCAGAATCGATTGGTCAACGGCCGATTTCCAGCGGCTGGGGAGGGATGAAGAAGTGTGTACACCAACTGATCCGCAACCGTCAAACCTTCGTGATGAAGAGTCCTAATCGGGTCGCCGGTTTATATGGCTACTGTGAAAAACAATGGCACTGTTGAGCCGCTTTAAAGCTTCATGTAATAGGATAGCTGAAACTTTGTTTATCTGCCATGCCATCGAGTGTAACACCGCGGATGTAACTTTCCCTATTTGTACTCAACTCTTGCCGTTTCCGGCGTTAAGTTATTTTATTTTCTCGGGTTCGGGTTTTTGTCTCCGTGTTTTGTTGTCGTTGTCATGCATCTCATATCATGTCATCATGTGCATTGCATTTGCATACGTGTTCGTCTCATGCATTCGAGCATTTTCCCCGTTGTCCGTTTTGCATTCCGGTGCTTTGTTCTCCTCCGGTGGTCATTTCTAGCTTTCTTTCGTGTGTGGGGATTAAACATTTCCGGATTGGACCGAGACTTGCCAAGCGGCCTTGGTTTACTACCGGTAGACCGCCTGTCAAGTTTCGTATCGTTTGGACTTCGTTTGATACTCCAACGGTTAACCGAGGGACCAAAAAGGCCTCGTGTGTGTTGCAGCCCAACACCCCTCCAATTTGGCCCAAAACCCACCAAACTCTGCTCCATGTCCTAGAGCGTTCGATCACGATCGCGTGACCAAAAACCGCACCTCTTTTGGACTCTCCTAGCTCCCTCTATGCCTATATATACACCCCCCTCCAAAAATTCGCGGATCCCCCTCCTCAAACCCTAAAAAAATCAGATCTCGCCGCCGCCGGACACGTCCGAACGGACCGGACATGTCCATTTTCTCCCCGCCGCCGCCACATGTCGCCGCCTGATTCGCCGCCCGGGTCCCCACTCCGCCGCCGCCAGGGCCCGCGGAGCCCGCGTCCGGCCCTCCCGGCCCGAGGAAACGCGCCGCCCCGCCGCCTCCCTTCGTTCCCACGCCCGGCGAGCGCCGCCCGCGCCCCTCACTGGCGCCCTTCGCCCCGACGCCGGCCGGCGACCGCCGCCCCGCTCCACGCCGACCCCGCCGCCGCACCGCGCCACCTCGCCATCGTCCGGCCCTGCCGCCGCACCGCCCGACCTCGCCGCCGCCGCCCGGGTGAAGTCCGGCCGCTCCATCGCCGGCCACCACCGCCATCTCCGGCCGGCCATCCTCGGGCGTCGTGAAGCTACAGTGCACACCGATCCGGATCTAGATCTGGGAGAAAAACCCTAGGGTTGACTTCTTCCCCTCTCCCCCTATTTTTTATGCATACTTTGACCGGTGATATCTCCGCATCCATAGCTCCAATTTGGACATATAGTATATCAAAATGTTCGTCTCGATGAGTACATCATTTAGCTCCAATTTGGACATATAGTATATCAAAATGTTCGTCTTGATGCCCGAAATACTGTTGGAATGAGGCTTCGTGAGTTAATTGTCAGATCTGCTAGTTCATCTTAGACTTTTGTCATTTTTGCCATGATTATTGTGTTGATGATATGCCTGTGAGTCCTTCATATGTTTTGTTAAGCATTTTGTTATCTTTCCAGAGGTGCAACCCATGCATTTTTGTGATGTGTGTGGTGACTTATGCAAGCTTGCAAAGTGAGGCACCCGGTAAATCTGTTTTCTGGGACTTAGTAGTTTTCACTAAGTCTCGGATTATTTAGTTCATGATGCCATATGTTCATGCTATTTCCTAGTGATCCGTGAATCTTTTGAGGATGATCACTAAAGGAGTTTTGTTAACCTTGTAGTGCTCTATCCATCCATGTCTTTACTTGCAATTATGGAGCACCCTAGCTTGAGTCAATCGAGGTCTACTTTTGCTTCGTTGTGAATCTGGGCAGATCGTCAACTTGTTTGCGATTTTGCCGATGTTATTGTAGTTGATCCGTGCATGCTATGCCATTGTTCTTGCCATGTATAGCTTGTATTTTGTGCCTTATTTATGGGTGTATGCTTGTATTGCCATGACGTGCACCGTGGAGAGTGCATCGAGCTCGTAAACATGCCTTCGTGAGTTATGTTTCAGCATGTCCCAGTTTTCACCAAGTCTGAAAACTGATTATGTTTTGCTATGTTCATGTGCTTGTTAGTATATTTTGTGATCCCTTTTGGCTCAAGGTCACTAAGGGACTTTTGTTAAGATTGTTGAGTAGCTCCATGCCATGTCTTTCTTTGTCATGTTCAGGTCCTGTAGCTTATTATTTTGTTGCTCCGAAGAGGGCTATATGATCTGAAATTTCAGACAAGTGTTAATTTCACTAAGTCTGAAATCTGTTTTCCATTTGCGTTTTTGCCATGCTTTTTTGAACCTCTTAATGGATGAATTGGCCATAGCTCAGTGCTAGGCTTTTGTTAAACATCTTGTGTGCATCTCTTCCATGTATTTTGTTGTCATGTTTGGGTGCTGTAGCATGTTCATTTCATTGCATTTAGATGCCTACTTGCTGTAAATCGCAGACCGGTGTCATATTTGAATCGCTTGCCATTTCCAAACCGTAACTACGATTCTGGCGTTCTTTATATCGTTTTCAAGCGATTTCATCTCATCTTTCCAGTGGCACCCTTGGAATTCCAAGTTGGGGCCAGGTTCATGCATTTCCTGTCATATCTTGCATTTTGCATCCCGCATCGCATCCCGCATAGCATATCATCTTTGCATCGTGTTGTTTGAGTTTGCACGTGGTTGATTGTATCCTTGTTGCTTGTTTGTCTTGTTTGGGTAGAGCCAGGATACGAGTTCGCTAACGAGGAGCCCGTTGAGTTTGCTCTTGAGGATCCAGTCAACTCTGACAACTGTGCAGGCAAGATGATCATACCCTCGAAATCACTACTATCTTTGCTATGCTAGTTTGCTCGCTCTTTTGCTATGCCATTGCTACGATGCCTACCACTTGCTTGCAAGCCTCCCAAATTTCCATGTCAAACCTCTAGCCCACCATTGTCCTAGTAAACCGTTGATTGGCTATGTTACCGCTTTGCTCAGCCCCTCCTATAGCGTTGCTAGTTGCAGGTGAAGTTTGGAGGCCGTTCCTTGTTGGAACATTTATTTACTTGTTGGGATATCATTATATTGCTAAGTTATCTTAATGCATCTATATACTTGGTAAAGGGTGGAAGGCTCGGCCTCTCGCCTAGTGTTTTGTTCCACTCTTGCCGCCCTAGTTTCCGTCATATCGGTGTTATGTTCCCGGATTTTTGCGTTCCTTACGCGGTTGGGTTATAATGGGAACCCCTTGACAGTCCGCCTTGAATAAAACTTCTCTAGCAATGCCCAACCTTGGTTTTACCATTTGCCACCTAGCCTTTTCCCTTGGGTTTCGCGGACTCAAGGGTCATCTTATTTTACCCCCCCCGGGCCAGTGCTCCTCTGAGCGTTGGTCCAACCTAGAGCACCGTGCGGGGCCGTCCCTTGGCAACTTGGGTTACGTTGGCTCCCGTACGCTTAGCTTATCCGTTGTGCCCTGAGAACGAGATATGTGCAGCTCCTATCGGGATTTGTCGGCACAGCGGGTGGTGTTGTTGGACTTGTTTTACCATTGTCGGAGTTGTCTTGAATTACCGAGATACCAAGTATGATCGGAACGTCTTGGGAGGAGGTCTATTCCTTCGTTAACCATGAGAGCTTGTCATGGGCTAAGTTGGGACTCCCCTGCAGGGATTGAACTTTCGAAAGCCGTGCCCGCGGTTATGGGCAGATGGGAATTTGTTAATGTCCGGTTGTAGATAACTTGAACCTTAAATAATTAAAATGAATCAACTGAGTGTGTTACCGTGATGGCCTCTTCTCGGAGGAGTCTGGGAAGTGGACACGGTGTTGGAGTAATGTCTGCGCAGGTTGCTCTCTGGTTTCTCGCTCGTGCTTTGCCTCCTTTTCTCGCTCTCTTTTGCGAATAAGTTAGCCTCCATACTTGCTAGTCGCTTGCTGCAGCTCCACTCATATTTTTACCTTGCCATGCCTATAAGCTTAAATAGTCTTGATCGCGAGGGTGTGAGATTGCTGAGTCCATGTGGCTCACAGATTACTATTACACCAGATGCAGGGCCTGATGATTCCGCTCCAGGAGACGCGTATGAGCTCAAGTGGGAGTTCGACGAAGACTCTCAACGATACTACGTTTCCTTTCCTGATGATCAGTAGTGGTGCCCAGTTGGGGGTGAACGGGACCATTGTCGCATGTTGGGTTCTCTTTTATTTTGGCGCCGTAGTCGGGCCATGAGTGTTTGGATGATGTAATGTTATTTATGTACTTGATTGACGTGGCGAGTGTAAGCCAACTATGTTATCTCCTTTTTATTATTTATATTACATGGGATGTTTGTGAAGATTGCCTAACTTGCGACATATGCCTTCAATGCGATTATGTCTCTAAGTCGTGCCTTGACACGTGGGAGCTATAGTCGCATCGAGGGTGTTACAAGTTGGTATCAGAGCCTTCCCCGACCTTAGGAGCCCCACTGCTTGATCATTTTTAGCGGCCGAGTTGTGTCTAGAAAAATGTTTTGAGTCTTTAGGAATTATATATCGGAGAGCTTAGGAATTCTTTTACTTCCCAGTCTCCTCATCGCTCTGGTAAGGCATCCTGACGTAGAGTTTTGACTCTTCTCTTCTCAAATTTCACTAAAAAAATTTTAGGATCACGCGGGTATCTTGGAATCGTTCCGAGGGTTTTATGATGAGAACATTCTCTTGGTGCCTCCTGTCAAGGGTTTAGTGGAAGTGTCCCGGGGAGTTGAGCTCTGAGGTGTTGTCATCATAATTTTATCGTTGCAGTTCTGGAATACCTGAGTTTAGTACGCCGACATCGAAAATCTCTTTTATGCAGTTCGTTGGTGAGATAACCTCGACGCCACCCAGTACTAGGGCGGGAGTTCGGGAGTATCCCCATAACTTGTATAACGGATGCTTTTCGAAGGTTGAGGTAGATGGTTTCCGAAGTTTTCTTGGTTATGTGTTGAAGGATGGATACAGCTGGATGTAGGAATTGCTAGTTTGGGTGAGATATTATGCTTCCCCTGTATCCCCAACACCTGATTGCATAACCGAAAAGGTTCGGGAGTTTTATAGGTGGGAATTCTAGTAGCTCTAGTTTTTCTTCCACGGATATTGGTTTGAGATTGGGATTTCTTACCGATTATTCGTTCTTGATCCGTACCTTGTTGATTTATTTCTCTACCTTAATTCTACGTGGCTTCTCAATTTATGGAGATGTGACCATTTCAAGAGGAATGCATTCGTTCATTTTGTTCGGATGTGAAGACTATATGTTGCAATTTTCATTCCGTTGGATTCAGCTTCAATAATTTATCTGTCAATGTGCTAATGGTGGTCAACCTCTTCAGGATGGCTCCTCCAACGCGCACGACTCCGAATCCTGATCCGCCACCACCTCCACCTCCTCCGGAGGCATGACAAGCTGTGATGGACGCAACCAATGCAAACACACAGCTGATCATGCAAATTCTTCAAGAGAGCAATCAAGGCAGTCAAGGGAATCAAGGCAGCAATCAGAGTCACTTTGCTACACTCAACCAGTTCCTTGCTAACGGGCCAAAGACTTTTAGCAATTTTGTTGAGGCAACCGATGCTGACGATTGGCTTGTGGATCTGTGTAAGCATTTCGAGTGCAGTAACGTCAGGCCTGAGGACTTTGTCAAGTTCGCTTCCTTCCAACTCAAAGATCAAGCTGCAGAATGGTTCCAGCAGTACAAGGACTCCAGAGGTGGACGTGTTATCACTTGGGATGATTTCCGTCGAGATTTCCGAGCTCATCATATTCCCCAGAGCGTGGTTGAAAGCAAGCGTGAGCAATTCCGCAATCTGAAGCAAGGCTCTTTGTCTGTCTATGACTACAACAAGTTGTTCCAGAAGCTCGCCCGCTTTGCCAAGCAGGACGTGCCTGATGAGAAGAGCATGATATATCAGTTCAGGGGTGGTCTCAGAGAAGAAATTCAGCTCGCTCTTGTCCTCTTCGAGCCCTTGAGATACGGTGAGTTCTACAACATGGCACTGAAGCAAGAGGCTGCTCAGTTGAGGTGTGATGCTTCCAAGAAGCGAGTCAGAGATGTTACTCCTTCTTCCTCTACTCAAGTGGCCAAGCAACAGAAGTTTTGGCTTCCTCCTCCTCCGTTCCGTCAGCCGTTTCAGCAGAAGAGCAAAGGTGGCAGTGGTTCTTCCCACCCACCCAACCCTGGCTTTCAGAACAAGTCTTCGTCTCAACCTCCAAGATCGAGTGCTCCGTATCACCGTCCGCTTTCAGAGGTCACGTGCAACAAGTGCCAACAGAAGGGTCACTATGCCAACAAGTGTCTCAACCAGAGGCGTCTTCCTCCTCCTCCTGTCAGATCGGCAAGTACAGCGGTGGTCAAGCATAACCCCAAGCATGCCAAGGTCAATTTGATGAATGCAGCTCAGGCAGAGGACTCGTCAGATGTCATCATGGGTAACTTTCCAGTTAACTCTTTTCTAGCAAAAGTTCTTTTTGACACTGGTGCATCGCATTGTTTCATGTCAAGATCATTTGTCTCCAAGCATGACTTCCTTTCACAAATGTTGGGTAAACCTATGGGAGTGGTTTCTTTGGCTAAGTCTATGAGGGCTACTTCAATAGTCCCGGATGTTTCTATCATGATGGGTGATTTCAAGTTTCTGGCTTCTCCAATGGTTCTTGGTAACTCGGATATTGATCTTATTCTCGGGATGGATTGGCTTTCTAAGCACAAGGCTCAGCTTGATTGTGCAGCCAGGCAGATTCAATTGACTCATTTGTCTGAGGATGTAATTGTCTTTGCCGCTCGTGATGATACCATTCGTCTGTTTTCTCTCAATGAGAAGGGTGAATTGGACGCCATCTCACAAATTCCAGTCGTTTGCGAATATCAAGACGTCTTTCGAGAAGAGCTCCCAGGAATGCCTCCGCACCGGCCAGTTGAATTCGTTATTGATCTTGAGCCTGGCACGGAACCTGTGTGCAAACGTCCTTACAAGCTCGGACCTGAAGAGTTGAAGGAGCTGAAGAAGCAACTCGATATGCAAGAGAAAATGGGTCTCATCCGGCCTAGTTCTTCTCCGTGGGGTTGTGGTGTTCTTTTTGTGAAGAAGAAGGATGGAACGGACCGACTTTGTGTTGATTACCGTCCAGTGAACAAGAAGACCATCAAGAACAAATATCCACTTCCCAACATCAATGAGCTGTTCGAACAACTCAAAGGTGCTCAAGTATTCTCCAAGCTTGATCTCCGTATGGGCTATCACCAGATTCGCATTTGTGAAGAAGATATTCCCAATACAGCATTCAGAACAAGCTTTGGTTCATATGAATACACTGTCATGTCTTTTGGCCTCGCCAACGCTCCTCCGACGTTCTCTCGCATGATGAACTTCATCTTCAACGCCTACACCAATGACTTCGTTTTGGTCTATCTCGACGACATTCTGGTTTTCTCCAAGAACAAGGAAGATCATGCCAAACACTTGCGTTTGGTGCTTGATAAGCTCAGGGAACATCAGTTCTACGCCAAGTTCTCCAAGTGTGAATTTTGGCTCGATGAGGTTCTTTATCTTGGTCATATCATCTCTGCCAAGGGCATTGCCGTGAATCCTGAGAAGGTGTCTGCAATTGTGAATTGGGAACCTCCTCAGAACGTGAAGCAACTCCGCAGTTTTCTCGGTCTCGCAAGCTATTGCCGAAGATTCGTTGAAAACTTTTCAAAGATCGCGAAGCCTCTCTCTAATCTTCTCCAGAAGCACGTCAAGTACGTCTGGTCTCCGGAGTGTGATATTGCTTTCAACACTTTGAAAGAGAAATTGATCACTGCTCCAGTTCTGACTCCGCCTGATGAATCCAAGCTGTACGAGGTCTTTTGTGATGCCTCTCTCCAAGGTCTTGGCGCAGTATTGATGCAAGAGAAGAAAGTTGTTGCTTATACATCTCGCCAGTTGAAGCCTAACGAGAAGAACTACCCCACTCATGATCTCGAGTTGGCGGCAGTTCTGCATGCTCTTTTGACTTGGAGACATCTTCTTTTGGGAAGAAAAGTGGACATTTTCACTGATCACAAGAGTCTCAAGTACATCTTCACTCAGCCTAATCTCAACCTCAGGCAAACTCGATGGGTCGAAATGATTCAAGAGTATAATCCAAGTATTGAGTACACTCCAGGCAAGGCTAATGTGATTGCTGACGCTTTGAGCAGGAAGGCTTACTGCAACAGTCTGATTCTTAAGCCTTATCAACCCGAGCTTTGTGAAGCTTTCCGCAAACTTAATATGCAAGTTGTTCCTCAAGGTTTCCTTGCCAACCTTCAAGTTTCTCCTACCTTGGAAGACCAGATTCGCCAAGCCCAGCTTCTTGATGCTATGGTGAAAAAGGTGAAGATTGGGATTGCCAAGAGTCAGTCCAAGTACAAGTGCTACCGCCTTGATGACAAGGACACTCTCTTCTTCGAGGATTGTATTGTTGTGCCCAAAGGTGACCTCCGTAAAGTGATCATGAACGAGGCTCACAATTCTCTCCTCTCCATCCACCCTGGGAGCATGAAGATGTATCAGGACCTTAAGCAAGCTTATTGGTGGACTCGAATGAAGCGCGAGATCGCTCAATTCGTGAATGAATGTGATGTCTGCAGAAGAGTGAAGGCAGAACACCAAAGGCCAGCAGGTCTCCTCCAACCTCTTGCCATTCCAGAATGGAAGTTTGACCACATTGAAATGGACTTCATGACTGGGTTTCCAAAGTCCAAGCGTGGCAATGATGCTATATTCGTTGTCATCGGCAAACTCACCAAAGTGGCTCACTTTCTGCCTATCAAAGAGTCGATCACTGCAGCTCAATTGACGGAACTCTATACCTCTCGCATTGTCTCTCTTCACGGTATTCCTCAAGTGATCTCTTCAGACCGTGGCAGCATCTTTACCTCGAAGTTTTGGGATTCTTTTCAGAAGGCCATGGGCACTAACATCTGCTTCAGCACAGCTTTCCATCCTCAAACAAGCGGTCAAGTCGAGCGTGTCAACCAGATTCTTGAAGATATGCTCAGGGCTTGTGTGATCTCCTTCGGCATGAAGTGGAAGGATTATCTTCCTTATGCTGAATTCTCCTACAACAACAGTTTTCAAGCAAGTTCGGGCAAGGCCCCATTTGAAATTCTGTATGGCAGGAAGTGCCGTACCCCTCTCAACTGGTCTGAAACCGGTGAACGTCAGCTTTTGGGTAATGACTTAATCACAGAAGCAGAAGAAATGTGCAAAGTCATCCGTGATAACCTCAAAGCAGCCCAATCCCGCCAGAAGAGCTACTATGATAGTAAGCACCGTGATTTGGCTTTCGAGATCGGAGATCATGTTTACCTCCGTGTCTCTCCTATGAAAGGTACTCGTCACTTCGGTATCAAAGGGAAGCTTGCCCCTAGATACGTGGGACCTTTCAAGATTGTCAGCAAGATAGGCGACCTCGCCTATCAACTCGAGCTTCCTTCAAACTTTGCAAATGTTCATGACGTGTTCCATGTCTCTCAGCTTCGAAAGTGCTTCAAGACTCCTGACCGCACCGTCAACTTCGAGGACATTGAGCTCCAAGAAGATCTCTCTTATCGTGAGCACCCAGTTGCTATTCTTGAAGAGACTGAACGCAAGACTCGCAACAAGTCAATCAAATTTGTCAAAGTCAAGTGGTCACACCATTCCGACCGTGAAGCTACCTGGGAACGCGAGGATCACCTCCATTCTGAGTACCCGGTGTTCTTTCAGTCGTAGATCTCGGGACGAGATCCTTTCGTAGTGGTGGAGTGTTGTAACACCCCGGATGTAACTTTCCCTATTTGTACTCCAACTCTTGCCATTTCCGGCGTTAAGTTATTTTATTTTCTCGAGTTCGGGTTTTTGTCTCCGTGTGTTGTTTTCATTGTCATGCATCTCATATCATGTCATCATGTGCATTGCATTTGCATACGTGTTCGTCTCATGCATTCGAGCATTTTCCCCGTTGTCCGTTTTGCATTCCGGCGCTTCGTTCTCCTCCGGTGGTCATTTCTAGCTTTCTTTCGTGTGTGGGGATTAAACATTTCCGGATTGGACCGAGACTTGCCAAGCGGCCTTGGTTTACTACCGGTAGACCGCCTGTCAAGTTTCGTATCGTTTGGACTTCGTTTGATACTCCAACGGTTAACCGAGGGACCAAAAAGGCCTCATGTGTGTTGCAGCCCAACACCCCTCCAATTTGGCCCAAAACCCACCAAACTCTGCTCCATGTCCTAGAGCGTTCGATCACGATCGCGTGGCCGAAAACCGCACCTCTTTTGGACTCTCCTAGCTCCCTCTATGCCTATATATACACCCCCTCCAAAAATTCGTGGATCCCCCTCCTCAAACCCTAAAAAAATCAGATCTCGCCGCCGCTGGACACGTCCGGACGGACCGGACATGTCCATTTTCTCCCCGCCGCCGCCACTTGTCGCCGCCTGATTCGCCGCCCGGGTCCCCACTCCGCCGCCGCCAGGGCCCGCGGAGCTCGCGTCCGGCCCTCCCGGCCCGAGGAGACGCGCCGCCCCGCCGCCTCCCTTCGTTCCCACGCCCGGCGAGCGCCGCCCGCGCCCCTCGCCGGCGCCCTTCGCCCGGCGCCGGCCGGCGACCACCGCCCCGCTCCACGCCGACCCCGCCGCCGCACCGCGCCACCTCGCCGCCGTCCAGCCCCGCCGCCGCACCGCCCGACCTCGCCGCCGCCGCCCGGGTGAAGTCCGGCCGCTCCATCGCCGGCCACCACCGCCATCTCCGGCCGGCCATCCTCGGGCGTCGTGAAGCTACAGTGCACACCGATCCGGATCTAGATCTGGGAAAGAAACCTAGGGTTGACTTTTTCCCCTCTCCCCCTATTTTTTTATGCATACTTTGACCGGTGATATCTCCGCATCCGTAGCTCCGATTTGGACATATAGTATATCAAAATGTTCGTCTCGATGAGTACATCATTTAGTTCCATTGCATCATTTTCATTTGATTTCATCTTGATGCCCGAAATGCTATTGGAAGGAGGCATCGTTAGTTAATTGTCAGATCTGCTAGTTCATCTTAGACTTTTGTCATTTTTGCCATGATTATTGTGTGCATGATATGCCTGTGAGTCCTTCATATGTTTTGTTAAGCATTTTGTTATCATTCGAGAGGTGCAGCCCATGCATTTTTGTGATGTGTGTGGTGACTTGTGCAAGCTTGCAAAGTGAGGCACCCGGTAAATCTGTTTTCTGGGACTTAGTAGTTTTCACTAAGTCTGGGATTATTTAGTTCATGATGCCATATGTTCATGCTATTTCCTAGTGATCCGTGCCTCTTTTGAGGATGATCACTAAAGGAGTTTTGTTAACCTTGTAGTGCTCTATCCATCCATGTCTTTACTTGCAATTATGGATCAACCTAGCTTGAGTCAATCGAGCTCTACTTTTGCTTCGTTGTGAATCTGGGCAGATCGTCAACTTGTTTGCGATTTTGCCGATGTTATTGTAGTTGATCCGTGCATGCTATGCCATTGTTCTTGCCATGTATAGCTTGTATTTTGTGCCTTCTTTATGGGTGTATGCTTGTATTGCCATGACTTGCACCGTGGAGTGTGCATTGAGCTCGTAAACATGCCTTCGTGAGTTATGTTTCAGCATGTCCCAGTTTTCACTAAGTCTGAAAACTGATTATATTTTGCTATGTTTGTGTGCTTGTTAGTATATTTTGTGATCCCTTTTGGCTCAAGGTCACTAAGGTACTTTTGTTAAGCTTGTTGAGTAGCTCCATGCCATGTCTTTCTTTGTCATGTTCAGGTCCTGTAGCTTATTATTTTGTTGCTCCGAAGAGGGCTATATGATCTGAAATTTCAGACAAGTGTTAATTTCACTAAGTCTGAAATCTGTTTTCCATTTGCGTTTTTACCATGCTTGTTTGAACCTCTTAATGGACGAATTGGCCATAGCTCAGTGCTAGGATTTTGTTAAACATCTTGTGTGCATACCTGCCATGTATTTTGTTGTCATGTTTGGGTGCTGTAGCATGTTCATTTCATTGCATTTAGATGCCTACTTGCTGTAAATCGCAGACCGGTGTCATATTTGAATCGCTTGCCATTTCCAAACCGTAACTCCGATTCCGGCGTTCTTTATATCGTTTTCAAGTGATTTCATCTCATCTTTCCAGTGGCACACTTGTAATTCCAAGTTGGGGCCAGGTTCATGCATTTCCTGTCATATCTTGCATTTTGCATCCCGCATCGCATCCCACATAGCATATCATCTTTGCATCATGTTGTTTGAGTTTGCACGTGGTTGATTGTATCCTTATTGCTTGTTTGTCTTGTTTGGGTAGAGCCGGGAGACGAGTTCGCTAACGAGGAGCCCATTGAGTTTGCTCTTGAGGATCCAGTCAACTCTGACAACTGTGCAGGCAAGATGATCATACCCTCGAAATCACTACTATCTTTGCTATGCTAGTTTGCTCGCTCTTTTGCTATGCCATTGCTACGATGCCTACCACTTGCTTGCAAGCCTCCCAAATTGCCATGTCAAACATCTAACCCACCATTGTCCTAGGAAACCGTTGATTGGCTATGTTACCGCTTTGCTCAGCCCCTCTTATAGCGTTGCTAGTTGCAGGTGAAGTTTGGAGGCCGTTCCTTGTTGGAACATTTATTTACTTGTTGGGATATCATTATATTGCTAAGTTATCTTAATGCATCTATATACTTGGTAAAGGGTGGAAGGCTCGGCCTCTTGCCTAGTGTTTTGTTCCACTCTTGCCACCCTAGTTTCCGTCATATCGGTGTTACGTTCCCGGATTTTTGCGTTCCTTACGCGGTTGGGTTATAATGGGAACCCCTTGACAGTCCGCCTTGAATAAAACTTCTCCAGTAATGCCCAACCTTGGTTTTACCATTTGCCACCTAGCCTTTTCCCTTGGGTTTCGCGGACTCAAGGGTCATCTTATTTTACCCCCCCCCCCCGGGCCAGTGCTCCTCTGAGTGTTGGTCCAACCTAGAGCACCGTGCGGGGCCGTCCCTTGGCAACTTGGGTTACGTTGTCTCCCCTATGCTTAGATTATCCGGTGTGCCCTGAGAACGAGATATGTGCAGCTATTATCGGGATTTGTTGGCACAGCGGGTGGTGTTGCTGGACTTGTTTTACCATTGTCGGAGTTGTCTTGAATTACCGAGATACCGAGTCTGATCGGAACGTATTGGGAGGAGGTCTATTCCTTCGTTGACCGTGAGAGCTTGTCATGGGCTAAGTTGGGACTCCCCTGCAGGGATTGAACTTTCGAAAGCCGTGCCCGCGGTTATGGGCAGATGGGAATTTGTTAATGTCCGGTTGTAGATAACTTGAACCTTAAATAATTAAAATGAATCAACTGAGTGTGTTACCGTGATGGCCTCTTCTCAGCGGAGTCCGGGAAGTGGACACGGTGTTGGAGTAATGTCTGCGTAGGTTGCTCTCTAGTTTCTCGCTCGTGCTTTGCCTCCTCTTCTCGCTCTGTTTTGCGAATAAGTTAGCCACCATACTTGCTAGTCGCTTGCTGCAGCTCCACTCATATTTTTACCTTCCATGCCTATAAGATTAAATAGTCTTGATTGCGAGGGTGTGAGATTGCTGAGTCCATGTGGCTCACAGATTACTATTACACCAGATGCAGGGCCTGATGATTCCGCTCCAGGAGACACGTATGATCTCCAGTGGGAGTTCGACGAAGACTCTCAATGATACTATGTTTCCTTTCCCGATGATCAGTAGTGGTTCCCAATTGGGGGTAAACGGGACCGTTGTCGCATGTTGGGTTCTCTTTTATTTTGGCGCCGTAGTCGGGCCATGAGTGTTTGGATGATGTAATGTCATTTATGTACTTGATTGACGTGGCGAGTGTAAGCCAACTATGTTATCTCCCTTTTATTATTTATATTACATGGGATGTTTGTGAAGATTGCCTAACTTGCGACATATGCCTTCAATGCGATTATGTCTCTAAGTCGTTCCTCGACACGTGGGAGCTATAGTAACATCGTGGGTGTTACATCGAGCATGCTTCATAGCCCGTTGTGACAATCTGTGCCGCCCTTGAGGATATATTTTATGCATAGTCTATGATGACTTGCCTTCCTGGGTACAAAAAACTTAAAAGTGTCTAGCGGTTTACCGCTAAACATGTCATAATATCCAAGAAGTATATAGTACTTGAGCTGAATAATCAAGTGTTTGTACAAAAAATAATGTATAGAACATACCTCATTGAGTGAGCAAACGTGTATACAGCAAAGGTGTTTAACACCAACCCGATACGTTTGATAATCTCATCTTCATAATGCTAGTCTATCTATTAAACCGGACCGGTATACCTACCGGATTTTCTTCATAACACTGGTGATTTAGTCAAACCATACCGGGTCAGTGACCATCGGTTTATAACTGATCATGAGCCAACAGCTCGTGGCTGGAAAGCAAGCCGGATCAAGGATGCCGGTTTATCAAAAAATACTTATGATTGTCAACAAACAGAATTCAAATAGGAAAATATACGAGGCTTTTTACGAGCTGCCAGGCTCCAAATCGAGGCTTTTCATGGGCTGCCAGGCCTCTGAGTTAAACCATTTAACAAAGCCTTTTAAGATGGGCCTCCAATTAACCAATCACCGTTTTAACTATGACAAGTTCAGGGTCTGTAAAAGATTGACTTGTCAAACGTTCGATGGGTCATGCCAGGATTACCTGGATAGGAGTGGCTTACTTGATGAAGGTAGGTCAACCCGGGGTTTTAGGTGAATACACCAGGCTTCCAAGCCATGGCTTGATAGCCAATTACGAGGGTCCTTTCAAACTCTTTGTTGCTTTGAAAAAAAGAGCCCCCAAGTAACTTTGTGAGAAATGCTCAGCGTGTGCCTATGTTTGAGTTTGTACAGTGTACAATACTCTCTTTGGCTCCACAAATTTTTCCTTGTGTGGCTGAAATGTCTATCAAGAGGTGTAGCTGTGGTTCAAACATGACAAAGCCCCCTAGTGATTTTCTTTATCTTTATGCAGTTGCTAAATCCGGTTTAACAAAGACGCCGCTTTGACCGTTAACTTGTAAAAGCACACATATGATATAAGAAAGAACAGATACCCCGCTTATAACGGAGGCTCTGGTTTATTATATGGTATATACACTATCATAAATATGTACAGGTAAAAAAGCCTATGGCTTCAAGTATAGTAAGACCGAAGGAGAGCTATGTTCCTTGGCCGCTTTGTCCCCTCCTCCGATTGACGTGAGTCTTCATGCTCTCGGACATCAATGAGGTAGTATGATCCGTTGTGCAGATTTTTGCTGACCACAAAGGGTCCTTCCCAAGGGGGGGATAACTTATGCATATCAGTCTGATCCTGGATGAGCCGGAGCACCAAATCACCTTCTTGAAAGGTTCTAGTTTTAACCCGGCAGCTGTGATAATGTCGGAGATCTTGTTGATAAATCGCCGAACGCGCTGCTGCAAGATCCCGCTCTTCATCCAACAGGTCCAGAGAATCCTGACATGCCTTCTCATTATTAGCTTCAACATAAGCTGCCACACAGGGCGAATCGTGATGGATGTCACTAGGAAGAACCGCTTCTGCTCCATAAACCATGAAGAAAGGCGTGTAACCCGAAGACCTATTGGGTGTGGTGTTTATGCACCATAACATAGAAGGTATGTCGGGTGGTAGGTCCGACATATGCCAGCGGGTGGCTTATCATTGTGGGAGCCAGTAAAACATCGCCGGTGCCTGGAAACGGGATGAGGCGAAGACATGCACGCCGGCGAATCTTACCCAGCTTCGGGGATCTCCATGGAGATAACACCCCTAGCGCTACTCTGCTGGGTTTCCGCATGATCACTAGATGAACAAGTAGCTACACGATGCTCCTTGAGCTGTTTGGCGAGAGGAGGAAGAAGGGCTCTGCTTGCTCTCTTCTCCTCCCTACGTGGTGTCTAAAACTAGCAGGGATCCACCCTTTGCATGGGTGTCCCGGGGGGTTTATATAGGCCTACCCCCCGAGGGTACAATGGTAATCTGGCTGGGCGTGGGGCCCAGCCGTCTGTGTCTTCGCTCTCCGGCTTCTGCACCGGCTGCAGGGGCCCGCCGGCTGGTGGGTCCCGCCGGCTGCCGGCTCCCTGGTTGACAGGCATGCCCCACTGTCCAGGGCCTTGTCGGTGGCTGGTTACTGTTGCTCAATCTTGGTGACGAGGGCTTCGCCGAGGTAAGCATGGCTACAGTGCTGCCGTCCGGCGGGTGACCACTGTAGCCTCACCGCGTCTTGTCTCCTTAATGGGGCGTCTCCTTCGAGGGGATGGCAAGCCGGCTGGAGAGAGCCGGCTGGAGAGAGCCGGCTCCGTCTCGGGCCGACTAGGGGAGGCCAGGCCGCCTTCAGGTGTCTCTCTGCCTGAAGGGGCCCACCGCCCGTGGGCCGTACTGGTAGCCCGTCGTGGATGACATCAGGGTCAGTGTGGCAACAGCGCCGCGCCGGACGGGTCATGGCCACCCGTACGGCGCACTATGCCAGGCGCGCTCCGGGATTCGGGGGTGGCAGGCTTCACTGTAGCCACGCCCCGTCACATCGCCGTTATGTGGATGCAGACTTCGGGGGTACGGTCTTGACCGCTTTATGGGAGCCGGCTCCTTGGAGTCGGCCTTCTCGCAGCCGGCTCCTCGGAGCCGGCCCTCCTGCGGCTTTCTTCATGAGGGTTGAAGTCGGGCCGCCTTCCAATAGCCGGCCTGGGAGACAGCCGGCCAGGGGAAGGCGACCCCATCTCTTGGATTCTTGAGAGCCGGATCGTCTCATAATTTTTTCAGAAAGGCCAGGGGGAGCCGGCTAGGCTACCCGTGGTCACTTACTCCGACAGTAGTCCCCGAAGCTGAGCGAGCTTCGAGGCTGATAAAGGGACGAGAAGCTTGGTCAGCTTCCTATCCTGAGGGGCCGGCTTTGCTTGTGCGCGCCGACTTCGGAGAGCTCCGTTTCTCGTAGGTGGGAACGCGGGCCACGTGGCGAGGAAATCCTGCCAATGCACGTGCGCGACGGGACGCCGCCGCAGGCCCGGGCTCGCCACTCGCAGGCCTCGGTCCGAGCATGGATCTTCCGCGGCCCACATGGACCGCTCGCCTTCCCGCGGCGGTTTTATTCTGCCATCAAGGCACAGTAATTGTGGGACGTGGGGGAGTGGGCGCGGTTGATCCCCACGTTCCCCCACGCCGCGCCTCCTCGGCTCCGCCGCGCGGTCTATAAGTAGTAGGAGGAGGGGGAGCGGCAGAGGCTCGCGCGCTCTCCCTCATTCCGCCCCCTTCTCGCCCTCCTTCTTCTTCTCTTCCCCGCAGCAGCTCTTTGCCGCGCCGTTCCGCCGCCGCATCGTCTTGCTTCTCGCCGTGCTGCCCCATGGCGCTGTCAAGCTCGTGGGATGGCTCCAACGTCCATGAGGACCACATCGCGTTCCTCCGCCAGATGCGATGCCTGCCCCGCGAGAACTTCGTTCGGGTTCGTCTAGCGCCGGAGAAGGAGATTTCGCCGGCACCGCAGGAAGGCGAGCGGGTGATCTTCCGCTCGCACTGCCTGCACGGCTTCGGCCTTCCGGCAAGCGGGTTCCTCCGGGCCTTCCTCGAATTCTACAACCTCCAGCCGCATCACCTCACGCCCAACGCGGTGATGCTGCTGTCGGCCTTCGTCACGCTGTGCGAGGGCTTCCTTGGGGTCCTCCCCAGGCTCGACCTCTTTGCGGAATTCTTCCAGAGCAAACTCGGCACCGTCGTCGCGGGCGTGCCCACCCCCTGCGGAGCCTTCATCGCCATGGGGCGGGCGAGCGAGAACAATCCGTTCCCGTCCATTCCGCTGATCCAGTCGGTGAAGCTTTGGCAGAAGTCTTATTTCTACGTGAGGAACGTCGCCCAGCAAGGCGACTACGTCAACCTGCCGGATTACATAGCCGACCCGCCGGCTAGGAGGCAGCCTTCATGGAGCTACCGGGCCAGGTCGCTGTCTCAAGCCGAGAACGCAGCCGTGTCCCGGCTTCGGGTGATGATCCAGTCAGAGGGCCTGACCGGAGCCGACTTGGTGGCCGCCTTCGTGGAGCGTCGGGTTCTTCCCCTCCAAAGCTGGCCTCACATGGTTTGTCAGATGAGCGGCCGCTTCGACCCATGCCGGCTGAGCACCAGGGAGATGCCTCATGCGGAGGTCTCCTACATGGTGAACTATATCTCCAACTGCAAGCTCGCCAAGGATTGGCGGTACGGCAAGGGGCCGTACTCTCGCGTCAACCCTCCGCCCGTCGTAAGTTTTTTCTTCTTTTCTTCCTTTTGTAGCCGGCCTCATGATAGCTGACTCTTGATCAGTTCGTTTGCCTTTTGCAGAACCCTCTTCTCCCATCGACAGCCAGGGCCGCGGGGGTAGAGCGCCAGCTCCTCCCCGACCGCATGATGGACGACGCCGACGACCCGGACATGGGAGCGGCCTCCATGGAAGACGCCATCGTGGGGGAAAGCGACAGGGCCGGAGGCGCGGGGCTCACGGCCGGCTTCGAGGACTGGCCGGATGATGCTGAGGTTGAAGTCGCCCCGCGCCGCCAGCCGGCGCCTGATCATCAAAGCGCGAGCTCGTTCGCCGCGCCAGCTGCTGGCGGCGGTGCCTAGAAGCGCAGGGCCGTGTCGATCCTCTTTGGCAGCCGTCCGAAGAAGTCCAAGGCTTCCACAGCGGCGACCAAGCGAGATGAGGCGGCCGTGAAGGCGGCCCGCTTCCACAAGGCGGTGAAGCAGCCGTAGGCGATCTCAGCGTAAGTCGTCGAATGCTTGGATATATTTTTTGTTGTTCTTCTTTTCAATTGAAAACTCTTCTAAACCTTTCTTTGCTCGCCGGACAGGGTGCTGCTTTCCCTTGAGCGGGGTCCGGGCGGCTCTGTAGTCGGGCCGACTGGAGGGTCTTCAGGCTCCCGCCGCGTGGATCCCCACGCCGACCTCAGGGAGGCCACGGAGCGGAACGCACGAGAGGCGTGGGAGGAGCGGGAGGCGGCAGAGCGAAGGGCCGCTCAGGCGATGAAGGAGTAGGCTGACGCAGCTGTGGAGACGGAGGCGGAGAATTCGCACAAACAGCCTCTGCTGCTAGCCATTCCCCTCCGCGTCGTGGCCCCCTACATTCCTGTGCCTCCGCTGGAGGAGGTCGACCAAGAACCGCCGGTGATGGAGCGGAGGGAGGACTCCGTGATCTTCATGGAGAGGGCGCCGCCGGCAGCGCCAACCGGAGTGGGCCAAGGCGGCCAGTCGGCTGCGGCGCCAGAGCAGCCGGCTGGGGGTGAGCCGGGAGCGGGAGCCGGCCTCGGGGTGCAGCCAGCAGTGCGCCAGCGCGCAGGGGGAGGCACCGCTGCGCCGGAGCCGCACCGAGCTTCGGGTGCCCGCCGGACGGCGGAGGCCTTGGAGGCGGCCAGCACCGGCACGTCCGAGTGGACTCCCAGCGGCGGGACGGGCGAGCTGAATGTGGCGGCCCAAGAGGTTCGAAACCGGCTTCAGGCCCAAGCCGCCTCGCTACAGCAATACACCCAGGAGTTCCTTGCGACGCGGGCCGTCATCCGGGTGAGTCTTCTATCTTTGGTTGCTTTTGTTCTCTTGATTTCTACCGTGGGGGCGCGTCAGCGCACCCACTGGGTGTAGTCCCCGAGATTCGGGCCGACTGCTGAGCAGTCGGGTCGGATCTTCCTTGACGACTACCTTATTCTCGCCTCCTGTCTAATCTTCCAGGAGTATCATAACCTCCGTGCTGCCGCCTTCAACTCCCAGGCCCAGGAGCTGGGTCGGAGAACCAAAGACCTGATCAGCAGCCAGAGTACATACTTGGCTTTGTTCATCTCCTGTGGGGGCGCGTCAGCGCACCCATTGGGTGTAGTCCCCGAGATTCGGGCCGACTGCTGAGCAGTCGGGTCGGATCTTTCCTGACGACTTCACCTTACTGGTTTTTCTTTTGTCTTTCGTGCTCGCAGAAGCCAACGCCGACTTAAGGGGGCAGCTCAGCAAGGCGCAGGCCGCCCTTCATGCCAAGGAAACCGAGTATGATGCCTTGGTCCTGGAGCGTGACCGCCTGGTCAAGAAGCTGGCTGACCAGGAGGAAAGCCACAAGGCGGCTCTGAAGAAGGCGCAGGATAACGAAGCCGCCTTGAAGGCCGAGTTCGAGACTGAATCGGCGGGCTGGCTGAGACTAGGCAAGCGCTGAATGAAGGCTTCGGCCGTATTGAGGATTTGATCGACGGTAAGCCGCCTTCCTCGCTCCTTGCCTGCCCCTTGCCGCCTGACTTGTGTTCTGACTTGAGCTGCTTTTTATTCTCTGTGCAGACTACTTTCCTGACGAAGGGGAAGACGACGAAGTAGAGGAAGACGAAGACGTCGAGCCGGCCGGTGGAACAGCCAGCCAGCCTCAGCCTGATCGTGCCTCCAGCAACGAGGCGCGTGCAAGCGCGCCCTCCGCGGGAGGCAGTGATCAGGCCGAGGTTCGCCAGCCGGCCGCTCCTCCAACCGGCACTGCCGTCTCCACCAACCTGCCCGGCTCTTCGGTCGCTCCGCTGGCTTAATCTGCCGTCCTTGTTTTTTTCCTGCTTGTTGCCTTCTGAACAATTTTATTAAGCTTCCGCAGTTCCACCCACTGGGGGTGTATCCAAACTATGTTGAAAGCTGGCCTTTTGAAGGTCTTTTATGTAAATATTATCGTGTGCATGTTTGGTTTCCATTCACGTATGCTTTTTATCCTTAGGCTGTTTCCTTTGCCGTCTTCCCCTTTGGGAAGGCAAGTACTCGAGCTTTCTTAGATTGGAGCAAGGTGAATGGAAGCCGGTCGGCCGGCTATTTTGGTAGCCGGTCGGCGGTGGGAGAAAAACCGGCTTTTGTTATATTAGTCCATTAGTCCCTAGCCGTTTTTCGTGTGGGCACCCGTTCCTGCCCTTAACTCTTGCCAGCCGGACAGCCGGTTCTTCGAACTGCGACTTTTGGCAAGAGAAGGCTTGGGAGCCGGCACACTACTTGTCTGACTGCGGGTAGGACTTCTAATATAACTCCAGGCGGCTAGTCCCCGGGCTGACTAGTCGAACCCGGTGCCGGACGGAAAAAAGTGAATGCAATGACAAGGCCATAAGCATGATACTTTTCATTTATAGACAAAAGATGGCAGTCCCCGAGCTCTCCTCGGGGGCCCTATTGTCTCGTACTTAGTACAAAAGTTAGCGTGATACATACTGCATTTCAGCTGTAAAACCTTCGGAGGAGGTTGGCATTCCATGGTCGTTCTGACTCCTTGCCGGAGTCGTCTCTCTTTCGTGCCTTCGGCTTCTGCGCGTCGATCAGGTAGTAGGAGTCGTTGCCTAAGGCTCTGCTGATGACGAAGGGGCCCTCCCAAGGGGCCGAGAGCTTGTGCTGGCCGGCTGTTCGCTGGATCAGTCGGAGCACAAGATCGCCCTCTTGGAAGGATCTTGGCTTGACCTTCCGGCTGTGGTAGCGGCGCAGGCCCTGCTGATAGATGGTGGACCGGCTGAGGGCTATAAGCCGGCTTTCTTCCAGCAGGTCGACGCCGTCTTCTCGTGCTTCCTTGGCCTCCGCTTCCGTGTACATGGTTACTCGAGGCGAGTCGAACTCGATGTCAGTTGGGATGACCGCCTCGGCACCATACACGAGGAAGAAAGGGGTGAAGCCGGTTGACTTGTTTGGTGTAGTGCGCAGACTCTAGAGGACAGCCGGCAGCTCATCGAGCCAACAGCCGGCTGAGCGCTCCAGTGGTACGATCAGTCGGGGCTTGATGCCGGAAAGGATGAGGCCATTGGCTCGCTCGACCTGGCCGTTTGACTACGGGTGGGCGACGGATGCTAGATCCAACCAGATGCCTTGCATCGCGCAGAAACATGTCAAGGCTCCCTTGGTGAAATTTGTGCCATTGTCGGTGATGATGTTGTGTGGCACGCCGTACCGAGTTGTTATATTTGCGATAAATGTGACGGCAGTCGGCCCATTCAGCTTCTTGATCGGCTTTGCTTCAATCCATTTGGTGAATTTGTCCACGGCGACAAGCAGATGTGTCATGCCGCCGCGCGCCGTCTTGAATGGGCCCACCATGTCCAGTCCCCAAATGGCGAAGGGCCAGGTGAGGGGAATGGTCTTGAGTGCTGAAGCCGGCATGTGTTGCTTGGAGCTGAAGAGTTGGCACCCTTTGCAGTGTTTAACTAACTCCTTGGTGTCATCCAAAGCAGTCGGCCAAAAGAAACCATAGCGGAAGGCTTTGGCGACGAGTGATCTTGAGGCCGCATGGTGGCCGCATTCTCCTTGGTGGATGTCTCTGAGGATTGCAATGCCCTTCTCTTGCTCGACGCATCGCTGGAGGACTCCAGTGACACTGCGCTTGACGAGCTCTCTGTTGACGATTGTGTATGCTCCGGCTCGGCGTTGGACTTGTCTTGCCTCTACTTCGTCAGCCGGCAGATCTTGGTTTATTAGGAAGTTGAGGATGGATTGAGCCCATGACGGAGCTGCGACTTCTTCTATTGCCAAAACGGCTACTATGACCAGGGCGGGCGGGCTGGGCGGTGAAATGCTGGAGTCGGCCGCCGCCTGTTGTGTTGGTGTAGTCTCCGGGCCGACTACCGCAGTCCCCGAGCCGGATGAGGCAGTCCCCGGGTCGGGCGTAACTACGGAAGTCCTTGAGCCGCCTACTGATACCCCCTGGCCGACTATCGATGTCCCCGGGCCACCTGCTTGGTTCTTCGAGCCAGACCAAGCCGCGTCGGGGTCAGGCGGCACGAAGATGGAATCGGACTCTGGAGACGGCTTGATAGACGGCTTGAGGAGGCGTTGTAGAGAGACGCCGGTTGGTATTGCTTGCCGGGTGGAGCCTATTCGAGCCAGAGCATCAGCTGGCTCGTTGTCGGCTCGCGGTACGTGGATGAATTCGCATCCTTCAAAATACCCGTTGATCTGCTGAACGAGGAAGAGGTAGCTTGCCATATTTGCGTCCTTGGCATCCCAGTCGCCGGATGATTGCTGGACCACCAAGTCCGAGTCGCCATAACATAGGATCCGGCGAATGCCGAGTTCTTTGGCAAGCCGGAGCCCGTGTATGAGCGCCTCGTACTCGGCCATGTTGTTGGAGGCGGCAAAGTGAATTTGCAGCGTGTATCTGAGCTTGTCGCCTTTGGGAGAGGTGAGGATGATGCCGGCTCCCAAGCCGGTGCGCATCTTGGACCCATCGAAGTGCATGCGCCAATGAGTGGAGTTGGGAGCCGGCGGTAGGTACTGGGTCTCGGCCCAGTCGACGAGGAAGTCGGCCAATGCTTGGGACTTGATGGCGGTGCGAGGCTGGTAGAAGATTGTGTAAGGGGCCAGCTCGATGGCCCATTTCTCCACCCGGCCGGATGCATCCCGGCTGCCCATGATCTCGGCCAGCGGGGCGGTGCATACGACCGTGATGGGATGCTCTTGGAAGTAGGGCTTCAGCTTCTTGGCGGCGAAGTACACGCGATAGCACATCTTCTGGTAGTGCGGGTAGTTCTGCTTCGAGGTAGACATCACCTCGCTCAAATAATACACCAGCCTCTGGACCGGCTGGGCTCGGCCTTCTTCTGGGCGTTGGACTATGATGACGGTGCTGACCACCCGGCTGGTTGCGGCAATGTAGAGGAGCATGGGCTCTTTCTCAGTCGGCGCCGCTAGGACTGGCGGTGTGGCCAGCATCTTCTTCAGCTCATGGAAATCTTGGTCAGCTTGGTCATTCCACTCGAAGTGAGTGGTCTTCTTCATGAGGCAGTAGAGGGGGAGAGCTTTCTCTCCGAGCCGGCTGATGAAGCGGTTTAAGGAGGCCAAGCATCCGGTAAACTTCTGGACGTCTCGAAGTTGGGTGGGAATCGCCATTCTCTCAATGGCCTTGATCTTTACTGGGTTGCATTCCATGCCGCGTTCGGAGACCAGGAAGCCTAGGAGCTGGCCGGCTGGTACTCCGAACATGCATTTCTCGGGGTTAAGCTTGATTTGGAACCGGCGTAGGTTCTCAAATGTTTCCTTGAGGTCTTCCAGCAAGGTGCCGCGCTTCTCCGTCTTCACCACAATGTCGTCTACGTAGACGTCAGCATTCCTGCCGAGTTGCTTGAGGAGGCACTTCTGCATGCAACGCTGAAAAGTGGCACCGGCATTTCTCAAGCCGAATGTCATTGTCAGGTAGCAGAAGGCTCCGAATGGCGTGATGAAGGCGGTCTGCAGGCGGTCTGCCGGATCCAACTTTATCTGGTGATACCCTAAGGAAGCATCCAAGAAACTCAACAGCTCGCATCTGGCCGTGGAGTCTATCACTTGGTCAATCCTCGACGGGGCAAAGGGATCTTTGGGGAAGGCCTTGTTGAGGCTCGTGTAGTCTATACACATGCGCCACTTGTTGTTCTTCTTTAGCACGAGGACCGGGTTGGCGAGCCACTCTGGAAAGAAAACTTCCATAATGAAGCCGGCTGCCAGAAGCCGGGCTATCTCCTCTCCCACAATCCTGCGTTTCTCCTCCGACAGTCGGTGAAGGGTTTGTTTGACTGGCTTTGCGTCTTCTCGGACATGTAGTTTGTGCTCGGCGAATTCCTTCGGGACTCCCGGCATGTCCTTGGGGGACCATGCAAAGATGTCCCGATTCTCACGGAGGAAATTGGCAAGCTCGCCTTCCTATTTGCTGTTTAGGTTTGCCCCGATGACGGCAAACCTCTCTAGGTGCTCGGGGTCAAGAGGTATATTCTTCGTCTCCTTGGCCGGCTAGAAAGATCCTTGAGCATCATGCTCCTTGGGATCGGGGGACAAGGCCGACTGCTTGCCGGCTATGGCCACGACTCGGTCCAACATCTTCTTTTCTTCGGCAATCACAAGGGACTCGGCCAGCCGACTGCTGGCTGCTGCACACTCAGAGGACTTCTTGTAATCGCCGGCTACGGTGATGACGCCTTTGGTGCTAGGTATCTTCATCTTGAGGTATGCATAGTGCGGAACTGCCATGAATTTGGCCAAGGCAGGTCAGCCAAGCAATGCATGGTAAGGGCTGTCCAGGTCCACCACTTCAAACCAGATCGCTTCCCGGCGGAAATGCTCCTTATCCCCAAAAAGTACATCAATCTTGATCTTGCCAATGGGGGCGCAGGACAGGCCGGGTACGATGCCAAGGAACACTGTTCGAGTAGGCATGAGTTGCTTTGTCTTGACGTTCAGCTTCTCCAGGGTGTCGTGGTACAAGATGTTGATGCTGCTCCCTCCGTCTATCAACACACGGGAGAAGTGGGCGGCGCGTCTGCCCGTTGCAAGGGTGGCATCCAGAACCAACGCATCAGAGCCGGGAGATGGCATCACCTCTGGGTGATCGGCCCGGCTCCAGCTGATCGGTTTTTCTGACCAGTGCGTGTGCTCGGCGGGGTTGGCAGCGACCATGCTGACTTCCTGGTTCTCTCGGCATTTGCTGCGCCAGTCTTCGGGCTGGCTTGTAAAGACGATATAGGCGGCATGCTCATTGGGGAACTCATCATGCACGGCTCCGACTACGGGCCGAGCGGCCGGCGCCGGCGGAACCGGAGGCGGCGGGCCGGCAGGCAGAGGCGGCGCGAGCCCTTCGCCTTTGGAGATTCGGGTGAGCCAATGGCACTTCCGGGTTGTCTGGTTGGACGGCTTCGCGCCGCTGTGGAACTTGCACGGGGCGTCGAGAGTTTGCTCGTAGGAGAAGGCCGGCTGCCAAGCCGGCCTGCCGCCCTTGGGTTTCTTGGGCGCGGGCCGCCCTTCGGGCGGCACGTCTTCAACTGTGGCCACCTGCCGACTGGCGGGAGGCGGCGCGGGGCCCTTGCGCTTGTGGTCTTTCGAGTGTGGGCGTCGGCCGGAATCCCCAGCCGGCGTCTTGGGCACCGGGTTGAGTACTTTTCCGGACGCGTCTACCCGGAGCTCGGTCTTCATTGAGGAGTCGGCAGTGGCGTACTTGTCCGCTATGTCTAGAAGCTCATCGAGGGTAGTCGGCTCGTCGCAGAGAAGCTTGTGCTTGAGGAGGGTGCCTTCTCGGCACCCGGCTGTGAAGTATTCTATGGCTTGCACCTCGTGCACCCCTTTGCAAGAGTTGCGGAGCTCGGCCCAACGCGTGAGGTAGTCGCGAGTTGACTCGGCGGGGCCTTGTACGCACAAGGAGAGCTGTCTGGGCTTGGGAGCCCGCTTGTAGGTGCTGGTGAAGTTGCGGACGAAGGCTTCTGTGAAGTCTAGCTAGCTGTTGATGCTGCGTGGTTTGAGGCTGTTGAGCCAGGTCCGCGCCGTGCCTTGCAGCATGAGGGGCACGTACTTCACGGCAACGCGCCGGTTGCCGTTGGCTATGCTAACCGTTGTGGAGTAGTCGGTCAGCCAATCTTTCGGCTTCACGGAGCCGTTGTACTTGGGCGTGTCTCTTGGGAGCGAGAACACTTTGGGGAAGGGCGCGTCGCGGATGCGGGGGCCGAAGCAAGGCGGACCGACATCGTCTTCTTCTTCCAGCGCCAGGGATCGCGCCAGGCGGTCAATCCGAGGGCGGGCGTTGTTCTCGCCGACTCCTTCGCGGCGACCTAGTCGGCCGCTGAGAGTCGGATGCGCCACCGGCGGAGGGGTGGGATATCTCTGTCCACGGGGTCGAGGCGGAGGCGGGTTGCCCTGCCACTCCACGGCCCGAGGGTGGCCTTCTGCGTCTCGCTCGATGGAGATCCGGGTTTGGCTTCGGCTGGCAGCCGGCTCTTTCTCGCGCCGCGCGCGGTCTCTACCCGCAGTCGGCGTCCAGGACGTCGCGCCGTGATCTCAGTGCGGGGGAGGGCTTTCCGCGCGGGCATCGGCTTTGTGCCGCTGCGCGGCTGCATCGATCAGCTGCTGGATGCATCGGGTCATGTGGGGGAGTTTTTCGGCCCCCAGTCCATCTAGCTCGTCTACGGCCGCCTGATCGGCGCGCAGGTTCTCGAGTGGGGTGGCGTAGACTGGGCAGTCGACTCCTAATGTGTCGGCAACGACAGCGCCGCGCTGTCTGACAACGCCGACCCGGCTGGGCCCGCTTGGGGGCGGCGTGCCAAAGGCGGCGCGGTCAGCCTCGCGTCGGTGCGCCTCAGCGAGGCGTCTCATGGAAACCAATTTCCGGCCTTCAGCGAGGAGGGCGAGGCGGCGAGCCTCCAGTGCTTTAGCGTCGGCGTCGGCCAGGAGGGGGATGGACAAGTCGTGGACCGCCGCGTGTGGGGCGTCGTGGGCGCTCTCGTCAGCAGCGTCGTCGTGGCCGATGACCATCACTTCGGTGGTGACAGCGTCGCAGCCATCGGCTCGGGGAAGCGGGTCGTTGTAGATCATGACGTTGGTGGGGAAGGTGTCGAACGAGGTCGTGTCGGAGTCGACAGGCATCGGATCGGTGGAGCCAATCGACTCCAAGTCCACAGCAGGCTCGCCGGAGACATGGAGCCGGCCGAGAAGGTTGACGAGGTGGTCGGTGCCCGCATCGGAGGCGAGCTCATCGGAGATGAGGGTCTTGTCGAGGAGATCAGCAAGGCTGCTCGCTGCGCAGGCGTTGGTAACGCCTTGCAGCGCGTCGTGGCAAGCGCCATCGGGCGTGCCGAGCTGGCTACGCTCGCGGGGGAGGAAGAGGGTTCCCGTCCAGAACAGGTTTCCGGACGACGGTGCACCTGGCCCCACGGTGGGCGCCAAACGTCGGGTGGTAGGTGCGACATATGCCAGCGGGTGGCTTATCATTGTGGGAGCCAGTAAAACATCGCCGGTGCCTGGAAACGGGATGAGGCAAAGACATGCACGCCGGCGAATCTTACCCAGCTTCGGGGCTCTCCGTGGAGATAACACCCCTACTGCTGCTCTGCGGGGTTTCCGCATGATCACTAGATGAACAAGTAGCTACACGATGCTCCTTGAGCTGTTTGGCGAGAGGAGGAACAAGGGCTCTGCTTGCTCTCTTCTGCTCCCTACATGGTGTCTAAAACTAGCAGGGATCCACCCTTTGCATGGGTGTCCCGGGGGGTTTATATAGGCCTACCCCCCGGGGGTACAATGGTAATCCGGCTGGGCGTGGGGCCCAGCCGTCTGTGTCTTCGCTCTCCAGCTTTTGCACCGGCTGCTGGGGCCCACCGGCTGGTGGGTCCCGCCGGCTGCCGGCTCCCTGGTCGACAGGCAGGCCCCACTGTCTAGGGCCTTGTCGGTGGCTGGTTACTGTTGCTCAATCTTGGTGACGAGGGCTTCGCCGAGGTAAGCATGGCTACAGTGCTGCCGTCCGGCGGGTGACCACTGTAGCCTCACCGCGTCTTGTCTCCTTAATGGGGCGTCTCCTTCGAGGGGGTGGCAAGCCGGCTGGAGAGAGCTGGCTCCGTCTCGGGCCGACTGGGGGAGGCCAGGCCGCCTTCAGGTGTCTCTCTGCCTGAAGGGGCCCACCGCCTGTGGGCCGTACTGGTAGCCCGTCGTGGATGACATCAGGGTCAGTGTGGCAACAGTGCCGCGCCGGACGGGTCGTGGCCACCCGTACGGCGCACTGTGCCAGGCGCGCTCTGGGATTCGGGGGTGGCAGGCTTCACTGTAGCCACGCCCCGTCACATCGCCGTTATGTGGATGCAGACTTCGGGGTTACGGTCTTGACCCCTTTATGGGAGCCGGCTCCTTGGAGTTGGCCTTCTCGCAGCCGGCTCCTCGGAGCCGGCCCTCCCGCGGCTTTCTTCATGAGGGCTGAAGTCGGGCCACCTTCCAATAGCCGGACTGGGAGACAGCCGGCCAGGGGAAGGCGGCCCCATGTCTTGGATTCTTGAGAGCCGAATCGGCTCGTAATTTTTTCAGAAAGGCCAGGGGGAGCCGGCTAGGCTACCCGTGGTCACTTACTCCGACAAGGTAGGTCCTCGACCCAACAACCTGGCGTCCGCTTTAAGGGAACCATAAGCATTGGTTTGATACCCCGCAGAATTTCTTGATTTTCCCTTTCCGCTTGACCATTAGATTGGGCGTGAGCCACCGATGCTAGATCAAGCCGGATATGCTCACGTTGAAAGAATTCTTCCATCTCTCCTTTTGACAAGTTAGTGCCATTATCTGTTATAATGCTATGTGGAAAGCCAAACCGGAATATCACCTTTCTGATGAACTGAACCGCTGTGGCTGCATCACACTTGCTGACTGGCTCTGCCTCTACCCATTTAGTGAATTTATCAACTGCTACTAACAGGTGGGTCTTCTTCTCCTTGGAGCGCTTGAAGGGTCCAACCATATCCAGCCCCCAAGTGGCAAACGGCCACATAATTGGAATCATCCGCAACTCTTGAGCCGGAACATGCGCACAGCGGGCAAACTTTTGACATCCATCACATCTTTTGACTAAATCCTCCGCATCAGCATGCGCCGTCAACCAGTAAAAACCGTGGCGGAAAGCTTTAGCAACCAACGACTTTGAACCGGCGTGATGACCGCAATCCCCTTCATGAATTTCTCGCAAAATCTCACAACCTTCTTGAGGAGAAACGCATCGTTGAATCGCTCCTGAAACACTGTAACGATGTAACTCCCCGTTGAGTATGGTCATGGACTTGGAACGCCGGATTGTCTGTCGAGCCAACGTTTCCTCAGCTGGTAACTCGCCCCGGTTCAGGTAATCCAGATATGGGATCTTCCAATCCGGTATGGCATGCAAAGCTACCACCAATTGAGCCTCCAGATCAGGAACAGCCAAATCTTCTTCGGTTGGTATTTTGATTGACGGATTGTGCAACACATCAAGAAAGACATTGGGCGGAACCGGTTTACGTTGGGAACCAAGACGACTTAAAGCGTCCGCCGCTTCATTCTTCTGCTGGTCTCTATGGTCCACCTGATAACCTTTGAAGTGACCAGCCACTGTGTCCACCTCTCGCCGATATGCAGCCATGAGTGGGTCTTTAGAATCCCAAGCGCCAGAAACATGCTGAGCCACTAGATCTGAATCGCCGAAGCACTTAACCCGGCTCAAATTCATCTCTTTAGCCATCCGAAGACTGTGGAGTAAAGCCTCATATTCAGCTGCATTGTTAGTATAAGGGAACATTAAACAGAGGACATAACAAAACTTATCACCTCGTGGGGAAGTTAATACGACTCCAGCCCCCGAATCCTCTAGCTGTCTAGACCCATCAAAATGAATAGTCCAATATGTATTATCTGGTTTCTCCTCAGGTGCCGTAACTCCGTCCAATCGTTGATGAAATCTACGAGTGCCTGGGACTCGATCGCCGTGCGGGGTATATATCTGAGCCCGTGGGGTCCAAGCTCAATGGCCCACTTGGCAATCCGGCCAGTTGCCTCTCTGTTTTGAATGATGTCACCCAGAGGAGCTGAACTGACTACTGTAATAGGATGGCCCTGAAAATAGTGTTTGAGCTTCCGGCTTGCCATAAACACCCCATACACCAGTTTCTGCCAATGTGGATACCTCTGTTTTGACTCATTGAGCACCTCACTTATATAATAAACCGGCCATTGAACTGGATACTCTTTGTCAGGCTCTTTGTGCTCTCCCACAATGGCGACGCTGACAGCCCGGGCATTAGCAGCCACATATAATAATAAGGGCTCTTTATCGATCGGTGCTGCCAGCACGGGCAGTTCCACGAGCTGTTTCTTGTGATCTTCAAACGCCTTATCAGCTGCTTCACTCCAGACAAAGTTATCCGTTTTCTTGAGCATCTGATATAAGGGAATGGCCTTCTCTCCAAGGCGGCTGATAAACCGGCTCAAGGCTGTAATCCGGCCGGCCAGACGTTGCACATAGTTAATACACGCCGATTTAGCCAAGGACGTAATTGCTGCAATCTTTTCCGGATTAGCCTCAATGCCTCTGTTTTAAACCAGAAAGCCTAATAGCTTGCCTGCCGGGACACCAAAAACACACTTCTCCGGATTGAGCATCATCTTGTAGACCCGGAGATTGTCAAAAGTTTCCCGTAGATCATCTATCAAAGTCTCCTCCTTTCTGGATTTGACCACAATATCATCTACATACGCATGGACATTGCGCCCAATTTGCTTATGAAGGCAATTCTTAACACATCACTGGTAAGTTGCCTGGGCACTCTTGAGTCCAAAGGGCATGGAAACATAGCAGAAGGCTCCAAAGGGAGTTATAAAGGTTGTCTTCTCCTGGTTCTTAACTGCCATTTTGATCTGATGATAACTAGAGTAAGCATCCAAAAAACACAAACGGTCACAACCCGCCGTAGCATCAATTATCTGATCAATGTGAGGGAGAGCAAAGGGGTCTGCAGGGCAAGCCTTGTTTAAATCTGTGTAGTCCACACACATGCACCAAGTGCCGTTTTTCTTAAGAACCAGCACCAGATTGGCTAACCACTCTGCATGAAAAACTTCAACAATAAACCCAGTAGCCAACAAACGGGCGACCTCTTCACCTATAGCCTTGCGCCTTTCCGGGTTGAAGCGGCGGAGGAACTGTCCGACCGGTTTGAATTATGGATCAATGTTGAGTGTGTGCTCAGCGAGTTCTCTCGGTACACCTGGCATGTCAGAAGATTTCCATGCAAAGATGTCCCGATTCTCATGGATGAACTCGATGAGCACGCTTTCCTATTTGGGATCCAGGTTAGCGCTGATGCTGAACTATTTGGATGAATCGCCAGGGACAAAGTCAACCATCTTAGTGTCTGTAGATGATTTGAACTTCAATGCTGGATCATGTTCCGTGGTTGGCTTTTTTAAGGAGGTCATGTCTGCCGGATCAACTTGCTCCTTATAGAATGTTAACTCCTCCGTGGCACAAACTGACTCAGCATAAGCCGCATCGCCTTCTTCACACTCCAAAGCAATCTTTCTACTTCCATGTACTGTGATAGTCCCCTTATGACCTGGCATTTTAAGCTGCAGGTAAACATAACATGGCCTTGCCATAAACTTAGCATAAACCGGCCGCCCAAACAGAGCGTGGTACGGACTTTTGATCTTCACCACCTCAAATGTCACTGTTTCTGACCTTGAATCGTAGTCATCTCCAAAAGCTACCTCCAAAGCTATCTTACCAACAGGATATGCAGACTTACCAGGCACCACACCATGAAATACCGTATTCGACGGTTTAAGATCCTTATCTGTCAACCCCATACGGCAGAATGTATCATAATACAAAATATTGATACTACTTCCCCCATCCATGAGCACTTTGGTGAACTTGTATCCCCCAACTTGAGGGGCTACCACCAAGGCCAAATGACCTGGATTATCAGCCCGGGGCGGGTGATTCTCTCTGCTCCACAAAATAGGTTGCTCCGACCAGCATAAATACTGAGGTACTGCCGGCTCAACAGAGTTGACTACCCTTTTGTGAAGCTTCTGATCACGTTTGCACAAACTAGTAGTGAAGACATGATATTGCCCGCTGTTCAGCTGTTTGGGATTGCTCTGATAACCCGACTGTTGCTGCTGCTGACTCCCCTGATGGTTGTAACCTCCCTGGCTACCTTGGTGTCCTTGATTGACATGTCCAGTTTGATTGCCTGCAAACCCTGAACCGGAACCACCGCCTCTGTAACCCGGCCCGTGGAAACCTCCTCCTGAACCACCGGGCGGGCCGTTGTCATATTGGAACATATTGGAATTCTTGAAATCTCGCATGATATAACAATCTTTCCAGAGATGTGATGCCGGTTTCTCCTTTGATCCATGCTTTGGACAGGGCTGATTTAACAAACGCTCCAAATTGTTGCCTGGACCTCCACCCCTCTGGGGCTGCTTGCCTTTACGGCGCTGGCCATTCTCCTGTGCGTTGGTATTTGCGACAAAGTCCAAACCACTGTCGGCCTTGCGCTTACCAGTGTTTCCATGGCCTGCCAGATTGTGTTGTTGGCCTTTGGTATTGCCGGTCTTCTTACCCTTCTCCGGGTTGTCCTCCTCTGAATCCGGATCCTTGGTTTTATCTGAATCAGCGTATTTAACCAAAGCAACCATGAGTGTTGACATGTTGTTGTAGTGACGTTTGAGCCTTCCCAACTTCTATTTCAACGGTTTGAAACCGCAATTATCCTCTAATGTTAACACTGCGGTGTCTGCGTTGATACGATCTGACGAATGTAAAATCACCGAGACCCGTTTGACCCAATGGGTCGTGGACTCCCGTTCCTCTTGGACACAAGCGGCCAGATCTACAATTGACATCGGCTGCTTACACGTATCCTTGAAGTTCTGGATAAACCGGTGCTTCAATTCGGCCCATGATCCAATAGAGTTGGTCGGCAAGCTCTTCAACCAAGTGCGAACTGTTCCTTCCAACATCATGGTGAAATATTTAGCACACATCGCCTCGTCCACATCTAACATCTCCATTGCCATCTCATAGCTCTCCACCCATGCCTCTGGCTGCAAATCGGCGGTATAATTTGGTACCTTACGAGGTCCCTTGAAATCCTTGGGTAGTCGCACATTACGCAAAGCAGGAGATAAACACGGTACCCCTAAGGAACTGAACATTGCCCCTGGCTCCACGGAGGCAGTGGGGTGAACCGGAGTATGCTGTCGTGCCTCGTGTCGAGCTGTCAACTCAGCCTCTCGACGTGCGCGGCCATGATCCACAACATCTTGTGCATTAGCACCTCCCCCAGCCGGGTTGCTCCCTCGTGGAGAATTTTGGCGGCGTGCACTACTGGACATGGTCGGTTAGTCTTCCACGTGTCTGCTATAACTCTGGCTTGGGCGGGGAGTGGAGTGAATCCTCTCACGGCTGTGTGAATATGCTTGCTATTGATTTAGTGCTGTCTGAAGGAGATCTCTTGCCCGACGTGCTTCCACTGCCACTGGTGACTCGCCGTCGGTTGGGAGGGCCGCCAGGCGTGACGCAGCAGCCACAATGTTGTCCAACGGGTTCGAATAATGCCCGGGCGGCATTGATGGTACAATGTTGTTCTGGCGAGGCAGGTCCATCGTGCGCAGCTGAACCGGCGCTCCTGCTCCCGGCGCCCCCGCCCGGTCTAGTGTGGGTTGGTTACTTGCTCCTGTTCCAGGCGTGTTGAAAAGATTCTACAGCTCATAAACCGACGGGAGACGTGATCGGTATCTTCTTCTCATGACTTCCTCTGAAGCATTCTGATCCAGTCTAATCCGGTAAGCCTGTGCTTCCAACTCGGCCCGCTCCGTAGCCATCCTGGCATTCTCTGCTGCCAGGTCTGCCTTGGCCTGGGCTATCTGAACTTTCACCTTTGCAATCTCCGCATCGTGCTGATCCCTGGCTGCTGCGTCTACCTCCATGGACATCAATGTTGCTAGAGCGTTGAACAAATCAGATAAGACTTGGGCCGGAGGTGGCGCCAAGGTTCCTGCCCCTACTGGTGTGGCCGTTGTTGAATCGGAGAGCATTGCTGCGGCGGTAGAGGAATGAGGCGCCGATAGTGTGCCGGCCATGAAGATGGCGGCCCGGTTTGGCAGACCGGGGGAATCCGGAATATTGTTGCCCTCGGATCCTTCCTCAATCCGGCCGTCCTGCAACTGGTAAAGCGATTTGGTTTCTCCAGAAGACTCGTCATCAGAGCAGACTACGGTTTCTCCTTCGGACACCGGTCCGTCCTCGTGCCCTGATCCATGGACGACACCTATGAAAACATGCCTTGCCTCGGGCTAAAACAGTGAAGGACTTGCACGCCGAGCCGTTTCGATGATGTCGGTGCAGATGTCCGGCTCGGGGGCCGGTTCGCTGATCTTGCCGATGAAGACGTGAATCCCACAAAAGGGGACCCGGTACCCATATTCGATTGAATCGGCCTCGGGACCCCATCCTGCGTTGTCGATGTAGAGCTTGCCACGGCGACTCTTCGTCATCTGGCCCACAGCGTATCCCTTAAGTCCATCGAAGTTGCCCTTCAAGAACTCGAAACCATCGTGCGATAGTCCCACGGTGGGCGCCAACTGTCGTGGGGTTGTCACGGCAGATGTCCTCATGGAAGGACTTAGTTGTGGAGCCATCGCAACGGGTCAGCTTAAAGGGGTTAAGCCGGACAAGGGGACACGGGAGTTTAGACTAGTTCGGCCCCTTCGATGAAGGTAAAAGCCTACGTCTAGTTGTGATTGGTATTTCTAGGGTTTCGAAGGCCAGGGAGAGAATCCGCTTTGTCTGGCTTTCGAGTTGTTGTTGTCTGTCCCTAAACCGCGGCCGGTCGTCCCTTTATATACGTAGGTTGATGCCCGCCGGGCTACAGAGTCCCGAAGCCGGTTTATAAACGTATCTGGTTCGGCCTCTCTCTTTCCATCTTACTATACAAGTTACATGACTAGGCCGGTTTACATTTACATACTGTAACTCGCCTTTGGGCCCTCCGCAAAGCGCTAGCATCTTTACGTCTTCATGGGCTTCTAATCTTCAAGGAGTCAACCCGGCTACATAAGGCCGGTTTACCTCCAGTAGTAATATCCCCAACACTACTGGTACAACAATGAAAGAGAAGGCGAGAGGGTTAAAAAATGGAATACCTGGGTAGATGGTGACGGTCCGATCGTGGTAGATTATGTGACCATGTTGCACATTAGTGGTACCATGGGTAACGACTGCTAAGATAGTTGATCCCAATATGCCAAAGTCAGCTACAAGGTTCCAGGTTAGACCAAATCGCGGATGCAAATGCACATCTAGGATCGGCGATCTTATTTTGATCGGGGGATGACTGGTCCCTGAAAATAATGGAGTACCGTTAGGGATGCGAATGATGGTTTGTGCATTCCGTTTGTAATCTCCTGTACCGTAGGATGTTAACGAAATGAGACAAGTCCCCTGGCTTGTCACCACGAAGATGCGGCCTAGATGGTGCACGGCGTCTTCGACCGTGTACGGGTACAAATCTGCCGCCGCCAACATGCGCTAGCCTCTGCCGTTACTACCTCCTACATTGATGGCAATCCTTATGTCAAACACCGCGATGAGATAGTAATCATCGTAAACGCGTCGCTTTGTCGGCGGGTCCGCAATTGCTATCTTCTTCAATCTCATGTAGGCATCATCATATGTATTCTTGCCCAGCCAGTCCGGAAGGCCAATCCCAATGGTGGAGAAGGGGTCTACCGGAACGGCCGCACTGCTGTGGATGTTGTGCAAAATGATGGTGGTATCCGGCCGGAGGTATGCAAGCCAATCTTCGTTGGCACCGACCCAGACCTATATATAAGACGGTGGGCAGCGGAGAAATTACGGGATGGAAATGGAATAAATAAGTACTACATGATCAAACTCCATTACTGACCTGCTCATCGGACAAAATCCGACTACCTCTCAACGTCGGCAACTCTAGCGGAGTCAATGTGCAACCATGGCCAGGGAGCGGTGGACTGTTCAAAGGATTGTCCCATAGAAGAACCTTCTCCTCGAGGATGCATGGAAGACCAACAAGCATGGCCTGTTTAAGCAGCGTCTTGAAAAAGTTGGTGTAGGAAGCACCGAGTCTTGTGGCGGTGAGGACGTCGGAGCGGCGTGCGATTTCTCCCACAGGATCGTCGTCCAAGGTCTCCCAGCCCCGACGAGGAGGAGAACCGCCTGGTGAATCCATGGGAGCAGCGACGAACTACTTCTCTTCGGGGGGAGGGGAACTGGCAAGGAGGAGATAAGAGCATAGTAACCGCAGGGCCTCGTCCCTTCCAACTGTAGATCGTTCCTCAGCGAAGGGGTGAGGCTATTATTTACTACTAGTACTCCCTCCGATTCTTTTTACTCTGCGCATAAGAGCAGACCCGGATACCAAGGCAGGGGCTCGCTACATGCTTTCTAGACGGAAATACCCCTAGCGCATGGATGGGAGGAGTTAGCAGCTATAAATGCCCCATGCATCCCATTGGCTGTCCGCCCGCGTTCTCCTCTCTCTGCATGCTGCATGGATGTCTACCTCTCTATCACATGACTGCATGCGGTGGCGCTGGCCTATGAGAAGCTCGCGTGGAGATAGCAATCTTCTCTCTAGAAGAGATTTTTTTGAAAGAAAGGGATTATGGAACGTTATGGGATTGCATTATACTGTAAATAATAGCACTAGTAAGAAAATTTTGGCACTAGGTAGTAGTTTTTGGCGTGGATTAAGAAATTTTGGGTATGTTTTTGCCATTTTTTGTACATTCCAACTAGTGTCAAAAAACGTCTTACATTATGTGAAAGAGGAGTACGTACTCGTACTGTAGCAGTACTAGTACTACTTTTCTCAACTAGTAGTGCGATGTACTGTACTTCTAGTCTAGTCTAGTATAGTGCACCAGTTTTGAACTCTTGAATCTCAGGGCCAAGGAGCTACAGTTGGAAGTGGAGGGTACTACTGTTCTCTAGAACCATCGCTGTACTATCAATGCAGGGGAAGTACACCTGCGTAGTGGCCTAGTGGGTACTCTCGGTGCTCTATTCAGCCGCTCCTCTCACGTAGCTGGCCTACTCAGCCGCTCCTCTCACGCACACACTAGCAGCCTGTTTATCAGCGACGGTTACTGCGGGGGCATAACATTTGAGTTATTTGATACAGCGGGACTAGGCTTTTCGCTTCCATTTGTGGAGGTGTAATGGATCTCGTCGAACTTTGTTAGTAGTTCCTTCTTTATGAATGAGATGAAGCAAAGCTTGTCCCTCTGTTTCAAAAAAACACGGCAAGAGGAATTTCTTTTATTGTAGAGCCGATAATGGAGTGAAGTCCATGCATGCAACGCCACAAGCTACAGAGTAGTAGTAGAGCACTTTACGTACAGAGCCATATTGCACAGTTCCCAATGCCCCGCCAAGCTTTTCCGGCTCCTCGGGCTTAATTGGGAGGCGCTAGTTTAAATATGCTACTAGCTAGAAGCTGCAAGCGAGGTGCGGCTAGGGCGAGCACGCGAGCCACGGGATGCTGGGAAGGAAAATCTGTTCACGTGGCTAGGCTGTCCAGTGCACCCAGATTGTGGGGCCGCACGTCCATTTGACTTTAAAACTTAAACTACCCGTGTAAAATGTTGGCTCGCAACGAAGTGTAGTAGTACAATTTTTTTAAAAGGTCGCCGTGCATTCGGCCGGGATCGAACCCACAAAACGAGGTATACACTCCCGTGACCACTAGTAGTACTCGTTGGAGTACAACGCAACCTAGAATCGCCTTTTGTCGCTAGTAGTACGTACATTGTTCCTTACAAGAAACCCATAAGAGCATGGTTAATAGTATAGCCAGCTGCTGGCTATAAGCCAGTGCCATGTCATCTACAACCCATCTTATAGCCAACATGTAGTAGTAGTTTATTTCTTATAGCCCGCTGACTCAGCTCTATTGTACTTGCTCTAATAATGCAAGAAACCACTAAAATGCCAAGAAACTACTACCACTTGCATACGTGGCAGACTTAAGATAAGAATACCTGATCAACCATTGTACATGCTCTTACCAACAAAAATCCTCGAGTGACCTCCTACCTCCGGCTCGTCCACCTAGTCATCCTCGGCCATGGGACGCAGCTACCGCCACCGGCAGAAGGCGAGGTCAAAACCGCCAGCGGTGCAGAGCCCATGTTGCGGCAGCCCGGATGCCAGCTCCGTCCGGCGCTCCCGGCCGCTAGCTAGCCAAGATAGCTCCGTCCAGCTGCTTGTCTGCAAGGTTTGCTAGCTAGATTGGCAAGGCAGTGCGGCAGCTTGCTCGCGCGCGCCGCGCTAAGGCCAGCCATCTGGCTCGAGCAAAGGCCAGCGCGACGGCTTGCTCGCTCGTGAGTCATGGTTGGGCCAGCATGCCAACCCGTGCGGAGGCCAGCGCGTCGTCCGGCCCGTCCGACGGAGCGGCGGCCAACTCGCTCATCACCGGCGCCACCGACGAACGCGCATCAGTACTGTTTGAAGTAATGTTCACGAAAAATAAATGATTTGAGGGGGAATAACAGGATAGAAGGTCAGATGTGGGTCCCTCGTGTCAACGGTCAAACAAAATGTGTTTGTTTAAGCTGCCTCGTCAGCACGGACATGTGGGCCAACCCTGTCATAAATGGGTTTAAATGAACCTAATCGGTAGGAGTACTAGGTAGTTTTTGGCATGGATTAAGAAATTTTGGGTATGTTTTTGCTATTTTTTGTACAATAGATTCCTCCTAGGGCTGGTTGAAAGTGGTCGTTTTTTGTTAAATACTCTACATATTGTAAGTAGGAGTGAAAGTTAAGCTTTGGAAGCCAATAAGCAAGGCTAGTTACATAGTGCATATGTGTACATGATTGAAAGTAAATATCAACCATGAGTGACTAATATCTTGATGGAAAACTCGAAACTATGGAATACAAGGAAAAGAAATGCATGGTTGGAAATACTAGCAATGTTCATGTCCATTGCAACGAATCATAATTAGAATAATACTTATTCACAAACTTGGTACAAAACACTCTAATTTTGACATACATATGTCACTAGAGATATATTATGTTTCAATTAGAATATATTCCTTGGGCTATTTTGGTGAGGTCATGGAGGGATGTGGTTGGTTTAAGATACTAAATATGGGTTTTTCTGCAAATTGGTAGACAAGTGGGATGTTGGTGAGAAAAGGCAACAACTTACCTCACAATCGTTAGATGTAGATCTAATGGCCAGAAACGACGGATGGCAGACACACCAGCATCACCAACTTAGTCTTGTGTACGAGTACTAGCAAGATCCGTGCATTGCACGGAACATCAAGATGCATTTTTTATAAAACACTTGTTGTGATTGACCCTTGCGGGAGTAATCCCATGTGTAAAAACTAATGATATCTCGAGAAATATGAGATAAGGTGAAGAGGAGTGGGGTGTGGTGGTGGTTGGTGGTCGAACTGAGCGGAGGCATGGGGATTGACGACGCTGGCAGCGGCCACCAGGCTAGTTTGTTCCAGAGGCTTCCTTTCTTAATTTCTCAACAATGAGGTTTGTTGGAGATAAGGATGAATGAGGGAAGGCCTTGTCTGCAAATGTGGAGAGGAGTGCGGGTATCTTTTAGTTTAATTTACATCCGTCAGATATAGATCGGATGGTCTATATTGCAAGATGGCACGCGTACCATCATCACCAACTCGTTTTTTTATAAGAGAAGAAATATAAGTATGGAGATACAAACGTATTATCGATACTTGCTTCCGTAAACTAGCATCTACATTCTATTCAACGCATCGGCATGTGGGGCCTTAGCACAATGACTTCTCGACTGTGTAAAACGAAGATTTTTCCCGTCGCCAACAAGGAGGGGTTGATGGCGGCGTGCTTTTTGGCTTGCTCTAGTCCTAGTAGTCACACTAGGTGGTCTAAGCACGTGTAGATTTATTCTTTTTCACGTCTCGTGTTCGCCGCACTGCCACGACTGTTCATGAATAGACGGTAAGTTATTCATGGGGAAACCCTTGTTGAGCGTGTTTGCGAGAGAGAGAGAGAGTGTGTGTGTGTGCGTGTGTGATATGTTAGAGACTGGGGCAATGATAACAGATTCTTTGTGTCTATGTGTGTGGAGGATAGAGAGAGACATGTACATGGAGCTTTGTGTTGTGTAACGTGGAGACACATATACATAATTAGAGAGTGAGTGTGTGAGATACACATGCAGACATGAGGAGAGATGAGGATCCAGGTAAATGGGTGTTTGTGCATGTCTATGTGTGTTTGTGCACGCGTTTGTGTGTGAGAGGGAGAGAGTGTATGTGGAGTAGAGAGACCACTGATGATGTAAACCTAGTATAAGGGAAGGGGGAATGGTGTGACATGTATAGTAGCGAGATAGCACGGGTGCGGGCGGGGGGAGCAGACTATTTGGAAGAGACATCGAGTGTGTGTGTGTGGGAGAGGGGTGTGAGAGCGAGAGAAAGAGAGAGCTAACAACGGAGAGAGAGAGAGGAATAGAGGGGGCGAGAGGGGTCGTTTGTGTCCATAAATGGCGTATAGATAGGGAGACAATGTTGATGTTGTCCGAAATTGGCCTATGAACGGAGATGCAAGGGAAGCGAGTCATCGTGTGAGTGATAGGGACTTCATGAGAGAGCTAGAATAGATGGTGTAGAGAACAATGTGCGAAATCAAGAACGATTACACATTAGGGAGCTATGCAAAGAGTCACGACATATATGTATACAGGGAGGGAGCTGGGGCGGGTCCGCATGTGGGAGAGATAGAAAGAGGAGAGTGGTGCACAAGGAGACAAAGTGTGCTTGTTTGCAGTGGGGGTGGTGTGTGAGGTGAGTGCGCGAGAACCACATAACTAGGGAGATAGACGTTTGGGGGCGACGTTTCGTGTGTATGGGAAATATACACTCTACATAGTGCGTGTGCTTGGGTAAGAGAGATAGGGGGAGACCTAGAGAGTGAGGGAAAAGATGTGTGCATGCCCGAGAGACAAAGTCATAGAGACCTATGTTGGGGTCCGGACCTTACAAGAGAGAGGGGTGTTAATGTGCTCGTGTGTTGGTGTTTGGGGGAGAGAACGACTTCTGTGTGTGTGTGTGTGTGGTGGGGGGGTTGACTTCAGATAAAGAGTGAGGTGTCTATATTTGAGGGACTTTAGTGTAATTGAGATATTGTGCACTCATGGTTGATCAATTTGTTTCACAGTTTGTACTATGAGATAACGATACTTTTGAACATGCGTGATATACCTTGATGTACCAGAATTACAAACCTAAGATTGGAATTTTGGAATTCGACTCCATCATTAGCTTTTGTAATTCATTTAAATGGAGGTACATTTTTTAAGCCAGGATTCCGTGATTTCAAATTCATATATCAAACCTAGAGATATACACATACGGGCATGTTCAAACTTTATAATCATCCACTTTATTCATACACATACACATTTTTTCTTTTGTCATCATATTTAGGATAAACACATTTGGAATTTCATTTGAATTGGACCGTATGATGGTATTTGCTTGTAGTAGCTCAATGATCCATATTTGAATTGAATGGACAATCTAAGTTTCGAGTTGGAGACATTGATTTTCAAAACTTGCACATTTTTTTGCGTGCAAAACAAACAAATTGTCGGCCATGATATCATAGTCGGCCGTACGAGAGCAGAATACTTATAATTTTAGGCGCCAAAAGCTTTCAAACTTCCCGCTCACATCGAAATATCACGCGCCCGAAAGTTTAGCCCTGCGATATTCCTGTTTTATCCCTGCCACATGAACGGAAAAGGGCTGCTTTGGTAACTCCATTATTTTCCCCTCTTTGCCCCCAACATTCTTCCCCAAAGCCCCTCCCCGACCCCCCCAACCACGGCAAGCCGCCGAATCAAGTCCTCCGCCGCAGCGGTGGACCTCACACCCCGCCGGATCTACCTTCCGCACCTTGGAACCCCCAACTGCCGACTCACCACTTCACCGGAGCCGCTTCAGCGACTGGCTTGTCCACCGCTCCAGATCTCCTTGACCGCCATCATGGTCCACCGCACCGGATCTGCTTAACCGGCGCCCTCGTCCACCACAGCGTAGGCCCTTCACTGACTCCCTACTCCACCCCTTCGCTAGCCCTTCATACAAGCCCTCGTCCGCCGCAACAGATCCGCCTCACCGAAAGCACTGTACAACGCGCCCACCGAAGACTTCGTCCACTGCACCGGACCGGTCCACGGACGCCATATTCAACTCCACCGGCCCTGCTTTACCGACGCCGCAGCCTCATCAGGTTATTTCGATTTGTACTCCTTCGGTTTTTCTCTTTATTGTGCAACTGTTCACTTACCACAGATGAGCTTTCTTGTATGTCGACAGGCTCCGCAACCGTAGCACCGGAGCCGCTTCAGCGACGGCGACAGCCGGCCCAAACTCAACCGCAACACGAGCACCATCGACGATCCTTAGCTACCAAGTATGACAACGATACCCATACGCCGCCGAGAATCAGGTACTATTATCCAACGGCCGGCGCCTACGTTCACTTTCCTAGCATAAGCACCGGACCTTTGAATTTCTTCAGGGCATCATTCAGTTTTTCATGAGACGCGTTATTCTGCTTGCACCTGTAGGGCCATACTTCTGGCAGTGAACATGTTACATGTGCTAAATTACATACCAGTGCACACATAGTTAATATGCTTTAGTTTTGTTCTGATGCCACCTGTTGGTTCCATGAGATTGCTTAATGTTCTCTATGCTTAATTACACATCAGCAAACTAGCATGTGGTTCCGCTGCTTTTTGTTTGTTTTACCCTACATTTTCTGATGCTAGCTATTACATCACTGCTCTGAGCCTCTGTTCATTAATTGTTTGTGTGTTCTTGATCTTCCCAAGTTGCATGACTAATTTGATGCTTCTATTAATTATGGATCTGCCAACCCCATCAAGCAAAATATTTGTTCTTTTGGGGCTGGCACCTCGAACAAGCATAAAAATAGAGGGAAGCAGATATACTCCCTTCGATTCTATTTACTCTGCGCATAACTCTTGACCCGCATATCAAGGAGGGCACTGGTTTAATTTTTCTGGACTAATTTGCCAATTAATTAGGGTAGAGGCGGATGGGGCGGGGCACAAAAGGAAACCAACGCTAGGAATCGGCAACGCGCAGACTAATACGAGAAAACTGAGAAAAAGTTATACACAAAGTAAAAAGAATCGGAGGGAGTATTGTCGTGTATGCACACACCCTTCTTTCATTAGTTTAGATGAACCATTGACGATCAATTCGGACCAGTGCATGCGATTAAAATTAATTTTACCTAAATAGATGGTGCAGAATAAACTACAACAATTAGATTTGCAACCACGGGATGCTGACGATATCTTCAAAGAACATTGCAACAGTAGCTAGGCTTCACAGCAACATATGGTAAGCCAGTGTGTTTTAGTACATGTGAAATGTAATGCGAGTGGGCTGCTTTCTTGGCTTGTGCCCTCAACGTGTAATCCTACTGAATTACAAATAGTTCAGTTGTCTGCTTTGCTGTATTGCTTGATTCGAATGCTTATTTGTTGTTACGCTATACCTGGGTTGGCCAATATGTCAGTAGTGCCTGTTGTACTATCATAAAGAAATGCATGCCTATTTTATTTGAGTCCATAACTTTTCCTCTCAACTTCATCACAAGACTGTCTTCGTAGTTTATATGAGGCCACACTGTTAAGTGCTTTCTCAGATTATTTCAACTGCTTAGATGCGTTGGCAACTTAAATATAGCGGTTGTACACTCCCTTTCAACTAGGGATGTTAACTGGGTCCGGTTTAATCCCGATTAAATTCCACTAGTGGTATGACAGTTCAAAAGAGTTTTTGTTTTTTTGAGGAAAATGAACTAGGGAGGTAGCAAAAACTAACTAGATGGGACTGGCAGATTTCGTTTATTTGCCACTTACATCCCTAGTTTCATCTTACCATTTTAATTTCTTTTTGGCTGATGCTGCTTCGAACCATTTAAATATAGTTTGCCATGCTTGGCAATAATTCGTCCGTCGTTTACCATGTAAGCTTACTGCCTGGATCATACGATAACTATCTCTTCCTGATGTCCAGCGAAAACCTTTCAGGATGCCGTTCACACTAGGACACAATGTACAAGCCCATAATCTATTTATGGAAGCAGTGCGCCATCCATGTTACCAGATGGTAGCAGTTCAGAGGCAACACCGCCGGAGAGTAGTCTGAGCACAGATATTATAGTGCTTGAGGCTCTACTAGAGGCAGAGAGAGATGGTGTGGCTGCCATGAATGAGGTAATATTTATCTTGAGGCTGGAAATTATGGAATTAGCGGCACGCATTATGCAAGCAACCCAAGAATTGGAGGAAGTAAGAATGTTGCATTTGAAGATGGAGGAGGTCCTGCTGTTTCTGTTATCTTAAGCCCAAGATAATCCCGGTTCTTCTTTAGATACCAGTTGAAATTTTCATTAGATTATTGTACTTGCATGTTGTGTCATGTCTCTGAATGGATTATGTTGCAAGACCCCCTATGTTGTCCATGTGTTGTAATGATCCGAATTTTTTAGGCGAGGTAATCCTCAGA